>NC_089839.1:207480180-207801677 GCF_035609145.1 Eleutherodactylus coqui | reverse complement strand
ACTTTTGCTCTTAGAATCGAATGATCAAGTTGCGACCCCTTTACTTTTCCTAGTCAGTATTTAAAGAAAGGTCGTGCTAACTTTCACGTTTTTATGACACTGGGAAGTTACATAACACAGGGGGTCACTTAATTTTGCACATAGTATTGAATAGTCAAATTGTGACTGCTTTACTTTTCCTATTTACAACCTAAAGAATGCTCATACCAAATGTCACGTTTGTGCGGTACAGATGTGTGGTATTATTTACATTACACAGGGAGTCACATACGTTTGCAATTACAATTGAATAATCAAGTTGCGACCCTTTTACTTTTGCTCTGTGGGACCTAAAGATTGAGCGTGCCAAATTTCAAGTTTGTACGACACCAGGAAATTAGAGAATTAGATTAGGTACATAACATAGGGGTTCTCTTACTTTTGCACTTAGAATTGATAAACCATGTTTGACCCCTTTACTTTTCCTATGTAGGACATAAAGAAAGCTTGTGCCGAATTCCACGTTTGTACGACACCGGGAAATTACATAACATAAGAGGTCACTTTTGCACTTAGAATTGAATAGTGAAGTTGCGACCCCTTTACTCTTCCTATATAGGACCTTAAGAATGCTTGTGCCAAATTTCACATTTGCACAACACCGGTAAGTTAGACAATGAGTGGCAAGCCAGTCAATCAGTCAGTCAGTGAGGGCTTTCACCTTTATATATATAGATGTAGAGCCCCCTATCTTATTTCCAGGGTTGCACAGAACAAGCTCTTACACCATGTGCGTTACCGCTATTTCCTTTTATTCCGTAAGCTCTTGCCAGCTGGCCCTCATTCCTATTGTTGATACTGTATGTTGTATCTTATTTTGTGTATGTTGTCTCTGACTTGTAAAGTGTTGTGGATTACAATGGCGCTATATAAATAAATCATATTACTCTTGGCCACCCGGCCTGTGGGAAAAGGTTGGGGTGGCCTGGCCGTTTCACAGTCCTCAAGCCCGTTTCACCGTCCTCAAGCACCAGGCAAAGCGCTGCTAGTCAGACCTTATGTGCCCACCCAATGATAACATAGATCTCTGCTGTATTTATGCGCCACTAGATGCAGAGACTTTGACCTTAGGGAGACGCATGTTTTATACTTACCAGAGGAGAATGGAAAAATATCTAAAATATCTACACAGAATGACTCACTCGCTGCTGAAGAGCCGAATCCCATAGAAAGGGCGAACTAAAATGAATTGTTAGGCGAATTTGATTGACAAGAAATTGCTGTTGGCACCAGCTCATTTGCATAGATTACTGAGCGAGTGCTGTGATTGGCCGACACTGTAGCTTAACGGTTAGTGCAGCACTTCCCATGAGGAGCCTTGTTATAGACATCTCAACATAGTCATAGAGTCCTTCCCTTCTTCCCCTCTGCTCTCTAGCCAGATTTTACCATTTCAACAAGGGAAGGGACACTACTATCAAAAATTACTTTATAACATCTCAACAAGCCTTGTCTAACAAGTAGTCAAAATAAATATATAATTCCTATGACATTGCCTGTTCTGTACAAGATTATACCCAGACCCAGAACAGACCGACATGACTGCTCATCTTCACCCCTTCGAGAGCTGAGCTCAGGGAGATGAAGCCTGCATTTATCACTAGTTTCCCCTCTGTGGGCTCCAAGTCATATAATGGCCAGATCTACTGTAATTACTCGTGCACACAGGATGGCATAGTGTATGACCGCTTTGGCAACATAATAACTAGTTTCTTCGTATGCCATCAGAAAATCTGCCAGCATGTATTGGAAATATCTATCTCTGTAAACCATCTCATAGACAATCATATGGGCTTTTATTTGGAGGAAGAGAGAAAATCATTACACTCCTCAAGCAGTTTGCAGATGTTGCAAAGTTGCGATTCATGGCCGATCTTAGACAGAGTGCGGCGATGGGCAAAATTATAAATGGGGCCCCAAATGCTCAATTATATTATCAACAACACTGTGATATACAGTTAATATAGAAGGTGGTACGATCAGATCTGTAGCACTAATTTCCAGCGCTTCCAGAAGTACTGAGGTTTAGTGGTACCGAATAAAGACCGCTGTGCAATGACAAATATTACCCTCATAAAGTGACCATGTAGCAGTAGATACCAGCTCTGACAGGTGCTCTGTAGACAGTCTAAGTGATTACAGTACCGCTATGTATTCAGAGATCGCAGGTGACGTCTGCAAACCCCAGATAGAGAACTGTGGATGAGTCGGGCTGCTTGGTTCATTCTAAGTTATCCTCCTATGACGTTGGACGCCTTTGAATTGTACAATCGTCACCACGTTGTGGGCTTTGACAGTGAACTGCGAAAAGCCAACAGATCAGGGTTGCATCTAGAATGGAGTTGCTCTTGCAGCGCCAACATATAAAATACAATCCCATAACGAAAAATACAGTCCCTTGTAAAAACCTCAATTCCCCTACCTTTAGCTCTTTTATCATATCATCCCATGAAAAACTTTAGAGTCCTCTCTTGTTTCCCTCCAGGAGTCCCATTCCAGACACAAGGCAGTACTCCAGCAGTAGGTTACCCTGCCTATACTCTTCCATTGTAATATGGTGTTCATCAGCTGACTGCTCACTAGCTTCAATGAACAGGCAGCGGAATACCTGAAGTAGGAGCTTGGGGCAACTGCCCAGTTTACCCCCCCAACGCCCGGCCCTGGGTGGGATTCAGACCCACAACTCCAATGCTGTGCCAACTGCTGAGTTCCCACTCCCGGCTGCAAGATTTTTCCAGAGCTGCACCAGTTCTGTGCAATGTGCTAACCCAGAGAATCAGGTTTATTCCCAGCACCCAGCATACCCTAAAAACACATCTTTTTAGGGAGGCCTTCCGTCTTCCCCAATTTAACTCTTCTCCATTTACGTTACTTATTCACGCTCCTTTGGAAAGCTGACCCCCTTCTTCCCACTCTATCCCCCACACACCCTATTGCACCTCTCACCTGTATATACAGAGATATGGCTGGTGACTGCTCATACAGCTTTATGTAGACACTAGCTGATATAGCCGGCTTTGCCCAAGTTAACTTATTACAGGTGTTTACGTCTTGTTCGCCCAGAAAATGTTATGAAGTCGTGATTTCTTCAGAGGAACCAAGAATAAAATATGTATACGCACAGTGGAGCTTTAGATTCTCCTCAGGCTGCATGTACCGATGTCCCTCTGCAGAATGTGCCATCCCTCTCACTCTGCTCACTTTTTACCCTTAAATGTTAAGCCGCTTTTTATTCAGATTTAACCCCAGACTGGGGATTGCAGCCCTTTCTTAGCCTAAGAAGCCATGCTCCATCCATGCAGTCCGTGGCTGCTTCCCTAAATACTTTACAGCCTTTTAACATGCACACAGAGGTCAGTTAGATTGTCCTCAGTATATACAAATAGAGGAGAGATAGATTCTCCTCAGCATACAAATCATTTCCATAGGCTTTACGGTTTCTGAGAAAGCAACTATCCCATGTATAGCAGATTTTTGCAGTTTCTCACGCTTTGAATTGAATATTGAAGTTCTGACCCCTTTACTTTTCCTATTTAGGATGTAAAGAATGGTTGTGGCAAATTTCATGTTTGTGCGGTTCAGATGTGTGTTATTAGTTACATAACATAGGGGGTCACTTACTTCTGTACTAAGAATTGAACAAACAATTACAAACCTTTACTTTTCCTATGTGGCAACTAAAGAATGGTCATGCCAAATTTCAAGTTTGTACGACCCCAGGAAGTTAGAGATTTAGATTAGGTACATAAAATAGGGGGTCGCTCACTTTTGCTCTTAGAATCGAATGATCAAGTTGCGACCCCTTTACTTTTCCTAGTCAGTATTTAAAGAAAGGTCGTGCTAACTTTCACGTTTTTATGACACTGGGAAGTTACATAACACAGGGGGTCACTTAATTTTGCACATAGTATTGAATAGTCAAATTGTGACTGCTTTACTTTTCCTATTTACGACCTAAAGAATGCTCATACCAAATGTCACGTTTGTGCGGTACAGATGTGTGGTATTATTTACATTACATAGGGAGTCACATACGTTTGCAATTACAATTGAATAATCAAGTTGCAACCCTTTTACTTTTGCTCTGTGGGACCTTAAGATTGAGCGTGCCAAATTTCAAGTTTGTACGACACCAGGAAATTAGAGAATTAGATTAGGTACATAACATAGGGGTTCTCTTACTTTTGCACTTAGAATTGATAACCCATGTTGTGACCCCTTTACTTTTCCTATGTAGGACATAAAGAAAGCTTGTGCCGAATTCCACGTTTGTACGACACCGGGAAATTACATAACATAAGAGGTCACTTTTGCACTTAGAATTGAATAGTGAAGTTGCGACCCCTTTACTCTTCCTATATAGGACCTTAAGAATGCTTGTGCCAAATTTCACATTTGCACAACACCGGTAAGTTAGACAATGAGTGGCAAGTCAGTCAATCAGTCAGTCAGTGAGGGCTTTCACCTTTATATATATAGATGTAGAGCCCCCTATCTTATTTCCAGGGTTGCACAGAACAAGCTCTTACACCATGTGCGTTACCGCTATTTCCTTTTATTCCGTAAGCTCTTGCCAGCTGGCCCTCATTCCTATTGTTGATACTGTATGTTGTATCTTATTTTGTGTATGTTGTCTCTGACTTGTAAAGTATTGTGGATTACAATGGCGCTATATAAATAAATCATATTACTCTTGGCCACCCGGCCTGTGGGAAAAGGTTGGGGTGGCCTGGCCGTTTCACAGTCCTCAAGCCCGTTTCACCGTCCTCAAGCACCAGGCGAAGCGCTGCTAGTCAGACCTTATGTGCCCACCCAATGATAACATAGATCTCTGCTGTATTTATGCGCCACTAGATGCAGAGACTTTGACCTTAGGGAGACGCATGTTTTATACTTACCAGAGGAGAATGGAAAAATATCTAAAATATCTACACAGAATGACTCACTCGCTGCTGAAGAGCCGAATCCCATAGAAAGGGCGAACTAAAATGAATTGTTAGGCGAATTTGATTGACAAGAAATTGCTGTTGGCACCAGCTCATTTGCATAGATTACTGAGCGAGTGCTGTGATTGGCCGACACTGTAGCTTAACGGTTAGTGCAGCACTTCCCATGAGGAGCCTTGTTATAGACATCTCAACATAGTCATAGAGTCCTTCCCTTCTTCCCCTCTGCTCTCTAGCCAGATTTTACCATTTCAACAAGGGAAGGGACACTACTATCAAAAATTACTTTATAACAGCTCAACAAACCTTGTCTAACAAGTAGTCAAAATAAATATATAATTCCTATGACATTGCCTGTTCTGTACAAGATTATACCCAGACCCAGAACAGACCGACATGACTGCTCATCTTCACCCCTTCGAGAGCTGAGCTCAGGGAGATGAAGCCTGCATTTATCACTAGTTTCCCCTCTGTGGGCTCCAAGTCATACAATGGCCAGATCTACTGTAATTACTCATGCACACAGGATGGCATAGTGTATGACCGCTTTGGCAACATAATAACTAGTTTCTTCGTATGCCATCAGAAAATCTGCCAGCATGTATTGGAAATATCTATCTCTGTAAACCATCTCATAGACAATCATATGGGCTTTTATTTGGAGGAAGAGAGAAAATCATTACACTCCTCAAGCAGTTTGCAGATGTTGCAAAGTTGCGATTCATGGCCGATCTTAGACAGAGTGCGGCGATGGGCAAAATTATAAATGGGGCCCCAAATGCTCAATTATATTATCAACAACACTGATATTCAGTTAATATAGAAGGTGGTACGATCAGATCTGTAGCACTAATTTCCAGCGCTTCCAGAAGTACTGAGGTTTAGTGGTACTGAATAAAGACCGCTGTGCAATGACAAATATTACCCTCATAAAGTGACCATGTAGCAGTAGATACCAGCTCTGACAGGTGCTCTGTAGACAGTCTAAGTGATTACAGTACCGCTATGTATTCAGAGATCGCAGGTGACGTCTGCAAACCCCAGATAGAGAACTGTGGATGAGTCGGGCTGCTTGGTTCATTCTAAGTTATCCTCCTATGACGTTGGACGCCTTTGAATTGTACAATCGTCACCACGTTGTGGGCTTTGACAGTGAACTGCGAAAAGCCAACAGATCAGGGTTGCATCTAGAATGGAGTTGCTCTTGCAGCGCCAACATATAAAATACAATCCCATAACGAAAAATACAGTCCCTTGTAAAAACCTCAATTCCCCTCCCTTTAGCTCTTTTATCATATCATCCCATGAAAAACTTTAGAGTCCTCTCTTGTTTCCCTCCATGAGTCCCATTCCAGACACAAGGCAGTACTCCAGCAGTAGGTCACCCTGCCTATACTCTTCCATTGTAATATGGTGTTCATCAGCTGACTGCTCACTAGCTTCAATGAACAGGCAGCGGAATACCTGAAGTAGGAGCTTGGGGCAACTGCCCAGTTTACCCCCCCAACGCCCGGCCCTGGGTGGGATTCAGACCCACAACTCCAATGCTGTGCCAACTGCTGAGTTCCCACTCCCGGCTGCAAGATTTTTCCAGAGCTGCACCAGTTCTGTGCAATGTGCTAACCCAGAGAATCAGGTTTATTCCCAGCACCCAGCATACCCTAAAAACACATCTTTTTAGGGAGGCCTTCCGTCTTCCCCAATTTAACTCTTCTCCATTTACGTTACTTATTCACGCTCCTTTGGAAAGCTGACCCCCTTCTTCCCACTCTATCCCCCACACACCCTATTGCACCTCTCACCTGTATATACAGAGATATGGCTGGTGACTGCTTCATACAGCTTTATGTAGACACTAGCTGATATAGCCGGCTTTGCCCAAGTTAACTTATTACAGGTGTTTACGTCTTATTCGCCCAGAAAATGTTATGAAGTCGTGATTACTTCAGAGGAACCAAGAATAAAATATGTATACGCACAGTGGAGCTTTAGATTCTCCTCAGGCTGCATGTACCGATGTCCCTCTGCAGAATGTGCCATCCCTCTCACTCTGCTCACTTTTTACCCTTAAATGTTAAGCCGCTTTTTATTCAGATTTAACCCCAGACTGGGGATTGCAGCCCTTTCTTAGCCTAAGAAGCCATGCTCCATCCATGCAGTCCGTGGCTGCTTCCCTAAATACTTTACAGCCTTTTAACATGCACACAGAGGTCAGTTAGATTGTCCTCAGTATATACAAATAGAGGAGAGATAGATTCTCCTCAGCATACAAATCATTTCCATAGGCTTTACGGTTTCTGAGAAAGCAACTATCCCATGTATAGCAGATTTTTGCAGTTTCTCACGCTTTGAATTGAATATTGAAGTTGTGACCCCTTTACTTTTCCTATTTAGGATGTAAAGAATGGTTGTGGCAAATTTCATGTTTGTGCGGTTCAGATGTGTGTTATTAGTTACATAACATAGGGGGTCACTTACTTCTGTACTAAGAATTGAACAAACAATTACAAACCTTTACTTTTCCTATGTGGCAACTAAAGAATGGTCATGCCAAATTTCAAGTTTGTACGACCCCAGGAAGTTAGAGATTTAGATTAGGTACATAAAATAGGGGGTCGCTCACTTTTGCTCTTAGAATCGAATGATCAAGTTGCGACCCCTTTACTTTTCCTAGTCAGTATTTAAAGAAAGGTCGTGCTAACTTTCACGTTTTTATGACACTGGGAAGTTACATAACACAGGGGGTCACTTAATTTTGCACATAGTATTGAATAGTCAAATTGTGACTGTTTTACTTTTCCTATTTACAACCTGAAGAATGCTCATACCAAATGTCACGTTTGTGCGGTACAGATGTGTGGTATTATTTACATTACATAGGGAGTCACATACGTTTGCAATTACAATTGAATAATCAAGTTGCAACCCTTTTACTTTTGCTCTGTGGGACCTAAAGATTGAGCGTGCCAAATTTCAAGTTTGTACGACACCAGGAAATTAGAGAATTAGATTAGGTACATAACATAGGGGTTCTCTTACTTTTGCACTTAGAATTGATAAATCATGTTGTGACCCCTTTACTTTTCCTATGTAGGACATAAAGAAAGCTTGTGCCGAATTCCACGTTTGTACGACACCGGGAAATTACATAACATAAGAGGTCACTTTTGCACTTAGAATTGAATATTGAAGTTGCGACCCCTTTACTCTTCCTATACAGGACCTTAAGAATGCTTGTGCCAAATTTCACATTTGCACAACACCGGTAAGTTAGACAATGAGTGGCAAGTCAGTCAATCAGTCAGTCAGTGAGGGCTTTCACCTTTATATATATAGATGTAGAGCCCCCTATCTTATTTCCAGGGTTGCACAGAACAAGCTCTTACACCATGTGCGTTACCGCTATTTCCTTTTATTCCGTAAGCTCTTGCCAGCTGGTCCTCATTCCTATTGTTGATACTGTATGTTGTATCTTATTTTGTGTATGTTGTCTCTGACTTGTAAAGTGTTGTGGATTACAATGGCGCTATATAAATAAATCATATTACTCTTGGCCTCCCGGCCTGTGGGAAAAGGTTGGGGTGGCCTGGCCGTTTCACAGTCCTCAAGCCCGTTTCACCGTCCTCAAGCACCAGGCGAAGCGCTGCTAGTCAGACCTTATGTGCCCACCCAATGATAACATAGATCTCTGCTGTATTTATGCGCCACTAGATGCAGAGACTTTGACCTTAGGGAGACGCATGTTTTATACTTACCAGAGGAGAATGGAAAAATATCTAAAATATCTATACAGAATGACTCACTCGCTGCTGAAGAGCCGAATCCCATAGAAAGGGCGAACTAAAATGAATTGTTAGGCGAATTTGATTGACAAGAAATTGCTGTTGGCACCAGCTCATTTGCATAGATTACTGAGCGAGCGCTGTGATTGGCCGACACTGTAGCTTAACGGTTAGTGCAGCACTTCCCATGAGGAGCCTTGTTATAGACATCTCAACATAGTCATAGAGTCCTTCCCTTCTTCCCCTCTGCTCTCTAGCCAGATTTTACCATTTCAACAAGGGAAGGGACACTACTATCAAAAATTACTTTATAACATCTCAACAAGCCTTGTCTAACAAGTAGTCAAAATAAATATATAATTCCTATGACATTGCCTGTTCTGTACAAGATTATACCCAGACCCAGAACAGACCGACATGACTGCTCATCTTCACCCCTTCGAGAGCTGAGCTCAGGGAGATGAAGCCTGCATTTATCACTAGTTTCCCCTCTGTGGGCTCCAAGTCATATAATGGCCAGATCTACTGTAATTACTCGTGCACACAGGATGGCATAGTGTATGACCGCTTTGGCAACATAATAACTAGTTTCTTCGTATGCCATCAGAAAATCTGCCAGCATGTATTGGAAATATCTATCTCTGTAAACCATCTCATAGACAATCATATGGGCTTTTATTTGGAGGAAGAGAGAAAATCATTACACTCCTCAAGCAGTTTGCAGATGTTGCAAAGTTGCGATTCATGGCCGATCTTAGACAGAGTGCGGCGATGGGCAGAATTATAAATGGGGCCCCAAATGCTCAATTATATTATCAACATCACTGTGATATACAGTTAATATAGAAGGTGGTACGATCAGATCTGTAGCACTAATTTCCAGCGCTTCCAGAAGTACTGAGGTTTAGTGGTACTGAATAAAGACCGCTGTGCAATGACAAATATTACCCTCATAAAGTGACCATGTAGCAGTAGATACCAGCTCTGACAGGTGCTCTGTAGACAGTCTAAGTGATTACAGTACCGCTATGTATTCAGAGATCGCAGGTGACGTCTGCAAACCCCAGATAGAGAACTGTGGATGAGTCGGGCTGCTTGGTTCATTCTAAGTTATCCTCCTATGACGTTGGACGCCTTTGAATTGTACAATCGTCGCCACGTTGTGGGCTTTGACAGTGAACTGCGAAAAGCCAACAGATCAGGGTTGCATCTAGAATGGAGTTGCTCTTGCAGCGCCAACATATAAAATACAATCCCATAACAAAAAATACAGTCCCTTGTAAGAACCTCAATTCCCCTCCCTTTAGCTCTTTTATCATATCATCCCATGAAAAACTTTAGAGTCCTCTCTTGTTTCCCTCCAGGAGTCCCATTCCAGACACAAGGCAGTACTCCAGCAGTAGGTCACCCTGCCTATACTCTTCCATTGTAATATGGTGTTCATCAGCTGACTGCTCACTAGCTTCAATGAACAGGCAGCGGAATACCTGAAGTAGGAGCTTGGGGCAACTGCCCAGTTTACCCCCCCAACGCCCGGCCCTGGGTGGGATTCAGACCCACAACTCCAATGCTGTGCCAACTGCTGAGTTCCCACTCCCGGCTGCAAGATTTTTCCAGAGCTGCACCAGTTCTGTGCAATGTGCTAACCCAGAGAATCAGGTTTATTCCCAGCACCCAGCATACCCTAAAAACACATCCTTTTAGGGAGGCCTTCCGTCTTCCCCAATTTAACTCTTCTCCATCTACGCTACTTATTCACGCTCCTTTGGAAAGCTGACCCCCTTCTTCCCACTCTATCCCCCACACACCCTATTGCACCTCTCACCTGTATATACAGAGATATGGCTGGTGACTGCTTCATACAGCTTTATGTAGACACTAGCTGATATAGCCGGCTTTGCCCAAGTTAACTTATTACAGGTGTTTACGTCTTGTTCGCCCAGAAAATGTTATGAAGTCGTGATTACTTCAGAGGAACCAAGAATAAAATATGTATACGCACAGTGGAGCTTTAGATTCTCCTCAGGCTGCATGTACCGATGTCCCTCTGCAGAATGTGCCATCCCTCTCACTCTGCTCACTTTTTACCCTTAAATGTTAAGCCGCTTTTTATTCAGATTTAACCCCAGACTGGGGATTGCAGCCCTTTCTTAGCCTAAGAAGCCATGCTCCATCCATGCAGTCCGTGGCTGCTTCCCTAAATACTTTACAGCCTTTTAACATGCACACAGAGGTCAGTTAGATTGTCCTCAGTATATACAAATAGAGGAGAGATAGCTTCTCCTCAGCATAGAAATCATTTCCATAGGCTTTACGGTTTCTGAGAAAGCAACTATCCCATGTATAGCAGATTTTTGCAGTTTCTCACGCTTTGAATTGAATATTGAAGTTGTGACCCCTTTACTTTTCCTATTTAGGATGTAAAGAATGGTTGTGGCAAATTTCATGTTTGTGCGGTGCAGATGTGTGTTATTAGTTACATAACATAGGGGGTCACTTACTTCTGTACTAAGAATTGAACAAACAATTACAAACCTTTACTTTTCCTATGTGGCAACTAAAGAATGGTCATGCCAAATTTCAAGTTTGTACGACCCCAGGAAGTTAGAGATTTAGATTAGGTACATAAAATAGGGGGTCGCTCACTTTTGCTCTTAGAATCGAATGATCAAGTTGCGACCCCTTTACTTTTCCTAGTCAGTATTTAAAGAAAGGTCGTGCTAACTTTCACGTTTTTATGACACTGGGAAGTTACATAACACAGGGGGTCACTTAATTTTGCACATAGTATTGAATAGTCAAATTGTGACTGCTTTACTTTTCCTATTTACAACCTAAAGAATGCTCATACCAAATGTCACGTTTGTGCGGTACAGATGTGTGGTATTATTTACATTACACAGGGAGTCACATACGTTTGCAATTACAATTGAATAATCAAGTTGCGACCCTTTTACTTTTGCTCTGTGGGACCTAAAGATTGAGCGTGCCAAATTTCAAGTTTGTACGACACCAGGAAATTAGAGAATTAGATTAGGTACATAACATAGGGGTTCTCTTACTTTTGCACTTAGAATTGATAAACCATGTTTGACCCCTTTACTTTTCCTATGTAGGACATAAAGAAAGCTTGTGCCGAATTCCACGTTTGTACGACACCGGGAAATTACATAACATAAGAGGTCACTTTTGCACTTAGAATTGAATAGTGAAGTTGCGACCCCTTTACTCTTCCTATATAGGACCTTAAGAATGCTTGTGCCAAATTTCACATTTGCACAACACCGGTAAGTTAGACAATGAGTGGCAAGCCAGTCAATCAGTCAGTCAGTGAGGGCTTTCACCTTTATATATATAGATGTAGAGCCCCCTATCTTATTTCCAGGGTTGCACAGAACAAGCTCTTACACCATGTGCGTTACCGCTATTTCCTTTTATTCCGTAAGCTCTTGCCAGCTGGCCCTCATTCCTATTGTTGATACTGTATGTTGTATCTTATTTTGTGTATGTTGTCTCTGACTTGTAAAGTGTTGTGGATTACAATGGCGCTATATAAATAAATCATATTACTCTTGGCCACCCGGCCTGTGGGAAAAGGTTGGGGTGGCCTGGCCGTTTCACAGTCCTCAAGCCCGTTTCACCGTCCTCAAGCACCAGGCAAAGCGCTGCTAGTCAGACCTTATGTGCCCACCCAATGATAACATAGATCTCTGCTGTATTTATGCGCCACTAGATGCAGAGACTTTGACCTTAGGGAGACGCATGTTTTATACTTACCAGAGGAGAATGGAAAAATATCTAAAATATCTACACAGAATGACTCACTCGCTGCTGAAGAGCCGAATCCCATAGAAAGGGCGAACTAAAATGAATTGTTAGGCGAATTTGATTGACAAGAAATTGCTGTTGGCACCAGCTCATTTGCATAGATTACTGAGCGAGTGCTGTGATTGGCCGACACTGTAGCTTAACGGTTAGTGCAGCACTTCCCATGAGGAGCCTTGTTATAGACATCTCAACATAGTCATAGAGTCCTTCCCTTCTTCCCCTCTGCTCTCTAGCCAGATTTTACCATTTCAACAAGGGAAGGGACACTACTATCAAAAATTACTTTATAACATCTCAACAAGCCTTGTCTAACAAGTAGTCAAAATAAATATATAATTCCTATGACATTGCCTGTTCTGTACAAGATTATACCCAGACCCAGAACAGACCGACATGACTGCTCATCTTCACCCCTTCGAGAGCTGAGCTCAGGGAGATGAAGCCTGCATTTATCACTAGTTTCCCCTCTGTGGGCTCCAAGTCATATAATGGCCAGATCTACTGTAATTACTCGTGCACACAGGATGGCATAGTGTATGACCGCTTTGGCAACATAATAACTAGTTTCTTCGTATGCCATCAGAAAATCTGCCAGCATGTATTGGAAATATCTATCTCTGTAAACCATCTCATAGACAATCATATGGGCTTTTATTTGGAGGAAGAGAGAAAATCATTACACTCCTCAAGCAGTTTGCAGATGTTGCAAAGTTGCGATTCATGGCCGATCTTAGACAGAGTGCGGCGATGGGCAAAATTATAAATGGGGCCCCAAATGCTCAATTATATTATCAACAACACTGTGATATACAGTTAATATAGAAGGTGGTACGATCAGATCTGTAGCACTAATTTCCAGCGCTTCCAGAAGTACTGAGGTTTAGTGGTACCGAATAAAGACCGCTGTGCAATGACAAATATTACCCTCATAAAGTGACCATGTAGCAGTAGATACCAGCTCTGACAGGTGCTCTGTAGACAGTCTAAGTGATTACAGTACCGCTATGTATTCAGAGATCGCAGGTGACGTCTGCAAACCCCAGATAGAGAACTGTGGATGAGTCGGGCTGCTTGGTTCATTCTAAGTTATCCTCCTATGACGTTGGACGCCTTTGAATTGTACAATCGTCACCACGTTGTGGGCTTTGACAGTGAACTGCGAAAAGCCAACAGATCAGGGTTGCATCTAGAATGGAGTTGCTCTTGCAGCGCCAACATATAAAATACAATCCCATAACGAAAAATACAGTCCCTTGTAAAAACCTCAATTCCCCTACCTTTAGCTCTTTTATCATATCATCCCATGAAAAACTTTAGAGTCCTCTCTTGTTTCCCTCCAGGAGTCCCATTCCAGACACAAGGCAGTACTCCAGCAGTAGGTTACCCTGCCTATACTCTTCCATTGTAATATGGTGTTCATCAGCTGACTGCTCACTAGCTTCAATGAACAGGCAGCGGAATACCTGAAGTAGGAGCTTGGGGCAACTGCCCAGTTTACCCCCCCAACGCCCGGCCCTGGGTGGGATTCAGACCCACAACTCCAATGCTGTGCCAACTGCTGAGTTCCCACTCCCGGCTGCAAGATTTTTCCAGAGCTGCACCAGTTCTGTGCAATGTGCTAACCCAGAGAATCAGGTTTATTCCCAGCACCCAGCATACCCTAAAAACACATCTTTTTAGGGAGGCCTTCCGTCTTCCCCAATTTAACTCTTCTCCATTTACGTTACTTATTCACGCTCCTTTGGAAAGCTGACCCCCTTCTTCCCACTCTATCCCCCACACACCCTATTGCACCTCTCACCTGTATATACAGAGATATGGCTGGTGACTGCTCATACAGCTTTATGTAGACACTAGCTGATATAGCCGGCTTTGCCCAAGTTAACTTATTACAGGTGTTTACGTCTTGTTCGCCCAGAAAATGTTATGAAGTCGTGATTTCTTCAGAGGAACCAAGAATAAAATATGTATACGCACAGTGGAGCTTTAGATTCTCCTCAGGCTGCATGTACCGATGTCCCTCTGCAGAATGTGCCATCCCTCTCACTCTGCTCACTTTTTACCCTTAAATGTTAAGCCGCTTTTTATTCAGATTTAACCCCAGACTGGGGATTGCAGCCCTTTCTTAGCCTAAGAAGCCATGCTCCATCCATGCAGTCCGTGGCTGCTTCCCTAAATACTTTACAGCCTTTTAACATGCACACAGAGGTCAGTTAGATTGTCCTCAGTATATACAAATAGAGGAGAGATAGATTCTCCTCAGCATACAAATCATTTCCATAGGCTTTACGGTTTCTGAGAAAGCAACTATCCCATGTATAGCAGATTTTTGCAGTTTCTCACGCTTTGAATTGAATATTGAAGTTCTGACCCCTTTACTTTTCCTATTTAGGATGTAAAGAATGGTTGTGGCAAATTTCATGTTTGTGCGGTTCAGATGTGTGTTATTAGTTACATAACATAGGGGGTCACTTACTTCTGTACTAAGAATTGAACAAACAATTACAAACCTTTACTTTTCCTATGTGGCAACTAAAGAATGGTCATGCCAAATTTCAAGTTTGTACGACCCCAGGAAGTTAGAGATTTAGATTAGGTACATAAAATAGGGGGTCGCTCACTTTTGCTCTTAGAATCGAATGATCAAGTTGCGACCCCTTTACTTTTCCTAGTCAGTATTTAAAGAAAGGTCGTGCTAACTTTCACGTTTTTATGACACTGGGAAGTTACATAACACAGGGGGTCACTTAATTTTGCACATAGTATTGAATAGTCAAATTGTGACTGCTTTACTTTTCCTATTTACGACCTAAAGAATGCTCATACCAAATGTCACGTTTGTGCGGTACAGATGTGTGGTATTATTTACATTACATAGGGAGTCACATACGTTTGCAATTACAATTGAATAATCAAGTTGCAACCCTTTTACTTTTGCTCTGTGGGACCTTAAGATTGAGCGTGCCAAATTTCAAGTTTGTACGACACCAGGAAATTAGAGAATTAGATTAGGTACATAACATAGGGGTTCTCTTAATTTTGCACTTAGAATTGATAAATCATGTTGTGACCCCTTTACTTTTCCTATGTAGGACATAAAGAAAGCTTGTGCCGAATTCCACGTTTGTACGACACCGGGAAATTACATAACATAAGAGGTCACTTTTGCACTTAGAATTGAATATTGAAGTTGCGACCCCTTTACTCTTCCTATATAGGACCTTAAGAATGCTTGTGCCAAATTTCACATTTGCACAACACCGGTAAGTTAGACAATGAGTGGCAAGTCAGTCAATCAGTCAGTCAGTGAGGGCTTTCACCTTTATATATATAGATGTAGAGCCCCCTATCTTATTTCCAGGGTTGCACAGAACAAGCTCTTACACCATGTGCGTTACCGCTATTTCCTTTTATTCCGTAAGCTCTTGCCAGCTGGCCCTCATTCCTATTGTTGATACTGTATGTTGTATCTTATTTTGTGTATGTTGTCTCTGACTTGTAAAGTGTTGTGGATTACAATGGCGCTATATAAATAAATCATATTACTCTTGGCCACCCGGCCTGTGGGAAAAGGTTGGGGTGGCCTGGCCGTTTCACAGTCCTCAAGCCCGTTTCACCGTCCTCAAGCACCAGGCGAAGCGCTGCTAGTCAGACCTTATGTGCCCACCCAATGATAACATAGATCTCTGCTGTATTTATGCACCACTAGATGCAGAGACTTTGACCTTAGGGAGACGCATGTTTTATACTTACCAGAGGAGAATGGAAAAATATCTAAAATATCTACACAGAATGACTCACTCGCTGCTAAAGAGCCGAATCCCATAGAAAGGGCGAACTAAAATGAATTGTTAGGCGAATTTGATTGACAAGAAATTGCTGTTGGCACCAGCTCATTTGCATAGATTACTGAGCGAGTGCTGTGATTGGCCGACACTGTAGCTTAACGGTTAGTGCAGCACTTCCCATGAGGAGCCTTGTTATAGACATCTCAACATAGTCATAGAGTCCTTCCCTTCTTCCCCTCTGCTCTCTAGCCAGATTTTACCATTTCAACAAGGGAAGGGACACTACTATCAAAAATTACTTTATAACATCTCAACAAGCCTTGTCTAACAAGTAGTCAAAATAAATATATAATTCCTATGACATTGCCTGTTCTGTACAAGATTATACCCAGACCCAGAACAGACCGACATGACTGCTCATCTTCACCCCTTCGAGAGCTGAGCTCAGGGAGATGAAGCCTGCATTTATCACTAGTTTCCCCTCTGTGGGCTCCAAGTCATATAATGGCCAGATCTACTGTAATTACTCGTGCACACAGGATGGCATAGTGTATGACCGCTTTGGCAACATAATAACTAGTTTCTTCGTATGCCATCAGAAAATCTGCCAGCATGTATTGGAAATATCTATCTCTGTAAACCATCTCATAGACAATCATATGGGCTTTTATTTGGAGGTAGAGAGAAAATCATTACACTCCTCAAGCAGTTTGCAGATGTTGCAAAGTTGCGATTCATGGCCGATCTTAGACAGAGTGCGGCGATGGGCAAAATTATAAATGGGGCCCCAAATGCTCAATTATATTATCAACAACACTGTGATATTCAGTTAATATAGAAGGTGGTACGATCAGATCTGTAGCACTAATTTCCAGCGCTTCCAGAAGTACTGAGGTTTAGTGGTACTGAATAAAGACCGCTGTGCAATGACAAATATTACCCTCATAAAGTGACCATGTAGCAGTAGATACCAGCTCTGACAGGTGCTCTGTAGACAGTCTAAGTGATTACAGTACCGCTATGTATTCAGAGATCGCAGGTGACGTCTGCAAACCCCAGATAGAGAACTGTGGATGAGTCGGGCTGCTTGGTTCATTCTAAGTTATCCTCCTATGACGTTGGACGCCTTTGAATTGTACAATCGTCACCACGTTGTGGGCTTTGACAGTGAACTGCGAAAAGCCAACAGATCAGGGTTGCATCTAGAATGGAGTTGCTCTTGCAGCGCCAACATATAAAATACAATCCCATAACGAAAAATACAGTCCCTTGTAAAAACCTCAATTCCCCTCCCTTTAGCTCTTTTATCATATCATCCCATGAAAAACTTTAGAGTCCTCTCTTGTTTCCCTCCAGGAGTCCCATTCCAGACACAAGGCAGTACTCCAGCAGTAGGTCACCCTGCCTATACTCTTCCATTGTAATATGGTGTTCATCAGCTGACTGCTCACTAGCTTCAATGAACAGGCAGCGGAATACCTGAAGTAGGAGCTTGTGGCAACTGCCCAGTTTACCCCCCCAACGCCCGGCCCTGGGTGGGATTCAGACCCACAACTCCAATGCTGTGCCAACTGCTGAGTTCCCACTCCCGGCTGCAAGATTTTTCCAGAGCTGCACCAGTTCTGTGCAATGTGCTAACCCAGAGAATCAGGTTTATTCCCAGCACCCAGCATACCCTAAAAACACATCTTTTTAGGGAGGCCTTCCGTCTTCCCCAATTTAACTCTTCTCCATTTACGTTACTTATTCACGCTCCTTTGGAAAGCTGACCCCCTTCTTCCCACTCTATCCCCCACACACCCTATTGCACCTCTCACCTGTATATACAGAGATATGGCTGGTGACTGCTTCATACAGCTTTATGTAGACACTAGCTGATATAGCCGGCTTTGCCCAAGTTAACTTATTACAGGTGTTTACGTCTTGTTCGCCCAGAAAATGTTATGAAGTCGTGATTACTTCAGAGGAACCAAGAATAAAATATGTGTACGCACAGTGGAGCTTTAGATTCTCCTCAGGCTGCATGTACCGATGTCCCTCTGCAGAATGTGCCATCCCTCTCACTCTGCTCACTTTTTACCCTTAAATGTTAAGCCGCTTTTTATTCAGATTTAACCCCAGACTGGGGATTGCAGCCCTTTCTTAGCCTAAGAAGCCATGCTCCATCCATGCAGTCTGTGGCTGCTTCCCTAAATACTTTACAGCCTTTTAACATGCACACAGAGGTCAGTTAGATTGTCCTCAGTATATACAAATAGAGGAGAGATAGATTCTCCTCAGCATACAAATCATTTCCATAGGCTTTACGGTTTCTGAGAAAGCAACTATCCCATGTATAGCAGATTTTTGCAGTTTCTCACGCTTTGAATTGAATATTGAAGTTGTGACCCCTTTACCTTTACTATTTAGGATGTAAAGAATGGTTGTGGCAAATTTCATGTTTGTGCGGTTCAGATGTGTGTTATTAGTTACATAACATAGGGGGTCACTTACTTCTGTACTAAGAATTGAACAAACAATTACAAACCTTTACTTTTCCTATGTGGCAACTAAAGAATGGTCATGCCAAATTTCAAGTTTGTACGACCCCAGGAAGTTAGAGATTTAGATTAGGTACATAAAATAGGGGGTCGCTCACTTTTGCTCTTAGAATCGAATGATCAAGTTGCGACCCCTTTACTTTTCCAATCAGTATTTAAAGAAAGGTCGTGCTAACTTTCACGTTTTTATGACACTGGGAAGTTACATAACACAGGGGGTCACTTAATTTTGCACATAGTATTGAATAGTCAAATTGTGACTGCTTTACTTTTCCTATTTACAACCTAAAGAATGCTCATACCAAATGTCACGTTTGTGCGGTACAGATGTGTGGTATTATTTACATTACACAGGGAGTCACATACGTTTGCAATTACAATTGAATAATCAAGTTGCAACCCTTTTACTTTTGCTCTGTGGGACCTTAAGATTGAGCGTGCCAAATTTCAAGTTTGTACGACACCAGGAAATTAGAGAATTAGATTAGGTACATAACATAGGGGTTCTCTTACTTTTGCACTTAGAATTGATAAATCATGTTGTGACCCCTTTACTTTTCCTATGTAGGACATAAAGAAAGCTTGTGCCGAATTCCACGTTTGTACGACACCGGGAAATTACATAACATAAGAGGTCACTTTTGCACTTAGAATTGAATATTGAAGTTGCGACCCCTTTACTCTTCCTATATAGGACCTTAAGAATGCTTGTGCCAAATTTCACATTTGCACAACACCGGTAAGTTAGACAATGAGTGGCAAGTCAGTCAATCAGTCAGTCAGTGAGGGCTTTCACCTTTATATATATAGATGTAGAGCCCCCTATCTTATTTCCAGGGTTGCACAGAACAAGCTCTTACACCATGTGCGTTACCGCTATTTCCTTTTATTCCGTAAGCTCTTGCCAGCTGGCCCTCATTCCTATTGTTGATACTGTATGTTGTATCTTATTTTGTGTATGTTGTCTCTGACTTGTAAAGTGTTGTGGATTACAATGGCGCTATATAAATAAATCATATTACTCTTGGCCTCCCGGCCTGTGGGAAAAGGTTGGGGTGGCCTGGCCGTTTCACAGTCCTCAAGCCCGTTTAACCGTCCTCAAGCACCAGGCGAAGCGCTGCTAGTCAGACCTTATGTGCCCACCCAATGATAACATAGATCTCTGCTGTATTTATGTGCCACTAGATGCAGAGACTTTGACCTTAGGGAGACGCATGTTTTATACTTACCAGAGGAGAATGGAAAAATATCTAAAATATCTACACAGAATGACTCACTCGCTGCTGAAGAGCCGAATCCCATAGAAAGGGCGAACTAAAATGAATTGTTAGGCGAATTTGATTGACAAGAAATTGCTGTTGGCACCAGCTCATTTGCATAGATTACTGAGCGAGCGCTGTGATTGGCCAACACTGTAGCTTAACGGTTAGTGCAGCACTTCCCATGAGGAGCCTTGTTATAGACATCTCAACATAGTCATAGAGTCCTTCCCTTCTTCCCCTCTGCTCTCTAGCCAGATTTTACCATTTCAACAAGGGAAGGGACACTACTATCAAAAATTACTTTATAACATCTCAACAAGCCTTGTCTAACAAGTAGTCAAAATAAATATATAATTCCTATGACATTGCCTGTTCTGTACAAGATTATACCCAGACCCAGAACAGACCGACATGACTGCTCATCTTCACCCCTTCGAGAGCTGAGCTTAGGGAGATGAAGCCTGCATTTATCACTAGTTTCCCCTCTGTGGGCTCCAAGTCATATAATGGCCAGATCTACTGTAATTACTCGTGCACACAGGATGGCATAGTGTATGACCGTTTTGGCAACATAAAAACTAGTTTCTTCGTATGCCATCAGAAAATCTGCCAGCATGTATTGGAAATATCTATCTCTGTAAACCATCTCATAGACAATCATATGGGCTTTTATTTGGAGGAAGAGAGAAAATCATTACACTCCTCAAGCAGTTTGCAGATGTTGCAAAGTTGCGATTCATGGCCGATCTTAGACAGAGTGCGGCGATGGGCAAAATTATAAATGGGGCCCCAAATGCTCAATTATATTATCAACAACACTGTGATATACAGTTAATATAGAAGGTGGTACGATCAGATCTGTAGCACTAATTTCCAGCGCTTCCAGAAGTACTGAGGTTTAGTGGTACTGAATAAAGACCGCTGTGCAATGACAAATATTACCCTCATAAAGTGACCATGTAGCAGTAGATACCAGCTCTGACAGGTGCTCTGTAGACAGTCTAAGTGATTACAGTACCGCTATGTATTCAGAGATCGCAGGTGACGTCTGCAAATCCCAGATAGAGAACTGTGGATGAGTCGGGCTGCTTGGTTCATTCTAAGTTATCTTCCTATGACGTTGGACGCCTTTGAATTGTACAATCGTCACCACGTTGTGGGCTTTGACAGTGAACTGCGAAAAGCCAACAGATCAGGGTTGCATCTAGAATGGAGTTGCTCTTGCAGCGCCAACATATAAAATACAATCCCATAACGAAAAATACAGTCCCTTGTAAAAACCTCAATTCCCCTCCCTTTAGCTCTTTTATCATATCATCCCATGAAAAACTTTAGAGTCCTCTCTTGTTTCCCTCCAGGAGTCCCATTCCAGACACAAGGCAGTACTCCAGCAGTAGGTCACCCTGCCTATACTCTTCCATTGTAATATGGTGTTCATCAGCTGACTGCTCACTAGCTTCAATGAACAGGCAGCGGAATACCTGAAGTAGGAGCTTGGGGCAACTGCCCAGTTTACCCCCCCAACGCCCGGCCCTGGGTGGGATTCAGACCCACAACTCCAATGCTGTGCCAACTGCTGAGTTCCCACTCCCGGCTGCAAGATTTTTCCAGAGCTGCACCAGTTCTGTGCAATGTGCTAACCCAGAGAATCAGGTTTATTCCCAGCACCCAGCATACCCTAAAAACACATCTTTTTAGGGAGGCCTTCCGTCTTCCCCAATTTAACTCTACTCCATTTACGTTACTTATTCACGCTCCTTTGGAAGGCTGACCCCCTTCTTCCCACTCTATCCCCCACACACCCTATTGCACCTCTCACCTGTATATACAGAG
Organism: Eleutherodactylus coqui; assembly: GCF_035609145.1. Classification (NCBI taxonomy): domain Eukaryota; kingdom Metazoa; phylum Chordata; class Amphibia; order Anura; family Eleutherodactylidae; genus Eleutherodactylus; species Eleutherodactylus coqui. The sequence continues at coordinate 207,779,659 of NC_089839.1, read as the reverse complement.
ATATGGCTGGTGACTGCTTCATACAGCTTTATGTAGACACTAGCTGATATAGCCGGCTTTGCCCAAGTTAACTTATTACAGGTGTTTACGTCTTGTTCGCCCAGAAAATGTTATGAAGTCGTGATTACTTCAGAGGAACCAAGAATAAAATATGTATACGCACAGTGGAGCTTTAGATTCTCCTCAGGCTGCATGTACCGATGTCCCTCTGCAGAATGTGCCATCCCTCTCACTCTGCTCACTTTTTACCCTTAAATGTTAAGCCGCTTTTTATTCAGATTTAACCCCAGACTGGGGATTGCAGCCCTTTCTTAGCCTAAGAAGCCATGCTCCATCCATGCAGTCCGTGGCTGCTTCCCTAAATACTTTACAGCCTTTTAACATGCACACAGAGGTCAGTTAGATTGTCCTCAGTATATACAAATAGAGGAGAGATAGATTCTCCTCAGCATACAAATCATTTCCATAGGCTTTACGGTTTCTGAGAAAGCAACTATCCCATGTATAGCAGATTTTTGCAGTTTCTCACGCTTTGAATTGAATATTGAAGTTGTGACCCCTTTACTTTTCCTATTTAGGATGTAAAGAATGGTTGTGGCAAATTTCATGTTTGTGCGGTTCAGATGTGTGTTATTAGTTACATAACATAGGGGGTCACTTACTTCTGTACTAAGAATTGAACAAACAATTACAAACCTTTACTTTTCCTATGTGGCAACTAAAGAATGGTCATGCCAAATTTCAAGTTTGTACGACCCCAGGAAGTTAGAGATTTAGATTAGGTACATAAAATAGGGGGTCGCTCACTTTTGCTCTTAGAATCGAATGATCAAGTTGCGACCCCTTTACTTTTCCTAGTCAGTATTTAAAGAAAGGTCGTGCTAACTTTCACGTTTTTATGACACTGGGAAGTTACATAACACAGGGGGTCACTTAATTTTGCACATAGTATTGAATAGTCAAATTGTGACTGCTTTACTTTTCCTATTTACAACCTAAAGAATGCTCATACCAAATGTCACGGTTGTGCGGTACAGATGTGTGGTATTATTTACATTACACAGGGAGTCACATACGTTTGCAATTACAATTGAATAATCAAGTTGCAACCCTTTTACTTTTGCTCTGTGGGACCTAAAGATTGAGCGTGCCAAATTTCAAGTTTGTACGACACCAGGAAATTAGAGAATTAGATTAGGTACATAACATAGGGGTTCTCTTAATTTTGCACTTAGAATTGATAAATCATGTTGTGACCCCTTTACTTTTCCTATGTAGGACATAAAAAAAGCTCGTGCCGAATTCCACGTTTGTACGACACCGGGAAATTACATAACATAAGAGGTCACTTTTGCACTTAGAATTGAATATTGAAGTTGCGACCCCTTTACTCTTCCTATATAGGACCTTAAGAATGCTTGTGCCAAATTTCACATTTGTACAACACCGGTAAGTTAGACAATGAGTGGCAAGACAGTCAATCAGGGGGCGGAGCCTAGCTTGCCGAGAGAGTGGTTGCATGGCATCAGTGCTCCTGCAGTGAGAGACGAATTATCTCCCCTGCAGGCTCCTCTGGGTCACATTTTTCCCACTCAACATCAGCCTACGCTGCCTCGCAAGCTGAGGCTTATCAGGAGAAACTCCGGGACCGTTTCGGCCGAGTTGCGGTACGAGGCCTACCTCCAGCACTGAGGCCGGGCACTAGAGTGGAACACCAGCGCGGACCGGAAGTGGAGCGCTTTCACCATCTACGCCCACAAGACCATCCCGGTCCTCCACTACATCGCGGCGCCTGTGCAAGGTCAGTAGGGAAAGAGAAGCCCGGGTGGGACTCAAACTAAACAGCCCGGCCTTGGAGCGCTCCGGTCAGTGAGTCAGCGCGCGCTTCTTGGTAAGGAGCGGACCGGAAGTTCGGCACCCCGGCGCCATCTTCGAAAAAGCTTCTCCAGAGCTTATAAGCCCTGTGGCCCTTGCAGTACAGGCCCGAGCAGGGGGAACGCTGGGCATCACCCGGAGGGACCAGACTGACAGCTCTAACATCACCTTACATCCCGCACCGCAGCGGCCCCCCCTCCCCCCCCCCCTCCCCCCAGCATTGCGGCTCCAAGAGCTGTTCTTGAGGACAGTATACAACTAGTAATAGAATCGGCCTGAAAATACAGCATCCCGGCACTAGTAAAGCAAAGAAGAAGATCCCCCCCCCCCCCTCTCCTCCTTCAGCGGGGTTTACACCTGAGCTGGGTAGTGTTTGGGAACTTTACATACATAAAAACTGGTACCAGACCCGAAGTGCAGCACCCCGGCACCTTTAGGGAGGAAGACTCCCCTCCCCCCCCCAGAATATAACATACATCCACTCAAAAGTTATGAGACTGGGGGTAAGGAGACAAGATTACTCCCCCTAGTAATAACGGACCAGAGGATACAAAGCAGCGTCCCATACCGTGGGCATCCCCCCCCCCCGCCTTCCCCCGCATACAACTCAAGACTGCAGCACCAGAAGAGCTCATAGGTGCTCAAGAAGAGGGGCCCAACAGGGATTCTTCTTCACACGGAAACCTCACAAAGACCTAACCCTGACCAGTGCACCCACGCTCTCTTACATGTGCACTCCGCAGCGCCTTAATTTTACCTTCAAGCGATAAGCAGCTGGACTCACCTTCTCTCCTAGAAACACCCTCGGTTTCTCCCAGTCAATTCAAGGGGTAGACCCCCCCACCGGAGAGAGGATGTGCTAAAGGAAAGTACCGTTGCGGCGGCACCTATCGGGACCTCTAACAGCAACCTCGATATCAAAAATGGGGAAGATAAGTAAAGAAAAAAGCAGCGACCCCCAAAGTACCCCCCGTTCAAACAAGGGGCAAGCAGATATGCAGCGTTACTTGAAAGAGCGTACCGCAAGATCTCTGCACGACTCTGCTAAGTTGACACCCACTCAAGAACCCAGCAGAGCAGCCGGCACAGATAGAGAAGATGAGGGGGACTCAGAGGGGGAAGAGGGCGAAAGCATCTCAAAGACCTTTATGAGGGACCTCATGACCTCTACTATAAAACCAGTTCTTATGGAGTTAGGAGAAATCAAAGAAGAAATGAAGCACCTAGGCAGAAGGGTGGAAGACTTGGAGTCCTCCTCCGCCTCCATTTCAGCACATGCTCTCGACATGGAGAAAGTACTAATCGAGCATCACGCCTACCTCAAGAAAGCCCTTATTATGCAGGAGGATATCGAAAATAGAAATAGGCGCAATAACATACGCATGAAGGGCCTCCCAGAGTCCTGGGCCGCGGAGGCGCTCCCTAAAATCGCTAAAGAAATTTTCTCCCTGATCCTGGGTGCAGATAGAGCTGATGGCATCTCCATAGAACGCATCCATAGAGCCCTGAGGCCCCCGCCCTCACCATCCGAACCTTCAAGAGACATTGTGTGTAAATTGTTGAACTTCCCAGATGCAGTAGCGATCCTGAGAGCAGCAAGAAACCACAAAGACCTTTCCTATGCAGACGCGCCAATTCAACTATTTCAGGATTTGGCACCTTCCACGCTCGCAAAACGCCGCCTACTACGCCCCCTGCTGGACGCTTTAAGGGCAAATAATATCAAATATGCGTGGCTTTTCCCATTCGGTATTAGTATCACTCACAAAGGGCGTAAGCTGAACATCCGCTCTCCGGAGGATCTACAGAGTTGTTGGCAGATCTTAGAAATAGAGCCTATAAATCTACCATGCTGGCTGCCGATTCCCGACTTCCCTAGCCTACCTCGTCTAGACCCCCCGGATATGTGGCAACCGGTAGCGAACACGAAATCTCCAAGGGGGAAAAAGAAAAAGGCCCGAGAAGAACCCTTAGGAGACGGCACCTGAATTGGGACTCTATTCACCTGGTTTCACGTATTTATACCTGTTGGGCAAATGCCCACTTAAAGTTTAAAGAGCTCTGTGATTTGACCATGTCGTACCACCCTAAACACTCAGCGGACATACAGCTGAGTGGAGTGGATAGATAGAATATCTGCCACCCCTACATGGTCCATCACAGAGTTAATATCTGTGCCTTATAAGCGACAGGGTCCTTTTGGATATCCTGTCACCTGTTATAAGTTTATTCTTCTGGTTACATGCAATAGGTTCCCTAAGTGTCCTATCTTCAACTGTATTTATGTTTCTTGGCTCTTACTGTCTACATACCCCACTCCTTAGGTCCCGAGGGGTAGCCTGCCGAGTCGGTCTACTTTAAGCCCTACGGCTAGCTGTCTTCGTGCAGTGCTCGCTTTTCCTCGTTCACAATCTTTACTGGAGAGAGCCCTCCGGATCTTTATCTTTACTTTTATCGATCTTAGGAGACTCACTCCAACCCTCTATATATTATTGTCCTCACCCTTTTAGGAGCATTCATTTGTGTACCCCACCCTCAGGTCTGTCTCCGTCTACCCTTACCCCCCATTCCTGGTGTCTTTCCCATCCACCAACCACCCACCTTATACCCATTCCCTCCTCCTCCTAACAACTAAACTAAGACGCAAAACACCACTGTGGGCCTGTACTCTAGTCTTGGTTTATCGTAACTCTACTCTTATTTTCTAACAGAAGGTCCAGACTGAGATTCTCTCCCTGGTACAGCTCAACCGCCTACCGCATGATGGATGACCTACGTATTACATCCTTCAATGTGAAGGGCCTCAATTCCCCGATGAAGAGGCATAACATCTCTCTGTTGGCCAAGAGGTATGGCACAAAAATTCTTCTTTTGCAGGAAACGCACTTTAAAAAAACGAAGTGTCTCTCCCTTCCGGGCAGACACTTTGAGCAGAGCTTTCATTGCGCTCACCCATCCTCGTCCTCCAAAGGGGTGTCAACATACTTCCACAAGTCCCTCAACTTCTCTTGCATCTCCGAATACAGAGACGGAGAGGGCAGAGTCCTCTTCTTAAAGGGGCTAGTCAACAATACAAAAATGACCATAGCAAATCTTTATGCCCCGAACGTGGACCAAATTCCTTGGTTAATCAAACAACTGACAACCCTGAGTCACTTCATGGAAGGCCACCTGATCTTAGGGGGAGACATGAATGTAACGCTTCACCCTCTGATCAACTCCTCAACGGGTCGTTCTCACATCTCTCAGCTAAAACTCAGGAGGCTCTCGCGTGTGCTCCAAGAACTCAATCTGGTGGACGCGTGGCGCCTCCTGAATCCTTCTCTGAAGGATTATACCTTCTATTCCCAAGTCCACAAATCATATCAAAGGCTGGACTACCTCTTCGTCTCCTCTGACCTCCTGACGTCCTTGGTGGGAGCCAATATAGATATTATCACTATCTCTGACCACGCCCCGACCCACCTTGACTTGCGTCTAGCGCATCCCAAACCTAAAGAGTGGAGATGGCACCTCAACGCCTCACTATTAGACCCAATTGAAGAAAGAGAGCGCCTCTCTAAACTCATCGAAGAGTACTTTCTCCTGAACGGGGAAGACGGCCCGGAAATCCCGGTAGTTTGGGAGGCCCACAAGGCCTTCACAAGAGGTCTTCTGATAGCGTTAGGTTCCAAAACCAAAAAGCTTCAACAAAGAGCCATAGACGACAAACTAAATAGAATTTCGAAATTAGAACTACAGGCGAAACTGTCCCAAACTAAGACTATTATGGATAACCTAACCGTTCTAAGGAGGGATCTTAAACAAATCTTAGAGTCAAGATTTAATAGAAAACAACTTTACTTCAAACACGCAGTATATGCTCAAGGCAATAAAGGGAGTAAACTTATGACCGCCCTAATAAAGAAAGCGCGCGCAAAAAGCTTCATTAAATCTATTAAGTCTCATACAGGATCGTTGGCGACCTCCTCAGCGGAAATAGCTGACGCCTTCCAGAGTTACTATTCCCGCCTGTACGACATTAAACAAGACACCCCCCACCCCGAGGGTTTAGATATAAAAAAGCTGACTGAGTCCGCCCTCTGCAGTGCGCAACTCCCGAAACTGAACGACACACAAGTTGCCTCACTACTGACGCCCATAACGCAACCAGAAGTAGAACAGCTTCTAGTCTCTAGCCCCCAGAATAAAAGCCCAGGACCAGACGGCCTAAACCTCCCATATTATAAAGCCTTTAGTTCTATCTTGACTCCCAGACTCACTGAACTCTTTAATGCATTGTTAAAAGGAGCTACCCTGCCCAAACAAGCGGTTGAAGCACACATAACCTTAATTCATAAACAGGATAAGGACCCGGAGATATGCGGTAATTATCGCCCAATCTCCTTGATTAACTTCGATAATAAACTATGGGCGAAACTCCTTGCAAAAAGAATGGAAAGTCTTATTCCCCTCCTAGTCAATGAGGAGCAGGCGGGTTTTGTGCGTGGGAGGGAGGGCAGAGACAATTGCCGCAGGTTACTCCACGCGATACGCCTAGCCCAAAAGCACCACATCCCATTAGTTCTGGTGGGAACAGATGCCGAAAAGGCGTTTGATCGTGTCGACTGGACCTACATGAAAGAGGTCTTGGACCACTTTAATTTCCCTCCGGCCTTTGTCTCTGCTATCTTCTCCTTGTATGCAGCCCCTTACGCTAGGCTCAAAATCAATGAAATTCTTTCCGCCCCCTTCGACATTAAGAACGGAACCCGCCAGGGCTGCCCCCTATCACCCACGTTGTTCGTCCTAGCCCTAGAACCCCTCCTCCAGCTTGTTAGGCACGACCCAGATATCACGGGTCTCTCATGGGAACACCATACCCTCTATACTACCGGCTTTGCAGACGATATAGTCTTCTTGGTGTCAAACCCCGAGAAGGGCCTTCCCAGGCTGATTGAACTGCTCAATAGCTTCGGTTTAATCTCTAACTTTAAAATTAATTACGGGAAGTCTATGGTCCTTAATGTGTCTACTCCAAGGAACCAGACTAGACAATAAAAGAAAATTCACCCTTCACGTGGGCGAACTCCTCGATAGATTATCTGGGAGTCAAGATCACTAGGGACCTCTATAATCTATATGCCGCTAACTTCCCACCCCTACTAGATCAGATTAAAAACCTACTGAAACTATATGATATCCCCCGTATTTCGTGGTTTGGGAGAAAGAATATCCTAAAAACCTACATCTTGCCCATAATTATCTATAAAATAAGGATGCTCCCTATCCATCTGCCGATGAGTTTCTTTAAAGCTCTTCGCAGGGCGTTTACCGGGTACGTCTGGAGGCAGAGGAGACCGAGGTTAGCCTTTAGCTTAATGACGAGAAGGAGGATGGAGGGCGGCATTGACCTCCCAAACATCCAGGATCTATACAGGGCCTCACTTGTGGGCTACTGGATGGACCTGGTCCTCCCAATAAAAGACCAGCTCTTCGCTTCGCTAGCAAAAAACACAGGAGACGATGCATTTATAGAGGATCTCTGGTTTCCATCAAAAACCAAATGCAGAGCCAAAAACTTCAACCCCCTGATTAGGGGACCTTGCGAAACCTGGGCGGATCTGAAGGGGGACTTGACCCCTGATCCACCCATACTTGCCCCACTTAGTCTAATCCCAAAGCTCCTAGATATACCTCTCGACCCTGCTACCAGGTCAATATGGAAAAGATTTAGCTTGCTCAATATAAGTGACCTTCAAGTGTTAGCGCACATAAGCCCCGCTGAAGCACTTAAAACCTTATCACCACAACATAACTTTTCCTTTCTGCAACAGGCTTCAGTCGAGAGGATATTTGGGGATTTCTTCAAAAGATTTCCCTCTACTAGGCCCCAGACGCATTTTGAAAAAGCGTTAAAGGAACCTAACCCAAAACGGAGGAAAGTATCGCTGGTCCGAAAACAGTTTATTATAAAAACATATCCATCCAAACCCTCTTTCCTACTATCTTGGGAAAGGGAGTTGGGCATCACTCTTTCCTCAAGTGACACACATTCAATCCTTAACACATCCTTCGGCCTCTCTCAGTGTGTTCTAGCTCAAGAAAGCCATTACAAACTCCTCGTTAGATGGTATAAAACGCCACAATGGCTCTATGCGTACAAATTGGCTTTACACGGGAGATGCTGGAGATGTGACAGAGATTCGGGTTCATACCTCCATATATGGTGGGAGTGTTCGGTGTTGGCACCCTTTTGGAGGGAGGTGGAGGAGATCATGAGGAAAATCGCCCCGGCTTTTTCCTTGTCTCCGGAGATGATCTTCTTATGGAGGCCGTCTCCAGCGTTTCACCCAAGGAAGAATAAACTCTTGGCCTTCTTGATAGATGCCGCTAAAGCTCTAATACCCACCCTGTGGCTCCAAAAAACCGCGCCTTCAGTATCTCAATGGTTGTCGAGAGTAGACGATATATGCAATGTAGAAGAGCTCTCCAGCTGGACCAGAGGAACCCGGGAAGAGTACTTCCACGTGTGGGGGCCCTGGAGAGAATTGAGGCGACCACCAGACCAGAGCGGCTCCTAGATAACTGCTGTGTCGATAAAGTACTTCATACAACTGACTGAAAGAGTACCTCTCTACCCCAACCCCCCCCCCCCTTTTTTTCCCGCCCTCCCCCCCCCCCCCCCCCCCCCCCACTGCAATCATGACTCCTCGCGGAACTAGTCATATGGAGAGAAGATACTACCCTGGCCATCTCAGCGTAGGGGAACACCTACTGAGCCCCTGCCCACAAAGACAGAGCAACATACTCCTATTAGGGCTAAACGATCACCCATTAGTTGATCCCACGGTGCACAGACTGAAGGGACAACCTCCCCCCCCCCCAGGCCCAATCCCCCTCCCACACCCCTACCCGCTCTGACCCACCCTTCTCCCTCTCATCCCCTAACCCCCTCCCCCCCCACCGTTACATACTCTCCGTCCTCACCCGGGATACTACCAATGTCTCGAAGCAGTGTCTACCCTTCCTCATGTATCCCGTTTGTCGTTTTATGTCTTCATTTGTCAGTATTAATGTTCGGAGTGCAGAGATATCAGGGGGTCTCAGATCTAAAGTTTTTGCTTACATAGCCCGTTGATGCCGTTAGGGCGCTCCTCAAGGAAAAAGACCCTCTATTGTTCTCTACTGTTCTCTTAAATAATACATCTTAGCTTTGTTCATCATCTTGATTTCCATTGTATACTCTGCCTGCCTCCACTTATTTGAGTTAATTGCTGTAATATATGTGTTAAGATTAAAACCTCAATAAAACTGATTTAATAAAAAATAAAAAAAAAAAGACATTCAATCAGTCAGTCAGTGAGGGCTTTCACCTTTATATATATAGATGTAGAGCCCCCTATCTTATTTCCAGGGTTGCACAGAACAAGCTCTTACACCATGTGCGTTACCGCTATTTCCTTTTATTCCGTAAGCTCTTGCCAGCTGGCCCTCATTCCTATTGTTGATACTGTATGTTGTATCTTATTTTGTGTATTTTGTCTCTGACTTGTAAAGTGTTGTGGATTACAATGGCGCTATATAAATAAATCATATTACTCTTGGCCACCCGGCCTGTGGGAAAAGGTTGGGGTGGCCTGGCCGTTTCACAGTCCTCAAGCCCGTTTCACCGTCCTCAAGCACCAGGCGAAGCGCTGCTAGTCAGACCTTATGTGCCCACCCAATGATAACATAGATCTCTGCTGTATTTATGCGCCACTAGATGCAGAGACTTTGACCTTAGGGAGACGCATGTTTTATACTTACCAGAGGAGAATGGAAAAATATCTAAAATATCTACACAGAATGACTCACTCGCTGCTGAAGAGCCGAATCCCATAGAAAGGGCGAACTAAAATGAATTGTTAGGCGAATTTGATTGACAAGAAATTGCTGTTGGCACCAGCTCATTTGCATAGATTACTGAGCGAGTGCTGTGATTGGCCGACACTGTAGCTTAACGGTTAGTGCAGCACTTCCCATGAGGAGCCTTGTTATAGACATCTCAACATAGTCATAGAGTCCTTCCCTTCTTCCCCTCTGCTCTCTAGCCAGATTTTACCATTTCAACAAGGGAAGGGACACTACTATCAAAAATTACTTTATAACATCTCAACAAGCCTTGTCTAACAAGTAGTCAAAATAAATATATAATTCCTATGACATTGCCTGTTCTGTACAAGATTATACCCAGACCCAGAACAGACCGACATGACTGCTTATCTTCACCCCTTCGAGAGCTGAGCTCAGGGAGATGAAGCCTGCATTTATCACTAGTTTCCCCTCTGTGGGCTCCAAGTCATATAATGGCCAGATCTACTGTAATTACTCGTGCACACAGGATGGCATAGTGTATGACCGCTTTGGCAACATAATAACTAGTTTCTTCGTATGCCATCAGAAAATCTGCCAGCATGTATTGGAAATATCTATCTCTGTAAACCATCTCATAGACAATCATATGGGCTTTTATTTGGAGGAAGAGAGAAAATCATTACACTCCTCAAGCAGTTTGCAGATGTTGCAAAGTTGCGATTCATGGCCGATCTTAGACAGAGTGCGGCGATGGGCAAAATTATAAATGGGGCCCCAAATGCTCAATTATAGTATCAACAACACTGTGATATTCAGTTAATATAGAAGGTGGTACGATCAGATCTGTAGCACTAATTTCCAGCGCTTCCAGAAGTACTGAGTAGAGATGAGCGAACGTACTCGTCCGAGCTTGATATTCGTGCGAATATTAGGGTGTTCGGGATGCTCGTTACTCGTAACGAGTACCACGCGGTGTTCTGGTTACTTTCAGTTTCCTCTCTGAGACGTTAGCGCGCTTTTCTGGCCAATTGAAAGACATGGAAGGCATTACAACTTCCCCCTGTAACGTTCAAGCCCTATACCACCCCCCTGCTGTGAGTGGCTGGGGCGATCAGATGTCACCCGAGTATAAAAGTCGGCCCCTCCCGCGGCTCGGCTCAGATGCCGTGTGACTTAGTGAGGGAAAGTGCTGGTCTATTGGAGTTGCTGTAGGGAGAGTGTTTGTAGTGAGTGTAGGCTTCAAGAACCCCAACGGTCCTTCTTAGGGCCACATCTACGTGTGTGCAGGCTGCTGTTAGCAGTGGAAAATTTTTTTTTTTTTTCTCAAAATCGGCAGTGCAGAGCATTGCACCCAGTATTAGGGACAGAAGTGGTGCTTAGGCAGGGAGAGTGTTAGGAGTGAGTGTAGCCTTCAAGAACCTCAACGGTCCTTTCTAGGGCCAAATTTAACCGTGTGCAGTACTGTGCTGGCTGCTGTTAGCAGTGTTGCATTTTTTTTTTTTTTTTCAAAAAATCGTCTGTGCAGAGCATTGCACCCTCCATTGATACTGCAGGGACAGAATTGTGTAGGCAGGGCCACAACACAGTTCTTGTTCATTGAATATCCGCAGTGGGGCCCTCCCTTTGCAAATTTGCGAAAAAATTATATTTGGCCTGCCTGTGTCAGTACTAAGGTCTCCGTGTACGTGTGTGCTGCGTGGAGAACGTACAAAAATCAAACGCAACCAGCTACGGTTTACTGCAGGCTTGCGCCATTGTCTTTCCTGACTGGCAAATACCTGCTCTGCCAGAGTTAATAACTCTGCTACACTAAAGTTGTGTGACACTTTTTCAGAGCCACACCACAGTTATTAAACGTATTGTTCATTGAATATCCGCAGTGGGGCCCTCTCTTTGCAAAAAAGCAGGGAAAAAATTATATTTGGCCTGCCTGTGTCAGTCCTAAGGTCTCCGTGTACGTGTGTGCTGCGTGGAGAATGTACAAAAATCAAACGCAACCAGCTACGGTTTACTGCAGGCTTGCGCCATTGTCTTTCCTGACTGGCAAATACCTGCTCTGCCAGAGTTAATAACTCTGCTACACTAAAGTTGTGTGACACTTTTTCAGGGCCACACCACAGTTATTAATTAAACGTATTGTTCATTGAATATCCGCAGTGGGGCCCTCCCTTTGCAAATTTGCGAAAAAATTATATTTGGCCTGCCTGTGTCAGTACTAAGGTCTCCGTGTACGTGTGTGCTGCGTGGAGAACGTACAAAAATCAAACGCAACCAGCTACGGTTTACTGCAGGCTTGCGCCATTGTCTTTCCTGACTGGCAAATACCTGCTCTGCCAGAGTTAATAACTCTGCTACACTAAAGTTGTGTGACACTTTTTCAGGGCCACACCACAATTATTAAACGTATTGTTCATTGAATATCCGCAGTGGGGCCCTCCCTTTGCAAAAAAGCAGGGAAAAAATTATATTTGGCCTGCCTGTGTCAGTCCTAAGGTCTCCGTGTACGTGTGTGCTGCGTGGAGAACGTACAAAAATCAAACGCAACCAGCTACGGTTTACTGCAGGCTTGCGCCATTGTCTTTCCTGACTGGCAAATACCTGCTCTGCCAGAGTTAATAACTCTGCTACACTAAAGTTGTGTGACACTTTTTCAGGGCCACACCACAGTTATTAATTAAACGTATTGTTCATTGAATATCCGCAGTGGGGCCCTCCCTTTGCAAATTTGCGAAAAAATTATATTTGGCCTGCCTGTGTCAGTCCTAAGGTCTCAGTGTACGTGTGTGCTGCGTGGAGAACGTACAAAAATCAAACGCAACCAGCTACGGTTTACTGCAGGCTTGCGCCATTGTCTTTCCTGTCTGGCAAATACCTGCTCTGCCAGAGTTAATAACTCTGCTACACTAAAGTTGTGTGACACTTTTTCAGGGCCACACCACAGTTATTAATTAAACGTATTGTTCATTGAATATCCGCAGTGGGGCCCTCCCTTTGCAAATTTGCGAAAAAATTATATTTGGCCTGCCTGTGTCAGTCCTAAGGTCTCCGTGTACGTGTGTGCTGCGTGGAGAACGTACAAAAATCAAACGCAACCAGCTACGGTTTACTGCAGGCTTGCGCCATTGTCTTTCCTGTCTGGCAAATACCTGCTCTGCCAGAGTTAATAACTCTGCTACACTAAAGTTGTGTGACACGTTTTCAGGGCCACACCACAGTTATTAATTAAACGTATTGTTCATTGAATATCCGCAGTGGGGCCCTCCCTTTGCAAATTTGCGAAAAAATTATATTTGGCCTGCCTGTGTCAGTCCTAAGGTCTCCGTGTACGTGTGTGCTGCGTGGAGAACGTACAAAAATCAAACGCAACCAGCTACGGTTTACTGCAGGCTTGCGCCATTGTCTTTCCTGACTGGCAAATACCTGCTCTGCCAGAGTTAATAACTCTGCTACACTAAAGTTGTGTGACACTTTTTCAGGGCCACACCACAGTTATTAAACATATTGTTCATTGAATATCCGCAGTGGGGCCCTCCCTTTGCAAAAAAGCAGGGAAAAAATTATATTTGGCCTGCCTGTGTCAGTCCTAAGGTCTCCGTGTACGTGTGTGCTGCGTGGAGAACGTACAAAAATCAAACGCAACCAGCTACGGTTTACTGCAGGCTTGCGCCATTGTCTTTCCTGACTGGCAAATACCTGCTCTGCCAGAGTTAATAACTCTGCTACACTAAAGTTGTGTGACACTTTTTCAGGGCCACACCACAGTTATTAAACGTATTGTTCATTGAATATCCGCAGTGGGGCCCTCCCTTTGCAAAAAAGCAGGGAAAAAATTATATTTGGCCTGCCTGTGTCAGTCCTAAGGTCTCCGTGTACGTGTGTGCTGCGTGGAGAACGTACAAAAATCAAACGCAACCAGCTACGGTTTACTGCAGGCTTGCGCCATTGTCTTTCCTGACTGGCAAATACCTGCTCTGCCAGAGTTAATAACTCTGCTACACTAAAGTTGTGTGACACTTTTTCAGGGCCACACCACAGTTATTAATTAAACGTATTGTTCATTGAATATCCGCAGTGGGGCCCTCCCTTTGCAAATTTGCGAAAAAATTATATTTGGCCTGCCTGTGTCAGTCCTAAGGTCTCCGTGTACGTGTTTGCTGCGTGGAGAACGTACAAAAATCAAACGCAACCAGCTACGGTTTACTGCAGGCTTGCGCCATTGTCTTTCCTGACTGGCAAATACCTGCTCTGCCAGAGTTAATAACTCTGCTACACTAAAGTTGTGTGACACTTTTTCAGGGCCACACCACAGTTATTAAACGTATTGTTCATTGAATATCCGCAGTGGGGCCCTCCCTTTGCAAAAAAGCAGGGAAAAAATTATATTTGGCCTGCCTGTGTCAGTCCTAAGGTCTCCGTGTACGTGTGTGCTGCGTGGAGAACGTACAAAAATCAAACGCAACCAGCTACGGTTTACTGCAGGCTTGCGCCATTGTCTTTCCTGACTGGCAAATACCTGCTCTGCCAGAGTTAATAACTCTGCTACACTAAAGTTGTGTGACACTTTTTCAGGGCCACACCACAGTTATTAAACGTATTGTTCATTGAATATCCGCAGTGGGGCCCTCACTTTGCAAAAAAGCAGGGAAAAAATTATATTTGGCCTGCCTGTGTCAGTCCTAAGGTCTCCGTGTACGTGTGTGCTGCGTGGAGAACGTACAAAAATCAAACGCAACCAGCTACGGTTTACTGCAGGCTTGCGCCATTGTCTTTCCTGACTGGCAAATACCTGCTCTGCCAGAGTTAATAACTCTGCTACACTAAAGTTGTGTGACACTTTTTCAGGGCCACACCACAGTTATTAAACATATTGTTCATTGAATATCCGCAGTGGGGCCCTCCCTTTGCAAAAAAGCAGGGAAAAAATTATATTTGGCCTGCCTGTGTCAGTACTAAGGTCTCCGTGTACGTGTGTGCTGCGTGGAGAACGTACAAAAATCAAACGCAACCAGCTACGGTTTACTGCAGGCTTGCGCCATTGTCTTTCCTGACTGGCAAATACCTGCTCTGCCAGAGTTAATAACTCTGCTACACTAAAGTTGTGTGACACTTTTTCAGGGCCACACCACAGTTATTAAACGTATTGTTCATTGAATATCCGCAGTGGGGCCCTCCCTTTGCAAAAAAGCAGGGAAAAAATTATATTTGGCCTGCCTGTGTCAGTCCTAAGGTCTCCGTGTACGTGTGTGCTGCGTGGAGAACGTACAAAAATCAAACGCAACCAGCTACGGTTTACTGCAGGCTTGCGCCATTGTCTTTCCTGACTGGCAAATACCTGCTCTGCCAGAGTTAATAACTCTGCTACACTAAAGTTGTGTGACACTTTTTCAGGGCCACACCACAGTTATTAATTAAACGTATTGTTCATTGAATATCCGCAGTGGGGCCCTCCCTTTGCAAATTTGCGAAAAAATTATATTTGGCCTGCCTGTGTCAGTCCTAAGGTTTCCGTGTACGTGTGTGCTGCGTGGAGAACGTACAAAAATCAAACGCAACCAGCTACGGTTTACTGCAGGCTTGCGCCATTGTCTTTCCTGTCTGGCAAATACCTGCTCTGCCAGTGTTAATAACTCTGCTACACTAAAGTTGTGTGACACTTTTTCAGGGCCACACCACAGTTATTAATTAAACGTATTGTTCATTGAATATCCGCAGTGGGGCCCTCCCTTTGCAAATTTGCGAAAAAATTATATTTGGCCTGCCTGTGTCAGTCCTAAGGTCTCCGTGTACGTGTGTGCTGCGTGGAGAACGTACAAAAATCAAACGCAACCAGCTACGGTTTACTGCAGGCTTGCGCCATTGTCTTTCCTGACTGGC
The DNA here is from genome assembly GCF_035609145.1 of Eleutherodactylus coqui. NCBI lineage: Eukaryota > Metazoa > Chordata > Amphibia > Anura > Eleutherodactylidae > Eleutherodactylus > Eleutherodactylus coqui. Next base: position 207,764,074 of record NC_089839.1, on the reverse strand, counting down.
AAATACCTGCTCTGCCAGAGTTAATAACTCTGCTACACTAAAGTTGTGTGACACTTTTTCAGGGCCACACCACAGTTATTAAACGTATTGTTCATTGAATATCCGCAGTGGGGCCCTCCCTTTGCAAAAAAGCAGGGAAAAAATTATATTTGGCCTGCCTGTGTCAGTCCTAAGGTCTCCGTGTACGTGTGTGCTGCGTGGAGAATGTACAAAAATCAAACGCAACCAGCTACGGTTTACTGCAGGCTTGCGCCATTGTCTTTCCTGACTGGCAAATACCTGCTCTGCCAGAGTTAATAACTCTGCTACACTAAAGTTGTGTGACACTTTTTCAGGGCCACACCACAGTTATTAATTAAACGTATTGTTCATTGAATATCCGCAGTGGGGCCCTCCCTTTGCAAAAAAGCGAAAAAATTATATTTGGCCTGCAGGCTTGCGCCAATTTATTTCCTGCCTGGGAAATCAAATCACTGGTAATACAGCATGCTGAGGGGTAGGGGTAGGCCTAGAGGACGTGGACACGGCCGAGGACGCGGAGGGCCAAGTGAGGGTGTGGGCACAGGCCGAGCTCCTGATCCAGGTGTGTCGCAGCCGACTGCTGCGCGATTAGGAGAGAGGCACGTTTCTGGCGTCCCCACATTCATCGCCCAATTAATGGGTCCACGCGGGAGACCTTTATTAGAAAATGAGCAGTGTGAGCAGGTCCTGTCCTGGATGGCAGAAAGTGCTTCGAGCAAGCTATCATCCACCCAGAGTTCTGCGCCGTCCAGTGCTGCAAATCCGAATCCTCTGTCTGCTGCTCCTCCTTCCTCCCAGCCTCCTCACTCCACTACAATGACACATGCTCAGGAGCGGGAACACTCCCAGGAACTTTTCTCGGGCCCCTGCTCAGATTGGGCAGCAGTGGTTCCTCTACCACCAGAGGAGTTTATCGTCACTGATGCCCAACCATTGGAAAGTTCCCAGGGTCCGGGGGATGAGGCTGGGGACTTCCGGCAACTGTCTCAAGACCTTTCAGTGGGTGAGGAGGACGATGACGATGAGACACAGTTGTCTTGCAGTGAGGTAGTAGTAAGGGCAGTAAGTCCGAGGGAGCAGCGCACAGAGGATTCGGAGGAAGAGCAGCAGGACGATGAGGTGACTGACCCCACCTGGTGTGCAACGCCTACACAGGACAGGTCTTCAGAGGGGGAGGCACGGACAGCAGCAGGGCAGGTTGCAAGAGGCAGTGCGGTGGCCAGGGGTAGAGGCAGGGCCAGACCGAATAATCCACCAACTGTTTCCCAAAGCGCCCCCTCGCGCCATGCCACCCTGCAGCGGCCGAGGTGCTCTAAGGTCTGGCAGTTTTTCACAAAGACGCCTGACGACCGACGAACAGTGGTGTGCAACCTTTGTCGCGCCAAGATCAGCCGGGGAGCCACCACCAACAGCCTCACCACCACCAGCATGCGCAGACATATGATGGTCAAGCACCCCACAAGGTGGGACGAAGGCCGTTCACCGCCTCCGGTTTGCACCGCTGCCTCTCCCCCTGTGCCCCAACCTGCCACTGAGATACAACCCCCCTCTCAGGACACAGGCACGACCGTCTCATGGCCTGCACCCACACCCTCAGCTCCGCTGTCCTCGGCCCAATCCAGCAATGTCTCGCACCGCACCGTCCAGCCGTCGCTAGCGCAAGACTTTGAGCGGAAGCACAAGTACGCCGCCACGCACCCGCACGCTCAATCGTTAACCGTCCACATAGCCAAATTTATCAGCCTTGAGATGCTGCCGTATAGGGTTGTGGAAACGGAGTCCTTCAAAGCTATGATGGCGGCGGCGGCCCCGCGCTACTCAGTTCCCAGTTGCCACTACTTTTCCCGATGTGCCGTCCCAGCCCTGCACGACCACGTCTCCAGCAACATTGTACGCGCCCTCACCAATGCGGTTAGTGGCAAGGTCCACTTAACTACGGACACGTGGACAAGCACAGGCGGGCAGGGCCACTACATCTCCCTGACGGCACATTGGGTGAATTTAGTGGAGGCTGGGACAGAGTCAGAGCCTGGTACCACTCACGTCCTACCCACCCCCAGAATTGCGGGCCCCAGCTCGGTGGTGGTATGTTCGGCGGTGTACGCTTCTTCCACTAAAGCACCTTCCTCCTCCTCCTCAACCTCTGTCTCGCAATCTAGATGTGTCAGCAGCAGCAGGACGTCGCCAGCAGTCGGTGTCGCGCGGCGTGGCAGCACAGCGGTGGGCAAGCGTCAGCAGGCCGTGCTGAAACTACTCAGCTTAGGAGATAGGAGGCACACAGCCCACGAACTGCTGCAGGGTCTGACAGAGCAGACCGACCGTTGGCTTGCGCCGCTGAGCCTCCAACCACGCATGGTTGTGTGTGACAACGGCCGTAACCTGGTGGCGGCTCTGCAGCTCGGCAGCCTCACGCACGTGCTATGCCTGGCCCACGTCTTTAATTTGGTGGTTCAGCGCTTTCTGAAAAGCTACCCACGCTTGTCAGACCTGCTCGGAAAGGTGCACCGGCTCTGCGCACATTTCCGCAAGTCCCACACGGACGCTGCCACCCTGCGCACCCTGCAACATCGCTTGAATCTGCCAGTGCACCGACTGCTGTGCGACGTGCCCACACGGTGGAACTCTACGCTCCACATGTTGGCTAGGCTCTATGAGCAGCGTAGAGCTATAGTGGAATACCAACTCCAACATGGGCGGCGCAGTGGGAGTCAGCCTCCTCAATTCTTTTCAGAAGAGTGGGCCTGGTTGGCAGACATCTGCCAGGTCCTTCGAAACTTTGAGCAGTCTACCCAGGTGGTGAGCGGCGATGCTGCAATCATTAGCGTCACCATTCCTCTGCTATGCATCTTGAGAAGTTCCCTGCAAACCATAAAGGCAGCCGCTTTGCGCTCGGAAACAGAGCCGGGGGAAGACAGTATGTCGCTGGATAGTCAGAGCACCCTCCTGTCTATATCTCAGCGCGTTCAGGAGGAGGAGGAGGAGCATGAGGAGGATGAGGAGGAGGGGGAAGAGACAGCTTGGCCCACTGCTGACCGTACCCATGCTGCTTGCCTGTCATCATTTCAGCATGTATGGCCTGAGGAGGAGGAGGAGGAGGAGGATCCTGAAAGTGATCTTCCTAGTGCGGACAGCCATGTGTTGCGTACAGGTACCCTGGCACACATGGCTGACTTCATGTTAGGATGCCTTTCTCGTGACCCTCGCATTCAACGCATTCTGGCCACTACGGATTACTGGGTGTACACACTGCTCGACCCACGCTATAAGGAGAACCTTCCCAGTCTCATTCCCGAAGAGGAAAGGGGTTCGAGAGTGTTGCTATACCACAGGACCCTGGCGGACAAGCTGATGGTAAAATTCCCATCCGACAGCGGTAGTGGCAGAAGGCGCAGTTCCGAGGGCCAGGTAGCAGGGGAGGTGCGTAGATCGAGCAGCATGTACAGCCCAGGCAGTGCAACAGTCTTTAAGGGCCTGGCCAGCTTTATGGCTCCCCAGCAAGACTGTGTCACCGCTCCCCAGTCAAGGCTGAGTCGGCGGGAGCACTGTAAAAGGATGGTGAGGGAGTACGTAGCGGATCGCATGACCATCCTCGGTGACGCCTCTGCCCCCTACAACTACTGGGTGTCGAAGCTGGACACGTGGCCTGAACTAGCGCTGTATGCCCTGGAGGTGCTTGCTTGTCCTGCGGCTAGCGTCTTGTCGGAGAGGGTGTTTAGTGCGGCTGGGGGAATCATCACAGATAAGCGTACCCGCCTGTCAACCGACAGTGCCGACAGGCTAACACTCATCAAGATGAACAAAGCCTGGATTTCCCCAGACTTCTCTTCTCCACCAGCGGACAGCAGCGATACGTAAGCAATACGTAGGCTGCACCCGCGGATGGAAGCTACGTTCTCTCTCACCATCCAAAACGGGGACATTTCTGCTTCATCAATCTGTGTCCAATATTCCTCCTCCTCCTCCTGCTCCTCCTCCTGAAACCTCACGTAATCACGCTGAACGGGCAATTTTTCTTAGGCCCACAAGGCTCACTCATCTAATTTTTCTAAACAATTTTTATATGTTTCAATGCTCTTAAAAGCGTTGAAACTTTAACTTGAACCAATTTTTCGTTAAACTGGGCTGCCTCCAGGCCTAGTTACCACTTAAAGGGGTTGTCCCGCGCCGAAACGGGTTTTTTTTTTTTTTAAAGCCCCCCCCCGTTCGGCGCGAGACAACCCCGCTGCAGGGGTTAAAAAAACAACCCGCACAGCGCTTACCTGAATCCCGGCGGTCCGGCGTCTTCATACTCACCTGCTGAAGATGGCCGCCGGGATCCTCTGTCTCCATGGACCGCAGGGCTTCTGTGCGGTCCATTGCCGATTCCAGCCTCCTGATTGGCTGGAATCGGCACGTGACGGGGCGGAGCTACACGGAGCTACACGGAGCCCCATTCAGAAAAGAAGAAGACCCGGACTGCGCAAGCGCGGCTAATTTGGCCATCGGAGGGCGAAAATTAGTCGGCACCATGGAGACGAGGACGCTAGCAACGGAGCAGGTAAGTATAAAACTTTTTATAACTTCTGTATGGCTCATAATTAATGCACAATGTACATTACAAAGTGCATTATTATGGCCATGCAGAAGTGTATAGACCCACTTGCTGCCTCGGGACAACCCCTTTAAGCCACATTAACCAAAGCGATTAATGGGTTTCACCTGCCATCTTGGTTGGGCATGGCCAATTTTTACTGAGGTACATTAGTACTGTTGGTACACCAATTTTTTGGGGCCCTCACCTACAGTGTAATCATAGCAATTTGTATGTTCTTCGCCTGCACTCATGGTACAGAAGTGTGTGTGGGGTTGGCCTACACTTTAGCTACATAAATGTAACTTGGGCCTTGGCTATACTGCAGCTACTGAAATGGAGCGAAGACTGCGCTCCCGCTATACTGCTGCTTCGGAATTGTTACTGGGGCTTGTCTTGAGTGCTACTATTGCTGACATGGAACGAAGACTGCGCTCCCGCTATACTGCTGCTTCGGAATTGTTACTGGGGCTTGTCTTGAGTGCTACTATTGCTGACATGGAACGAAGACTGCGCTCCCGCTATACTGCTGCTTCGGAATTGTTACTGGGGCTTGTCTTGAGTGCTACTATTGCTGACATGGAACGAAGACTGCGCTCCCGCTATACTGCTGCTTCGTAATTGTTACTGGGGCCTGTCTTGAGTGCTACTATTGCTGACATGGAATGAAGACTGCGCTCCCGCTATAATGCTGCTAGTGATATGTTAGTGGGGCCTGTCCTAATGCTACGGCTGAAATGTTACGAATTATGGACTCTGCCTATACCGCTGCTAATGGTATGTCTCTGGGGTGTGGAAACAGAGGCTTCCCAAAGACATGATGGCGGCGAGGCCATTTCCCACGAACGCGGTTACTGTTAAGGTGCATATAACCACGGACACGTGGAGAGGACATGTAGTGCCTCAAAAACATCCCCCTCCTCCTCCAACAGGGAAAACATTCTTGGCAAATGCCTTTGCATTGGTTCGTCTGGTGGCAGTCCAAGAATTTCACCTTTACCGACACTACAAGAGAGCCCCACCACCATCCCCCCGCCACGGCCCACTTAATCCTGCCAACATTCCGAAAACCAACAAAATAAAACCGCGCTACTAGGTCCGCAGTCACCACCACATTAACACCAACGCGGTTACTGTTAAGGTGCATATAACCACGGACACGTGGAGAGGACACGTAGTGCCTCAAAAACATCCCCCTCCTCCTCCAACAGGGAAAACATTCTTGGCAAATGCCTTTGCATTGGTTCGTCTGGTGGCAGTCCAAGAATTTCACCTTTACCGACACTACAAGAGAGCCCCCCCACCATCCCCCCGCCACGGCCCACTTAATCCTGGCCACATTCCGAAAACCAACAAAATAAAACCGCGCTACTAGGTCCGCAGTCACCACCACATTACCACCAACGCGGTTACTGTTAAGGTACATATTACCAGTCTGACTGGGGCATGCAGACATCTTGACAGAATGAATAGTGTGTGGCACATAGGTTCCCCATTGCTATGCCCACGTGTGCAGCTCCTGATGGCGGTGGCACAGGATTGGATTTCTCATTGCTTCTGTACAGCATTGTGGGCTATCGCCCCGCCCCTTTTAAAGAGGGTCACTGCCTAGCCGTGCCAACCCCTCTGCAGTGTGTGCCTGCGGTTCCTCCTCATGGCAGACGCACTCCTAAATAGACATGAGGGTGGTGTGGCATGAGGGCAGCTGAAGGCTGCGCAGGGACACTTTGGTGTGCGCTGTGGGGGGGAGGGGGGGCGGTTGGTCAGCATGTAACCCAGGAGAAGTGGCAGTGGAGTGTCATGCAGGCAGTGATTGTGCTTTGTTGTAGCTAGTGTGGTGCTTAGCAAAGGTATGCCATGCTAATGAGGGCTTTTCAGAAGTAAAAGTTTTTGGGAGGGGGGGGCCCCACTCTTGCCGCTATTATGGCTTAATAGTGGGACCTGTGAACTTGAGATGCAGCCCAACATATAGCCCCTCGCCTGCCCTGTCCATTGCTGTGTCGTTCCCATCACTTTGTAGAATTGCCCAGATTTTCACACATGAAAACCTTAGCGAGCATCGGCGAAATACAAAAATGCTCGGGTCGCCCATTGACTTCAATGGGGTTCGTTATTCGAAACGAACCCTCGAGCATCGCGAAAAGTTCGTTCCGAGTAACGAGCACCCGAGCATTTTGGTGCTCGCTCATCTCTAGTACTGAGGTTTAGTGGTACTGAATAAAGACCGCTGTGCTATGACAAATACTACCCTCATAAAGTGACCATGTAGCAGTAGATACCAGCTCTGACAGGTGCTCTGTAGACAGTCTAAGTGATTACAGTACCGCTATGTATTCAGAGATCGCAGGTGACGTCTGCAAACCCCAGATAGAGAACTGTGGATGAGTCGGGCTGCTTGGTTCATTCTAAGTTATCCTCCTATGACGTTGGACGCCTTTGAATTGTACAATCGTCACCACGTTGTGGGCTTTGACAGTGAACTGCGAAAAGCCAACAGATCAGGGTTGCATCTAGAATGGAGTTGCTCTTGCAGCGCCAACATATAAGAGAATCAGGTTTATTCCCAGCACCCAGCATACCCTAAAAACACATCCTTTTAGGGAGGCCTTCCGTCTTCCCCAATTTAACTCTTCTCCATTTACGTTACTTATTCACGCTCCTTTGGAAAGCTGCCCCCCTTCTTCCCACTCTATCCCCCACACACCCTATTGCACCTCTCACCTGTATATACAGAGATATGGCTGGTGACTGCTTCATACAGCTTTATGTAGACATTAGCTGATATAGCCGGCTTTGCCCAAGTTAACTTATTACAGATGTTTACGTCTTGTTCGCACAAAAATTTTTATGGAGTAATGATTACTTCAGAGGAACTGAGGAATAAAATATGTATACGCATAGTGGAGCGTTAGATTCTCCTCAGGCTGCATGTACCGATGTCCCTCTGCAGAATGTACCATCCCTCTCACTCTGCTCACTTTTTACCCTTAAATGTTAAGCCGCTTTTTATTCAGATTTAACCCCAGACTGGGGATTGCAGCCCTTTCTTAGCCTAAGAAGCCATGCTCAACCCATGCAATCCATGGCTGCTTCCTTAAATACTTTACAGCCTTTTAAGTATGCACACAGAAGTCAGTTAGATTGTCCACAGTATATACAAATAGAGGAGAGGTAGATTCTCCTCAGCATACAAATCATTTCCCTAGGCTTTATGGTTTCTGAGAAAACAACTATCCCATGTATAGCAGATTTTTGCAGTTTTTCATGCTTTGAATTGAATATTGAAGTTGTGACCCCTTTACTTTTCCTATTTAGGATGTAAAGAATGGTTGTGGCAAATTTCATGTTTGTGCAGTTCAGATGCGTGTTATTAGTTACATAACATAGGAGTGAGGGCCGGCTGGCAAGAGCTTACAGAATAGAAGGAAATAGCGGTAACGCACATGGTGTAAGAGCTTGTTCTGTGCAACCCCGGAAATAAGATAGGGGGCTGTCCATCTATATATATATACACCGAAACAGGGTATATATATATATATATATATATATATATATATATATAATAAAAGCCCTCTTTGACCGACTCACTCTTTCACTAACTGACCAACTCGCCACTAATTTTCCAACTTCCTGATGTTGTACAAATGTGAAATTTGGCACGACCATTCTTTAGGTCCTAAATAGAAGTAAAGGGGTCACAACTTGAATAATTAATTCCAAATGCAAATGTAAGTGACCCCATATGTAATGTAACTAATAACTCAGATGTGAACTGCACAAACATGAAATTTGCCACAACCATTCTTTACATCATAAATAGGAAAAATAAAGGGGTCACAACTTCAATGTTCAATTCTAAGCGTGGAAAAATGGGACACCCGCCGGCACCCGAATCTTTTCTGATGAGCAGGCAGGTACTCGAAAAGGACGATACTCGCTCGAGTATCTGCCCTTAACGAGTATGCTCGCTCATCTCTAAGGGTGACTACCCACTAGCGTTGTTTTTACTGCAAAATTCGCTGCGTTTTTTTTTCTGCAGGGGTCTGTGGGCTATGGGACTTGTAAAGCTGAAATCGGGATCGCGCAAAATCGTGATTTTGCGGTAAATCGCGATTTTGCGCGATCGCGATTTTAACATTACAAGTCCCATAGACCCCCTGCAGAACAAAAAACGCTGCAAATTTCGCAGTGAAGAAAAACGCTAGTGGGTAGTCACCCTAATACCTACACAATTCTAATTGCCAAAGGTAATATACCTATTAAAATACCTAAAGGTAATATCCCTTAAAATATAATCAAAATGCTTTATTATTCAAAACAGAGAAATAGAACATTGAATGATATTTAACATAACGGAGCAAATGTTGGTAGCAGTGCAATGTGACCAGCAGTCATCATTTAGTATCGTGTGTAATTGCTCTTGTTACATTGCACTGCTACCACCATTTGCCCCTTTATTTTAAATATCATTCGATGTTGTCTTCGTCTATATTGAATAATAAAGTATTTCGATTACATTTTAGGAGATATTACGTTCAGGTATTTTTTGCCTTTGGCAATTAGAATTGTTTCAATATAACCCTATATTCCTAGGGCAATTTTTTGAATGTTTTCCTGAGAGCATGCCCACAACACTTACCTATGGAATTCAATGTGTCAGGTCCAGACCATATTGTCTATGACCCAAGAGCATGCCCACAATTCTCTCCTATAGAAGTGTATAGGTGATGGTCACAGCTCACTTCCTCCCTCTCCCTGCACAGACCTAATACGTCTTACAGCTGTGGGTTTGTTACAATCAATCAGTGCACTTCCGCTGATCTCCAGTATCTACAGGCCATCACATTACCGTTAGTACAATGATTACTGACAACAAACAAGGGAAACCATATTTAATGTCAGGTCATGGGTTATTTGTGCCACTCTCATTCCTGTTATCATTATTTTGGTGGAACTGTGAAGATATTGGGTACGATGTATCCGTCTCCTCCAAGCAGGTTACCTAGGCTGAGGCCGACAAGATGGCAGTTGCCGTGGAGCTCCTCACCGCAGGCATTGAGCCTAAACAGAAAATAGTGCAAATTAATGATGGCTGTCCACGATCGCCCCATCCAGTCCAGATTTACATATTTGGCCGCCATTTTGTCAAAAATAGAATGGATTTCCTTGGAAGTCTTTGTAAGGGAAAGAAGGAGAATAGAGGACAGTAAGTCATCTACAGGGGACAGGGGAGACAACAGCGGATGTCGGAGATCTCCGGGCACACAGTGACATCTGGATACAATAATGTTGTGTTTATACCTGTGAACAGGGAGGGTGAACGGACCGATGCCGAGGGAGTCAGAGCTCAGCCTTACACCGGGATTAATGAACTGACCTGAAAGTCAAGAAATGATACAGAAGTCTGTTACATTGTCATTAAGGAAGAGCTCCTCCCTGATATGTTACCCGTCCCATCTCATCCATCCTCTCCCCCTCTTCATGGGTCTTTTCTTTTATTTCCCTCTTTCCTCCTCTCCTATTTTTGCTCTCCATTCTCCATTCGCTCCCTCATTTCCCCCTTACCTCCCTTTGCTCCCCTATTACCCCCACCCCTTTTCCTCCCCAATTTTTCTTCCTTTTCCTCCTCCATTCTCTCTTTTGCTTTTACCTTCCTTTACCCCCTCCCCCCCCCAATTTCCACTTCTGCATTACTTTCTCTTCCATTACTACATTCTGCTTCATCCTATTCTAGTTTTTGGCAATAACTCAGTATCACAACATACCAACCACCCCGATGGTGTGATTCACTACTGCGTATCCGCCGTCTATAGATATGGAGGGGAGCAGCGACTGATTCCTGCGAGCGATTGTACAATTGGCTCCGATACTGAGAGGAAAAGTCACTTCTTCATTTTCCTTTTTCAGAATTCTACAATAAAAACAGAGATCACAAAACTTCATACAGAGATCAGAGAAACCAATGAGTGAGGAGAAAGATGGCCGACCCACGGGGGAAGACTGATGAATGAATAGGAAGATGGCCGACCTGCGCTGGGGAAAATGATGAATGAAAACGAATGAGAAAAAATAAGAATGAATGGATTCATGAAATAGAAATTTAAAAAATCTAGATGAACATGAATGAATGAGAAAACAAATATATGAAGGGATGGATGAATGTATGAACACTTCAGTGAATAAATGTAGATGAATGGACCATCATCTGACCACAGACTATGCACTCCTCCCCACCTCCATTCTGCACCATACTCTATCCAGTATTTATGGCATCACTGACCCCGGGCTGTCGATGGCTTCCGTCCAGTCATAGAGGGTGACGTCTTGATCCTGAATTATGATGATATTGTTTAAGTTAACATCAACCTTCAGACGTGCTCCCTTATTCACCAGGCCGAATCCTACAAAGCCGCTGCCGTCCTCGCTCAGCTTACCGTTCACTGTGACACCTGGAGAACAGAGAAAATGCTGCAGTATCCTCCGGGATTACTGACATCACTTACTGCCAGGTGATAAGCGGCAGCAGGGAGAACAGCGGTTGTTATCCATAGCAAACAGCAGAAATGTGCAAATGGACGCTGACTGGTCATAAAAGGCAAGATCTGTAATACCTAAAGGGTATTCACAAAGATCCCCGCGCCGTTTATCTGTCACTACAACTATGCATCCTGTCACTACGCCATACATCCGTCACTACACCTATGCATCCTGTCACTGCGCCATACATCCGTCACTACACCTATGCTTCCTGTCACTGAGCCATACATCCGTCACTACACCTATGCTTCCTGTCACTGAGCCATACATCCGTCACTACACCTATGCATCCTGTCACTGCGCCGTACATCCGTCACTACACCTATGCTTCCTGTCACTGCGCCATACATCTGTCACTACACCTATGCTTCCTGTCACTGCGCCATTCATCCGTCACTACACCTATGCATCCTGTCACTACGCCATACATCCGTCACTACACCTGCTTCCTGTCACTGCGCCATACATCCGTCACTACACCTATGCTTCCTGTCACTGCGCCGTACATCCGTCACTATACCTATGCTTCCTGTCACTGTGCTGTACATCCGTCACTGCAACTAAGCTTCTTGTCACTGCGCCATACATCCGTCACTACACCTTTGCTTCCTCTCACTGCGCTGTACATCCGTCACTACACGTATGCTTCCTGTCACCACACCGTATATTCATCACTACACCTTTGCTTCCAGTCCCCACGCCGTACATCTGTCACTACACCTATGCCTCCTGTCACTGCGCCGTACATCTGTCACTACACCTATGCCTCCTGTCACTGCGCTGTACATCTGTCACTACACCTATGCCTTCTGTCACTACACCTATGCTTCCTGTCACTGCTCCATACATCCGTTACTACACGTGTGCTTCCTGTCACTGCGCCATACATCTGTCACTATACCTATGCTTTCTGTCCCCACGACGTACATCTGTCACTACACCTATGCTTCCTGTCACCACACCCTACATCCGTCACTACACCTATGCATCCTGTCACTGCGCCGTACATCCGTCACTACACCTATGCTTCCTGTCACTGCGCCGTACATCCGTCACTGCACCTATGCTTCCTGTCACTGCGCCGTACATCTGTCACTACACGTATGCTTCCTGTCACTACACCGTATGTCTGTCACTATACCTATGCCTCCTGTCACTGCGACGTACATCTGTCACTACACGTATGCTTCCTGTCACTACACCGTATGTCTGTCACTATACCTATGCTTCCTGTCACTACGCCATACATCCGTTACTACACGTATGCTTCCTGTCACTACGCCGTATATCTGTTACTATACCTATGCCTCCTGTCACTGCAATGTACATCTGTCACTACACCTATGCTTCCTGTCACTGCGCCATACATCCGTTACTACACGTATGCTTCCTGTCACTGCGCCATACATCCGTCACTATACCTATGCTTCCTGTCACCACAACGTACATCTGTCACTACACCTATGCTTCCTGTCACTACGCCGTACATCCGTCACTATACCTATGACTTCTGTCACTACGATATACATTCGTCACTATATTTGTCCTTCTTGTGACCACGCCATCCATCTGTCACTACACCTATGCTTCCTGTTACTGCACTATACATCTGTCACTACACGTATGCTTCCTGTCACTGCACTATACATCTGTTACTACACGTATGCATCCTGTCACTGCACTATACATCTGTCACTACACCTATGCTTCCTGTTACTGCACTATACATCTGTCACTACACCTATGCTTCCTGTCACTGCACTATACATCTGTCACTACACGTATGCTTCCTGTCACTGCACTATACATCTGTCACTACACCTATGCTTCCTGTCACTGCACTATACATCTGTCACTACACCAATGCTTCCTGTCACTGCACTATACATCTGTCACTACACCTATGCTTCCTGTCACTGCACTATACATCTGTTACTACACGTATGCTTCCTGTCACTGCACTATACATCTGTCACTACACCTATGCTTCCTGTCACTGCACTATACATCTGTCACTACACCTATGCTTCCTGTCACTGCACTATACATCTGTCACTACACCTATGCTTCCTGTCACTGCACTATACATCTGTTACTACACGTATGCTTCCTGTCACTGCACTATACATCTGTCACTACACCTATGCTTCCTGTCACTGCACTATACATCTGTCACTACACCTATGCTTCCTGTCACTGCACTATACATCTGTTACTACACGTATGCTTCCTGTTACTGCACTATACATCTGTTACTACACCTATGCTTCCTGTCACTGCACTATACATCTGTCACTACACCTATGCTTCCTGTCACTGCACTATACATCTGTTACTACACGTATGCTTCCTGTCACTGCACTATACATCTGTCACTACACCTATGCTTCCTGTCACTGCACTATACATCTGTCACTACACGTATGCTTCCTGTCACTGCACTATACATCTGTTACTACACGTATGCTTCCTGTTACTGCACTATACATCTGTTACTACACCTATGCTTCCTGTCACTGCACTATACATCTGTCACTACACCTATGCTTCCTGTCACTGCACTATACATCTGTCACTACACCTATGCTTCCTGTCACTACACTATACATCTGTCACTACACCTATGCTTCCTGTCACTGCACTATACATCTGTTACTACACGTATGCTTCCTGTCACTGCACTATACATCTGTTACTACACCTATGCTTCCTGTCACTGCACTATACATCTGTCACTACACCTATGCTTCCTGTCACTGCACTATACATCTGTTACTACACGTATGCTTCCTGTCACTGCACTATACATCTGTTACTACACGTATGCTTCCTCTCACTGTGCCATACAACTGTCACTATACCTTTGCTTTCTGTCACCACGATGTACATCTGTCACTACACATATTCTTCCTGTCACTGCGCCATACATCTGTCAATACACCTATGATTCCTGTCACCACACCCTACATCCGTCACTACACCTATGCTTCCTGTCACTGCGCCATACATCCGTCACTATACCTATGCTTCCTGTCACTGCGCCATACATCCGTCACTACACCTATGCTTCCTGTCACTGCGCCATACATCCGTCACTACACCTATGATTCCTGTCACTGAGCCATACATCCGTCACTTCACCTATGCTTCCTGTCACTGCGCCATACATCCGTCACTACACCTATGCTTCCTGTCACCGCACCATACATCTGTCACTACACCTATGCTTCCTGTCACCGCGCCATACATCCGTCACTACACGTATGCTTCCTGTCACTGCGCCATACATCCGTCACTACACCTATGCTTCCTGTCACTGCGCCATACATCCGTCACTACACCTATGCTTCCTGTCACTGAGCCATACATCCGTCACTGCACCTATGCTTCCTGTCACTGCGCCATACATCCGTCACTACACCTATGCTTCCTGTCACTGCGCCATACATCCATCACTACACCTATGCTTCCTGTCATCGCGCCATACATCTGTCACTACACCTATGATTCCTGTCACTGCCCCGTACATCCATCTCTACACCTATGCATCCTGTCACTGAGCCATACTGCTGTCACTATACCTTTGCTTCCTGTCACCACAACGTACATCTGTCACTACACCCATTCTTCCTGTCACAACGCCGTACATCCGTCACTGCGCCATACATCCGTCACTACACCTATGCCTCCTGTCACTGTGCCGTACATCCGTCACTACACCTATGCTTCCTGTCACTGCACTATACATCTGTCACTACACCTATGCTTCCTGTCACTGCACTATACATCTGTTACTACACCTATGCTTCCTGTTACTGCACTATACATCTGTTACTACACCTATGCTTCCTGTCACTGCACTATACATCTGTCACTATACCTATGCTTCCTGTCACTGCACTATACATCTGTTACTACACCTATGCTTCCTGTCACCGCGCCATACATCCGTCACTACACGTATGCTTCCTGTCACTGCGCCATACATCCGTCACTACACCTATGCTTCCTGTCACTGCGCCATACATCCGTCACTACACGTATGCTGCCTGTCACTGCGCCATACATCCGTCACTACACCTATGCTTCCTGTCACTG
Organism: Eleutherodactylus coqui; assembly: GCF_035609145.1. Taxonomy (NCBI): domain Eukaryota; kingdom Metazoa; phylum Chordata; class Amphibia; order Anura; family Eleutherodactylidae; genus Eleutherodactylus; species Eleutherodactylus coqui. Next base: position 207,748,848 of record NC_089839.1, on the reverse strand, counting down.
CGCCATACATCCGTCACTACACCTATGCTTCCTGTCACTGAGCCATACATCCGTCACTGCACCTATGCTTCCTGTCACTGCGCCATACATCCGTCACTACACCTATGCTTCCTGTCACTGCGCCATACATCCATCACTACACCTATGCTTCCTGTCATCGCGCCATACATCTGTCACTACACCTATAATTCCTGTCACTGCCCCGTACATCCGTCTCTACACCTATGCATCCTGTCACTGAGCCATACTGCTGTCACTATACCTTTGCTTCCTGTCTCCACAACGTACATCTGTCACTACACCCATTCTTCCTGTCACAACGCCGTACATCCGTCACTACACCTATGCCTCCTGTCACTGCGCCGTACATCCGTCACTACACCTATGCATTCTATCATTGCGATATACATTCGTCACTACACCTCTCCTTCTTGTCACTGCGCCGTACATCCGTCACTACATCTACGCTTTTTATCACTGCAGGCTCCAGTTGGCAAAAGAGCGCAAAAAAATATTGCCTGGTCAGATGGATCCAGATTTCTGTCCGCAGGGGCCGATATTCCTGCAGACTGATTTCATCACCTGGTGGAATCCACACCACGGGATATTGCTGCCATTCTGAATGCCAAAGGAGTCCAACGTGCTACAAGTGGGGGACGAGGGTCTCTAATAAGGGGGCCATTCAGTGTAGACATCACCCACCTGTCATTTCATGGTGGAACAGGTTGACTGTAACATTCTGAGCCTCAGTGATCCGGAAACAGATTCTGTTTGTATCATTCAGATTTCGTAATACAATGTGGAAAGTCTCACAAATAGCTGCAAGAAAAGAAAGAAAAAAATAATAATATGAAACCCCAGCCCCCTCGTTAAGGTTCCTCCCCTCTCATCCTCGTTAAGACTCCACATCCTCATTGAGGACCCTTCTTTCAACCTATGTGCACCTGCAGTTTATACATTATAATCACTCAATACATTGCTGAATTTAGGGGAGGAGAAATGTAGGCTTACACGTAGCTAAAAAAGGGTGGGGGGGGGAAATAAGCTGAAGTGTAAAGCATGAGGGATGTGGAAAGGAGGAAAAGCCTAAAAACTTTAAGCATAATCCTCAAACAGATAATATCATCACCACGGACTGATAGCATGTTAATAAAATAACCCAATTTTAAAAAAAACATAGTTAACCCCTCACCCCCACATGCTTCTCTGCCTCCTTGGACTTGTCTTGTACGACCCATCATGGACCTTATTGTTGCCAAGTCTTATCATCTCGTCACGCTCTGGTCTGACACTGATGTCATAGATGAGAGGGTACCACATTGGTTCCCCCCACATCTGTGATGGAGCAAAATTCACCCAAATTCCAACAGAAATTGTATGAAATTCATTACAGGACATGAGTTTTAAACAGCGGTCTATTAAACATTGTGCTAGTGTAATAAGAGGCACAAGCCTCTTGAAGGGATTGTGTCAAGTTATAAAGTTATCCCCTATGCACAACTGCTGGTCGCAATGAGGGCCCCGTAATAATGGGACCGCTGCAGCCCCTATAGCTACCCCACTGTTTATTCTTTCTGATAAGATGTGATAATTCTGTATAGGCAGAGACCTTTTTACCTTTGTAAAATAATTTTTCTGTTACCTTAATAATAAAAAGAAGTAAAATGTTTTAGAAATATAAACCTACGCGTTTTAGACACCTTTTGCACTTTTATCTACAGTTCTGAAAAGCGTCCACTCCAATGGGACCAGCAGAGTTAGCAGAGCACTGGTATTTGGCTCCTTTCCCTAGCCCCATTAAAGTTAAAGGGGTTGTCCAGTTGTAGACCACTAATGGCCTAACCTTAGGATAAGCCACCAACGCCTGGTACACACTACTGATCAGTTGTTCACCTGATCAGTGATCTTGTGCACTGAGCTGATTTCTGCAGGAAGCAGAACCGCATATGGCTGCGAATGCACTGCGCATGCCCGCATATTACAAGCACACGGACATGCACAGTGTGACTCTTTTTTTTTTTAATTCCCCGCTCTGTTTTTCAACAGGGTTGCGAATGAAAATGCGGCCCATATGCAATATATTGTGTATGGACAGCATTTCAAACGCTGCCTATACTATTGCATAGGGTTCACGCTGCGTGGGACGCAGATAAATAGAATATACTGTGGTCTATTTCTTGTGCATACTGATACACAGTGTCTATACAGATATGTGCATAGATCAATGAAAGTCCATTGAATTTCTTAACTCTATTAACCACGTATCACGCGGCTATGCAAAGCTAGGATAATACGCAGTGAAAACACGGTGGTGAACATTACCCCCTTAGGGCAATACTGACAAATCTCTTCCACCGTCCATTAATTCTAGGGGTTTTAGTTTGGGAGTTGGGGTTTGGTGATGGCAAGAACTAACACAATCTACTGCAACAGTTACAACTTACGCTCTGGTGATACAATTGTCTCCATTATCAGCCTGTCAGGACCTGAAATAAAGAAGAAGAGAGAAGGTGGCAGCAACATCATCCATTTTCAGTATGAAATTAGGGCTCCACTCCTGATCATGGGGCTCCACCTGTCTTCCCCAATCCTGGTGCTGAATATGGCTCCCCCTATCTATAGCCTGTCACCAGTTTTCATAGGCTTCCCTCCTGCCTGGCCAGTTTTAAACTGGAGGTGGGGATGAATCTGGCATATTTGTATGTGACTTGCGTGACCCATTCACGGTTACATTATAACTAGAGATGAGTGAGTATACTCGCTAAGGGCAATTACTTGAGCGAGTATTGTCCATAGCGAGTACCTGCCCGCTCGGAAGAAAAGGTTCGGGTGTCGGTGCGGGTGAGTGGTGAGTTGCGGGAGTGAGCAGGGGGGAGCAGGGAGGAGATCTCCCCTCCATTCCCCCCTGCTCTCCCCCGCCGCTCCCCGAATCTTTTCTTCTGAGTGGGCAGGTACTCGCTAAGGACAATGCTCGCTCGAGTAAATGCCCTTAGCAAGTATGCTCGCTCATTTCTAATTATAGCGATTCATTATATAGCGGGAAAGTAAATAGAAAATGAAGGATACGCACTGTAGAGAGGATCAGAATCCAAACCTGAAATAACAGAAATATAAAATGTCACAAAGGTCATCTTCTAAATCCAAGTAAAAGATTGAAAAATAGCAAAAGGAGATCAGTAAAGGAGAATATGAGTGCGGTACGTACTTTCTTCCATGTCATAGTGTCCTGGAGGGAGAGACAGACAATGACACAAATGTTTATAAAGAACATTCAGATGGCATTACGTCTCCATATACATAATAATTTTGTGGTGTATTTATGGCGGTAATATGGATTAATTGATGATATGGGGGCACTGTATAGTGGGGATATGTAGGCACTGTAGTGTAATATTAATTGGAAATACCCTGTTTCTCCAAAAATAAGACCTACACCGATTTTTTGGGGGGATTTTTGGTAAGGCTTGAAATATAAGTCTTCCCCCGAAAATAAGCCCTAGCTGCATTACATAAAAAAACCAATACATTACCTAGCAGGCTCAGTCCACGCCCTTCCTGCTGGTCTCCGGAGCTCCAGTATGCTTCCTGCAGTCTTCGGCGACCCACAGAACATCGCTTCCTGGTTACGGGACTCATAAATCCCGCCTCCAGAAGGCGATGGCTCTGATTGATTCTTGAGTGCTGCTCAGCCAATCAATGCAGCGCTCAATGAACCAATGCAATGGCTGTGATTGGTTCATCCAGTGCTGCATTGATTAGCTGAGCAGCACTCAAGAACCAATCACAGCCATAGCGTTGTGGAGGCTGAATTTATCAATTGGACAGTCAATGAGTCAATGCCGCAGCTCAGGGACATGGGCTGAGCCTGCTAGAGTATAATAAGACATCGCTTGAAAATAAGACCTAGTGCCTCTTTTGGGGCAAAAATTAATTCAAGACAGAGTCTTATTTTTGGGGAAACACAGTAGTATGATAATACTTTTGGGTACTATGTGACACTTTGTTCTTGACACTTTATGATGAGCATTGCAAGGCTGTGTTTTGTGAAAATAATATGGCGTTATCTTAAACACCGTATAACGCTGTTACTTGGATGCTGATATTACTTTTGATACTTTATGCTGGTAGTATATCAACATTGCATGGCTCTGATAATGTGGGCACAGTGTGGCAGTATTATTTAGATACTGAATAATGTTATTTGGTTACTATATGTTGACGTTATTTGTCGCTGTAGGTCATCATTATTTCAACACATGTGATAGTGTAATGTGGGCACAGTCTGGTGGTATTATTTACATTTTATAAAATACTGTGGAAAAGGGGTGAAAGAAAGCTGTAAATCTTACCGTAATAGTGGGAATCAACTGTAAAAAGTAATTGCATAGTGTTAGTGTCACAAAAGATCATACATCACATGTAGTAATGAGCAAACATTTCAACAATTTGGTTCAGCCGCTTCTCCGACTTTAAGCAAAAAGTTTAGTTTGGTCTGAATTAGTTCAAAACTGACACGGTAATTCAACAGTACCCCTAAAACTGGTGTACAGCGCTGCGTAAGAACCATAAAAGCCCTGTATAACACTCTTAGGTCACCTAGGAGGGTATCTAGGGGCTTCTGAGTAGTTTGTAAGGCAAAGTTAAGGAAGAAATAGAAGGAAAACTATTAAAAAAACATGCAGAAGAAGAAGAAGGAGCAGGATGAAAAAGAAGCAGGGGGGATGAAAAAGGAAAAGCAAGAAGAAGGAGGATGAAAAAGAAGCAGGGGGTAGGGATGAAAAAGGAAAAGCAAAAAGAAGGAGGATGAAAACTTTTCTCTGCTCTTTCTCTTTTCCCCACTCATAACCCCACCCATGCTTAGTTGTAGAAGTAACGCTGGGGGAATATACTGATTGGCATTGTCTTCCTCTATGTTGTTAGCGTCTACTGGCTCTTTTTATCTCAAGCTCCTCCTCTCTCCCCACCCGCAGCCCCACCCATGCTTAGTTGTAGCAGTGAGTCTGGGGGAATATACTGATGTTGTGCTAGAATTCTGGCGTACATTGCACCTTTTTATTGGTGCAAAACAATTTAGACTAATTTATTCTGATGCCCATTTAGCTTGTTTTTTTCGAAGCAATCACACCACTGTAAAGAAACATGTATAAATACGTGAGAGAAGGGCGTCCGGAACTCCATCTGTGAAAAAGAAGAAAAACACAACATTTCAGCTCCAGCTGTGCACCAAGAAACTGTTCTGGTATTCTGAATCTCCAACATTGTAACCTTCTGTGCTGTTATCTAGTTTTTGGGGGTTATTTTTACAGTTAATTTCTCCTCTATCCAACGCAGTAACAAATCTTTTGTGGCTACCTGGAAACCCTAAGGAGAAGCTTGTTGATGGTTTCCAGGTTGCCATTAAAGATGTTTCATGGTGTATTTCTGTTTAGTAGAAATATGGAAGAAGGATGGCAAATAAGACCCCTTGTCTATCTGTTCCGCCCTTATATAATTTCCTTTTCTCTTAGGATAACTTATTGAATGTGGAGTTTCGTTTACTTTGTTTAGCGTAGAAAAAGATTTGTTGCTACATGGAAACAATCAACAGGCAGGTTAGCTGATGATACATTGTATTCCATAAGGCTGCACATTTCTGAATATGTCTTAGGGCTTATTCACACGTCTGTATATCGGCCCGGTTTTCATGCCCGGCCGATATAAGGTGTCCCTTTCTGCAGGGGAGAAGGCGGGGCAGTGCACTGAGCTTCCGCCCCCTCTTCACACCACTGTTTACAATGGGAGGGGCGGGACAGGGCTGGAGCTAAATCCCGCCCCATCCCACCCCCTGCCATTGCAAATAGTGGCACGGGGCGGAGAGAGGGCAGGGAGGGGGCGGGAGCTCAGTGCACTGCTCCCACCCCACCTCCTCCCCTGAAGAAAGGGGCACCGTATATCGGCCAGAAGTGAAAACCCGGTCGATATACGGACGTGTGAATAAGCCCTTATTGGAACATTAGTACTTTAATGCCCCCTGCAGCTAAGTCTTGTGTAATTAGTAAACATGTTAATGTTTCTTAACCCCTTAAGAACGCAGCTCTTTTTTAATTTTCAGTTTTCACTTTTCATTTTCAAAAAATCAACACTTTTTTTTATTTCTCCGTGTGCATAGCTACATGAGGGCTTCTTTTTTGCAAGACAAGTTGTAATTTTCAATGGTACGATTTAATGTGCTAGATAATTTACTGGAAAACTAAAAAAAAATCTAAGTGGAGTGAAATGGAAAAAAAATAGTATTTCTTCCATCTTTGGGGGGGTTCTTGTTTCCTCGGCGTACACATTGCGGCAAAAATGACATGATCACTTTATTCTGTGGGACAATACGATTACGACAATACCACTACATATAGTTTTACTTAGCTAACTACTCTTAAAAAAATTACCAATTCTGGCTTTTTTTTTCTGATACCGTGTGGCATAAATAATGTGCTACTTTAATAGATTGGACTTTCATGGAACAGTAATACCATACCTGATTTATTATTTTTTTATTATTATTATTATTAATAAGGGGAAAGGGGTTTTTTTTACTTTTCTTTTATTTGTTTTTTTTCGAATAATTAAAAAAAACATTTTTCTAATTATTTTTTAGTCCCCTTGCGTATTTGTGCATCTCCCATAGACTACTATGGGAGCCTTCTCTGCACTAAACACAAAAAGATAGGAGCAGGACCTCCTTTTTTGCACGCACAAAATGCACTCCTAAGCACAATCTCATTGAAAGCAATGGGTTCCATTGCACACACAGATTTTGCATGCGCAAACACGACCATGTGAAGAAGCCACTAGAGCTCCTGCTGATGAGCATAGGCGCAAAAATGCTCGCTCCTGCACAACGTATTAAAGGAATGCGCAGTAAAGGAATCTTTTTTGCATGCGTGCCTGCGCAAATGCTGTGTGCATTTGCACAGACATTGCACATTGACATGGGCAGAGGAATCACCCTCGCCCGGATTTAAATGGCTATTAAGCCAAATTAGGTGACAGTGTTCATGGGTATGGGCAGTGTTTTCCGCATACAATCGCATACATATGTGCGCATTTGCACACCACCATAGACTCCTATTGGGACCTTTGGTGTGCAAATGCACACAAAAATAGAGCATGTCGTGCTTTTCTTTTTTGCACTTGAAAACAATGGGTTCTACTCTCTGCGTATTGCGCATGCAGATTTTGCGTGCACAAACCCACCCGTGTGAATAAGCCCTTAGTGTGCTTTTGGTGCTTAGGGCCTAACCCCTTAATGACGCGGCCCTTTATTTTTTAATTTCTGCATACATACCCCAACGTTCCAGGACGTAAATGTACGTCCTGGAGCTGGAAGGGGTTAACCCCTTAATGACACGGCCTATTTTGGTGTTGAGGACCAAGCGATTTTTTGGTATTTTTCCATCTCCATTTTTCAAAAGCCATAACTTTTTTATTTTTCCGTGGACGCGGCCGTATAAGGGCTTGATTTTTGCGTGGCGAGCTGTAGTTTTTATTGGTGCCACTTTTGGGTACTTAGACAATATCGTAAAATTTTTTATTTTTTTTTAATGATAACAGGGAGAGAAAACGCATCAATTCTGCCATAGATTTTTTTTTTTTTTTTACAGCGTTAATCATGCAGCATAAATGACACACTAAATTTTTTCTGCGGGTTGGTACGGTAACAACGATACCAAAATTGTTATTTTTTTAGGTTTTTACACTTTTTTGCAATAAAACCCCCTTTTTTTGGAAATCTTTTTTTTTTCTCTATAGCTGCATTCAAAGTCCTGTAACTTTTTTATTTTTCTATGTACGGAGCTCGATGAGGGCTTATTTTTTGCGAGACGAGCTGTAGTTTTTATTGATACCATTTTGGGGACTGTACGGCTTTTTTGATCACTTTTATTGCATTTTTTGTGAGGCAAAATGCTAAAAATTAGCATTTTGCCTCTGTTTTTTAGCGGTTTTTTTAACGCTTTTTGTCGTACAAAATAAAAAGCATGTTCAACTTTTTGTACACGTCGTTACGGACGCGTCAATACCCAATATGTGGGGTTTTAATTTTTTTTCCCTTTTTTTATGCTAATATTAGAAAAAGCATAAAAAAGGGTTTTTTTTACATTTTTTTTTACATTTTTCTTTTTTTTTTACACTTTTCTTTTTTTTATACTATTTGAGTCCCTCTGAGGAGTGCGATCCCTCTGTGAACTCTTTCCCTGCCGCGATCTACTTAGATCGCGGCAGGGAAGGGGTTAACAGCGGGGGCAGCGGGAAGGGGTTAAACAGTGGAGCGAATGAATAAGTCAAAATTCCTTTTTTTTACTTTTTAAATTTCATGCTATTGCACACAGTAAAGAAAGCAGAATGATAGGTCCTGCTCTATCTTTTCTTGCATGTAGTATTATCACGTAAGACTCATGCTAGTCAAAATGAAACCATTGAAATCAATGGTTTCATTTCGTCACGTTTTGCGGGTATGATTCTCATGCCCGCAAAACTTGAAAAATTCACAGTCATGTGTTTAAGTCCTTATGTGTTTTGTTTTTTACATCAGTGTTGCGTCCCTGTTTCACGCATGCAATAAAAACCAAGAAGCGCAAGTGATATGAGTTTTGTTACAACCCACAGAAAACAGGGAGCGCTAAAAAACACAGTGAATGGGGATGCTAATATGAGTTTGCTGCATTTTTTTAGGCACTCTAAGGACTTATTCAGACGAGTGTATTATACATCAGTAGTTTGTGAGCCAAAACCACGAGTGGAGAGAAAGTATAATGGAAAGATTTGCATTTCGGACCCACTTCTGGTTTTGGCTCTCAAAATACTGATGTAAAATACGCTTGTCTTAATAAGCCCTAAGGGCTCCTTCAAACGAGCGTATTTATCGTCAGTATTTTGTAAGCCAAACCAGGAGTGGGTCCAAAATACTGAAGGAATGCAAATCTTTTCTGTTACGTCCGCTGGGCGCACTTCGCCCTAAGCGGGATGTGTTGGAGCAGGTTGAAGACTTAAGATACTACACCAATGAAGAAGAACCACCAATGGGAAGAACTGCATACTGGACTCACGGGCAGACATAACATAAGGACTGATGACCAAAACACGCATCAAGCATACCTGCACACATAACCAGATAGAATAGTTATAAAAGTACGAGGTATTGGTTGTGAATTGGCCAAGACACTTAAGCCCACGAGCCCTCTTCAAAGGTCCTCGTTGTCTAGCGGGTCCCTACTGTAACGAGACAACTAACCCCAGGAAACTTGCCTGCAAGCGGAGCGATCCTCCCGATAGGGAAGGCCCCATTTTGGAACTTAAGGACCTAACTAGCCCAGGAATGGTAAACGATACAAAACAGGACACAGTTCATACCAACACACTGGTGATTGCATGCAACACAGAACAGAGCTGTTAATACCACATGTCCTGCCACCTGCATAGACCTAACAGAACACATCACTGTTCACACACATCTGGCCACCTGCACAGACACACCACACATCATGCATGAGAGCAAAACCCCAGCGTGTTGGGAAACCCACTCAGAACTCTAATGAATACAAATATTTAGCACAAGTGTCCTCAAACCAAGGGGAAAGCGTCAGACACTGAACTGACATATGAGGAACAGTGTCAGGCATCCGCAACCTGACAACACACAAGACATCAGACATCTGGAGGTTGCACCTGTCAAAGGGAAGGGGAGATGGAGTTTGCATAAGATGCAGACAGGGACTAGAGAGGTCCAGACTGTCCTTAGGGAAGGTGAGAGAAACACTTTAAACTAAACATGCAGAACACCGAGCTCTGAGTGTGAATAACACAGAATAAGTAATATGACCAGCATCCTCTAGCAGAGGAGCTGGTATTTATGTGCAGCAGACCAGGGAGATTGGCTGGCTGGAGAAACTCCACACCCAGCCAGCTCAAGTATCGCAAACCTGTGAAGCTGTGCTGCTGGAAACCCATAGTATTACAGGTCCCAGCAGCACAACCTAACATTTCCATTGTACGTTCTCTCTATACGTTCCACTTCTGGTTTTGGCTCACATAATACTGATGAAAAATATGCCCATGTGAAGGAGCCCTTAGACTTTAATGGACAATTTTGGTCTGTGAATATGAACCAAAATAAGACATGCTGCAATTTTTTTTTTTACGCACAACATCGGACCACATTAAAAAATATATGTCACAATACACCCATTTAATTCAATGGGTCCTTGTACTATCCATATTCAGGGTTTAAACAGACCTAGTTTGTCCCGTTATGCGGACGTCAAAATTATGGCTGCACAAAAAGACAAATTGGAACCATTGATTTCAATGGTCTTGTTTTCATTAACAGGATTCTTGCCCATTAATAGTACAGGTGAGAAAAGATAGGGCAGGACCTATCTTCCTGCAGTTTTTTTCAAACTCCTGCACTATGCTGCGGAGTTTGAACAGCCAGAGAAGAAAAAAAAAACGTCACTACACTCCATAGCTGCTCATAAGGTCGTCTGAAACATGGACATGTTCTTCTCCCCTTATACGGCCGTGATAATCATGGTCATATAAGGGGACAAAATGAAAACACTGATTTCAATAGGAGTCCAGTGGTTTTGTTTTCACTACTGGGATTTTTTGGCCATGAATACTATGGATGAGAAAAGATAGGACTTGCCCCATCTTCCCCCCCGGTACTGAATACGTTGTGCGGGAAAGATCGGGCAGCCACTAGTTTCAAAACTCCTGCACTCTGGTGCGAAGTTTGAAAAGCCAACAAGGGAGAAGAAATGTCCCATGTTCAGGCACAACTATGCTCCATAGCGGTGAGCGTAGTTGCGCCTACAGTACTGTGTTTAAGCCCTCAGTCAGTGAGGAAGGGACTTGTTATTTGTATAGCGCCAACTTATTCCACAGCGTTTTCAGGTAATTTGTTTATTACCCACCAGCAAGCTGGGTACTCATTTTACCGACCTCGGAAGGATGGAAGGCTGAGTTAACCTTGAGCCGGCTACCTGAACCATACAGGGATTGAACCCGCAACCTTCAGGTCATGAGTGAGAGCTCAGGACTGTATACTGCTGTCTTAACAGTAGAAAATAAGGACTGAATACAGGCAGAAAATACGCCCATGTGAATGGGCCCTGATATTGAGATCTAATCTTGGGCATCTGATTCCAAGCAACCTTGTCAATCAGCTGATACCCAGTGTGAGTGAGCCCACACTGTCCTGGAAAAACCCCTTATCCCATGAGGACTGAAGTGGATATCTGGAGCCGATCTTGGGTTTATTTGATGCTGATTGATTTGTTTATTTGTTCTGAGCAGAATGATGAAAAATGGATGACCATGAACATGTAGACGTACCTTCCACCTCCTCCAGTTCTGAAATATAAAATACAAGGAGTGGGTGATAATGAACTACGACATTATAACCACCTTATGATGTCACTGACAGTGCAGTAAGCTAAATTACAAACTCTATGATGTCACTGACAGTGCAAGGAGCTGCATTATAACGTTATATGACGGTCTCAGCATAAATATCATTGGATATTTATGTCCAGAATTATGTACTAGTCAGGACTCTAAATCCACAGCTTTGCTCCACACTGCCATACAGGTTTATGATAAAGTTCTGCCCACAGTGACCATTGGAGGGCGCTTCCTGAAGACAGATTTATTATTTGGTTCAATGGCTGTTGTAGAAATCTGTATGCAGTGAACACCATCTAGTGGTGACTGCAGACATGTTTTATCCCATGATTTTATGTCTAGGTGAAGGAAGAGAGGAAGGAGAGGAAAAGGAAAAAGGTGTGAAGGGAAGGATAACGGAAAAGAGGGGTGGAGGTAGAATGAAGGGAGAGGATAATAATGACGGAAGAAAGGACAAAAGAAGTTGGAGGAGAGTAATGCAATAAAGAGGGAAAGAAAAAAGGAATAAATAAAGGAAGGAAAAAAGAAAGTTAGAAAGGAATAAAGGAAGGAAAAAGAAAGTTGGAGGAGAGGAAGCTAGGGAAAAATGGAAAGAAGAAAGGAGTAAAAGAAGGAAGGAAAGGAAGCAATAAAGGAAGGAAGGAATGGAAAGGAACTAAAAGGAGTAAGGAAGGAATTAAGGAAATAAAGACAAGAGGGGGAAAGGAAGTTGGAAGAAAGAATGTAAAGAAGAAATGAGAGGAAAAGAGAAAGAAAAAAAGAAAGGAAGAAATGAAAGAAATAGGAAATTGGAAGAGAGGGAGGAAGGACGGAAAAGGGAAGTTGGAGTAGAGGAAGGAAGGATGGAAGGAAGAGAGAAGTAAGGAAGGATAAAAGGAAAAAAGGAAGGAAGAAAGGAAAGCAAAGGAAATGAAGAAGGGAGGAATGTTGTTTGACAGGAGGGAAGAAGGCAGGAAGGAATGAGGATGTAGAAGAGGAAGGGGGAAAGGAAGTAAAGAAAGAACAAAGAGAGGAAGGGAAGGAAAGGAAAGTGAAAGCATTACTCCTCTATTTTCGGAGAGTTTCCGTGAAAAATCTGGGGTCTTGGGTTCATATTCACACTCACCTTCTTCTTGCGGTTTATTTGCCACAAGCTCATCTGATTTCCCCATCTCAGGTGGAGTCACTACCATTGATGTTAATGGTGTCACAAAATTATATTTCATGGACAAGTCCAGAGCCTTCTCTGTTATCTTCATTTTATCTTCACCTCCAGCTGCAATTCTGCAAATACGGCATTTATTCTGATTATTTCCACATGAACATGCTCTCCTCCTCCTGTGGCTCTGATGCATCTAATATAACAAAGTCAATCAACTTTTCAAACTGCCTAGAATAAAAAAAACTCCTCTGAGACTGTGTATCCATGGTTACAGACTACAAACAAACCCTATGTAGCCTGATTCGGGGAACAAGTGCTTGCAAAAGTATACACATCCTGAGGACTGTTTTGGAATCATGAATATCTAAACTGGATTAATTAATAAAGGGGGTTCTCCTCTTCGGACAATTTATGATGATAAGTTGACCCCCAGCAGTCAGATGTAATCTGTGGGAGAAGCAGATAACAAGTCTTCCATTCTACTACAGCTCCACCACAGGGGAAATGAAGAATTACACAGTTCTCATTTCAAGCAGTGGGCTGTCAGTATAATATATAGGCATGTCAGATCTTCTAGAGAGAGAAGAACCCCTAGTGGGGACAATGAGAGTGTGCTAAGTATTACAATATCTTTACTCCTTAGGGAGAGCACTTAGACGGTGAGCAAGGAGACTCAAAAGGCCATTATTTGCATTAAAGTATTACAATAGTATAGTAGAAAATTAAGAATACAATGACACTGAGATGATTCTGTACCTGTTGGTCAGCAGCTGCTCTATGGTCAAATAGGCCCACAGTCTCTCAGTGAAGTCTCCAAATATATAACGCAGCTCTCTGGACACCTCGTCCTCCTCCTGCATCGGCGTTTCCACAGTCACAGAGAACGGCTCAGAAAGCTTCATGAAAAAGAAAACCGGACAGGTAAATATTCATTGATATGTTCTCTGTGGTCTCATACAGCATTATATAGATGCAATGATACTCCTGGCAGACTAAGAAGGAAAGGTAGAAGGTATGTCCCTTACAATTCTGTAGAAAATGCAAGCAATAACTGGAAGTATCCATCTGACATCACGTCATGTACTCACAGTCAGCTCCATTTACAAAACTGCTGTTACATCCTGTGTTATACTCCAGAGCTGCATTCACAATTCTGAAGCACTCTCACTATATGTTGGTTTTGTAAAGATCATGCCTGGTTTTGCGAAGATCACGCAGTTTATGGTATTTCCAGTTTTCTGCTGATCACTTTGCTGTCTGGATTCAGATAGTGTCAGCAGAGTCATCTCATTATCATTAGAGTGTGCAGACAGAAGATTTATCTCATTATTATTAGTGATCAGGGTCTGCAGAGTTATCTCATTGTCATTAGAGGGTGGGGTCAGCAGTCTTCTGATTATTATTACAGACCAGGGTCAGCAGATTCATTTCATTATCATTAGAGGGTGGAGACACCAAAGTCATATCATTATCATTACAAAGTGGGATCAGCATAGTCATCTTATTATCATTAGAGGGTGGGGTCAGCAGAGTCTTATTACTATTAGAGATCAGGGTCAGGATCAGAGTTATCTCATCATCACTAAAGGGAGGGATCCGTATTCTCATTAGAGGACAGGGTCAGCAGAGTCATCTGATTATCATTAAAGGGTGGGGTCAACAAACTATTCTCATTATTATTAGAGAGCAGACTTAGCAGAGTCTTCTCATTATCACTAGAGGGCGAGGTCAGCAGAATCTTCTCATCATTAAAGGGTGGGGTTAGCAGTCTTCTCATCATTAGAGGGTGGGGTCAAAAGTGTCTTCTCATTACACTGTGCAACACAACAGATAAACAGATAGGCAGCTGATAGTAACTTTAGTGGGCTGAATTCATATATGATAGTGTTTTTTTTCTGCCACGTAAGGTTTTCCAATTATGAGGAATAATGTAATCCAATTGCAGTTGCATTGTATTTTTTGGAATTTTCTCTAAACAATGAATTCAGTCGGCTCCCCATTAACCTTGCTTATCAAAAAGAATAATAAAAGTGATCACGCAACTATTCTGCAATCACTGTTACACACCATACGCTGACTGAACACTATGAGGGTAGGTTTATGTAACATATAGGGTATGTTTCCACGTGTCGTAAACACTGTGGACCATCCACCAGTAAGCTGTAATTAATGAACTGTGTTTACAGGTCATTGGTTAGACTGAATAAAAGAATCAAAATCATAAAACAAAAATACATGTTTGGTATCGATGCATCTGTAAAACTCTGATCTATCAAAGTAACACATTATTTACCCCACACAGTGAACGTCGTCTGAAAATAAAAATAGAACGCCAGAAATGCGCTTTTTTATGGTCATTCTGTCTTCAAGAAAAAAAATGCAATAAAAAGTGATCAAAAAGTCGTATGCATTTCAGAATGGTACTAACGCAAACTACAGGACGCCCCACAAGAAACAAACCCTTGCACAAGTATGTGGACGGAAAACTAAAAAAGTTATTGCGCGCAGAAGATGGCGAATGAAAATAATTTTAAAACATAAGTTTGGTATTGTAGTAATAGTACTGACCCGTAGAATAAAGTTATCATGTCATTTTTCTTGCAGTTTGTGGGCCGTAGAAACAAGACGTACCGAAAGATGGTGGAATTTTTTATTTTTTTTTTCATTTTACTCCACTTTTAAAAAGTTTTTCAGTACATTAAATAGCACCATTGAAAAATACAACTTGCCCTGCAAAAACAAGCCTTCATACAGCGACGTTGATGGATAAATAAAGGAGTTACGAATTTTTTAAACAATAAAAATGCTTGATCACTACGAGGTTAAATAACTTGAAAATGAGACGTGCCGCTATTATTTAGTTTTATCAGTGTAACCAGCAGCTTTTAATCTTACAGAAAGATATCAATTACTTTGGGTTAGGAAAAAATGTTAAAAATTTGTCACACAGTGTTATCATTAGAAGGCATAGTCAGAACAGTCATCTCATTATCATTAGAGGGTGGGGTCAGCGTGAGTCTTCTCATTATCATTAGAGGGTGGGGTCAGCGTGAGTCTTCTCATTATCATTAGAGGGTGCGGTCAGCAGAGTCTTCTCATTATCATTAGAGGGTGCGGTCAGCAGAGTCTTCTCATTATCATTAGAGGGTGGGGTCAGCAGAGTCTTCTGATTATCATTAGAAGGTGGGGTCAGCACAGTCTTCTCATTATCATTAGAGGGTGGGGTCAGCAGAGTCTTCTCATTATCATTAGAGGGTGCGGTCAGCAGAGTCTTCTCATTATCATTAGAGGGTGCGGTCAGCAGAGTCTTCTCATTATCATTAGAGGGTGGGGTCAGCAGAGTCTTCTCATTATCATTAGAGGGTGGGGTCAGCAGAGTCTTCTGATTATCATTAGAAGGTGGGGTCAGCACAGTCTTCTCATTATCATTAGAGGGTGGGGTCAGCAGAGTCTTCTCATTATCATTAGAGGGTGCGGTCAGCAGAGTCTTCTCCTTATCATTAGAGGGTGTGGTCAGAAGAGTCTTCTCATTATCATTAGAGGGTGGGGTCAGCAGAGTCTTCTGATTATCATTAGAAGGTGGGGTCAGCACAGTCTTGTCATTATCATTAGAGGGTGGGGTCAGCAGAGTCTTCTCATTATCATTAGAGGGTGGGGTCAGCAGAGTCTTCTCATTATCATTAGAGGGTGTGGTCAGAAGAGTCTTCTCATTATCATTAGAGGGTGGGGTCAGCAGAGTCTTCTCATTATCATTAGAGGGTGGGGTCAGCAGAGTCTTCTTATTATCATTAGAGGGTGGGGTCAGCAGAATCTTCTCATTATCATTAGAGGGTGGGGTCAGCAGAGTCTTCTCATTATCATTAAAGGGTGGGGTCAGCACAGTCTTCTCCTTATCATTAGAGGGTGGGGTCAGCACAGTCTTCTCATTATCATTAGAGGGTGGGGTCAGCACAGTCTTATTATTATCATTAGAGGGTGGGGTCATCAGAGTCTTCTCACTATCAGTAGAAGGTTGGGTCAGCAGAGTCTTCTCATTATCATTAGAGGGTGGGGTCAGCAGAGTTATCTAATTATCATTAGCAAAATAATCTCAATATCAATAGAGGGTGGAGACATCCGAGTCATCCCATTATCATTAGGGGGTGACATCAGAAGTCATCTCATTATGATTAGAGAGTGAGGTTAGCAGAGGCATCTCATAATTATTAGAAGGCGGGATCCATAATCATCTTATTATCATTAGACAGTGGGGTCAGCAGAATCATCTCATTATCTCATTAGAGTATGCACAATTTGATGACAGATCTATTCGTTTTCTGGTGGGCTAGATGAGGTTGAATGGTAATATCCTACAGTACATACACAGATAAAGCTCTGTAAATATCTAGTTTCTCTTCTAGAGACTTATGATAAATTAGCCCCTATGAGTCACAATAAAATTGGATAAAAAATGTAATTTTTTTTTTCTAAGCTTAGGTATATTCATCGAAGCACGCTCCCCTTGCTCCTCCTCCCTCCATCTTTTGAATGGCTCGTCCTTCTGTATTACTGTACACATGGAGAGATCTGGCAATCAGCGCCTGGAGGGAGGAAGAGTGTGAGAGGATCACGCATAGACGAATATACATGAGTTTCATTAGACCCATCTCCACATTCAAAAGTAAGATTTGGCAAACCACTAAATGGATCGGTATAAGAGACAGACAGCATGTCTCTCAATATGTCATGCTGCCGGCAGTCTGGACAGCTTAGGAGACCTGACAGATTGCCTTTAAACTGACCCTGAGCTTTGTTCGTTCAAAATGATATTGGTCGTTTCCACGTGAAAGAACAAAGGGGTTAATGAAATGTACATAAAATAAATATGATATTCCCCCGCAGCGGTGGTTCTCAGACTCACACCCTGGGCTTTGATTTCCGCTGTGAGACTCTCCACACTATTATTCGATATCCGTCCAGCTACAATGATTTCTGAACCCTGATAATAATGCTTGAAGCTGTGCCTCGTCACGTGATCCACAGAGTTCTCTAGATACTGCAGCTCAATATCCAGAAGCATGGGGTTTGCCACTTCATTGTAGAAGCCCTGGAGGACAAGGAAAAGTGGAGTTAGTGAACCAGTCAAATCAGATCTGATCATCATCTGAAGGGCTAAACCATAGAGGGAGCCCACGTAGTGCCAAAGGAGTCATGAGAAATCCCAGTGCAGGCTAACCCTATCCTATCCTTTTTCTGTGTGACGCCCCCTGTCTACCATCCAGCATCATGAACGGCCAGAGGGTCGTTCCCGCTCTTTCCTCCAAATGACGGTAAGGGTGTTGGTGGAAGAAATGTTGGCCCATCTTGGAATGACCGGTGTGTTATGGCATCAAGTAGCTTCAGTAGGGGGTCTCAATTTCCTGTTTGCTATGGGACCCCTTCTGCTTTATGCATCACTGAGGTTTGCTCTTACATGCCCAAGTCAACAAATAGGAAAAATATTCAGGTGTTGTAAGTGTTCACAATGAACTTCCCCTCTAAGAACACAAGGATCACCTGTAACTGTAGAGCAGAGTCTGAATCCTCGTATATGCGACGTGCCAGCCCTCCGTTTTCTAAAGCCAATTTCTCCAAAAAGTTAAAGTCAACGCTGTTGCCGAACCCCAAACAGTACAGCGCGGCCTGCGCAGCCAGAGATCGTTTCACGTTGTCTATTATCTTCGCATGGTCGGTGGTTCCTGCACAAGGACAGCGATTATTAATGAAGACCCGGGTCTGATCATGACCTCTCTATGACCATGTAACGGACTCTACACCTAAGGGATCACACACCCTAATAACATGGCGGCTATCTTATTGTGGACTCTACTCTTATAAAGCCAACACCAAAATCAAGGATCTGTAAGATAGCGACCATTTATAGCAGGACCGAGGGGTCATTATCTGACAGTGACCATGATGGGCCACAACAGTAAAGAAATACTGCACGCAAGCACCAACTGAGAATACAGTCATGACCAACCACTAAAAGCCCTCGTTACTTTAGTTTTCTTAAATGAGGTTCACAGGCAGCCTTAGTTATGTGTGACCTGTGCCACAGGTGACCAGCCACCAGCTTGTAGGGGGGCACCAGGTGGATGTAGACTGGGGGTGATCGCACCGCTTAGGTCTGCCTGGCCAGATGATCTTATTCCTCTTCATGACAGCATCTTGTGGAGCTACATAAATCATCCTCCTAGTTCTGTCTCCTACCCTCTAATGTTCCGAGGTGACCCTGTCGGCTCATTGGTGGCCCCTAAACAAAATCGCTTATTTCTGCTACTGTATTTATGTTATGAGCTTGGTTCTGGTGCTGTATTTATGCCATGAGTTTGGTTCTGGCATTGTATTTATGTTATGAGCTTGGTTCTAGTATTGTACGTATGTACTGAGCTTGGTTCTAGTATTGTACGTATGTACTGAGCTTGGTTTTGTACTATGTACTATGGTTGATTCCAGTGCTGTATTTATGTTTTTAGCTTGATTCTGGTGCTGTATTTATGTACTCAGCTAAACTATGGTATTGTATCTATATGCAACAAGGAATTAGAAAGTGCAGCACTTCCATAAAAGCAAATCTTCTTTATTATGTCATCACAAGATAAAAGTACATGGTACAGTACAAAGCTTACATGTTTCAAGCTACACACTAGCTCTTGGCCACAGCATACAAAAAATGAATGACTGATTGTATTTAAAATCATAAAGACTAATCACATCAATGTAATTAACATAAGAACATAACCCTCTAATAGCATAAAAACTTGTATCTATATACTGAGTTTGGTTCTGATGCTGTATTTATGGTATTAGATTGGTTTCAGTGCTGAATTTATGTTATGAGCTTGGTTCTGATATTGTATGTATGTACTGAGCTTGGTTCTGGTGCTGTATGTATGTACTGTGCTTGCTTCTGGTGCTGCATTTATGCACTTAGAGTGGTTCTGGTGCTGTATTTATTCTCTGACCTGTTCTGGTGCTGTGTTTATGTACTGAGATAGTTTCTGGTACACTACTTACCCATGTTCTCGTGTGGGTTTGCTGCTATCTTGCTGCATTCTACACAACCAGTACACGGGCAGACTGCCTATCAGTGCAATATATATATACACTCATTGTTATGTTAAAATGGTTATTAAATCTCATCCTGTCCCTGGCTTTATGTCTAACGTCTCTCTCACCTGCATGTTAGCCCTGTAGCATTGCTCTAGAGTTCTCCTATAACTTCTATTTAGCTCCCACTGACTTACCGGATGTCGGTTCGCCGTCGGAGAGGAATAATATCATGGAGGCGCTCCTCGGAGGCAGCATGTTATTAATGGTGGCATTAAAGAGCATCTTCGCTGCTGTGAGCAGAGCCTTATTGATGTCTGTCCCTGCAAACAACACAGGCAAGGGTTAATGGTAAATACAACACCCTAAATTGTGAGCATCAAAGTGGAACCAGTCGCCTCCATCGACGCTGTAGAAACCCTTCGTGTAAGATCAGGGCACCCACTGTATATTAGGACCACTTACATGTCTCATGGGGATCCATCATTATAAAAGACCCCAATGAACTATTAGATGCAATGCAGCCTAAGGGTAAACCTAGCCTCCCTGCCAGAAAAATAGGAATAAACAGAGATCAAAAAGTCATATGTTACTAAAATTGGCACCAATAAAAATTACAGTTCGCTCTGTGATAAAAGAGCCCTCACACAGCCCCATCCGTGGAAGAATGTAAAGAAGTTATAGGTCTCAGATTATGGCAACAAAAAAACAATTTTTTTAAGTAAAGTTTGTTTTTTTAATTTTTAGAAGTCGTAAAACATAAAAAATAACTATAGAAAATTGGTATCATTGTAACTGCACTGACCCACAGAATAAACTGAACATGTCCCTTTTACTGCACTGTGCATGCCGTTAACACAAAACCCTAAAAAGTGGCACAATAATGTTTTTTTTTCTATTTCAGTCCACATTTTTAAGAGGTTGTACAATATGTTTTATGGTACATTAAATGGTACCATTGAAAAATGCAACTTGCTTCGCAAAAAACAATCCCTCATATCGCTACATTGATGGAAAAGCAAAGACGTTATGGTTATTGAAAGGCAGGAATGAAAACAAGGAAATCAAAAAATGTCAGGTCTTCAAGAGGTTAAAGGGGTTGTCCAGTTGTAAATTGTTGATGGCCTATCCTTAGGATAGGCTATTAATAGTAAATCAATGGGGGTCTGCCCCCTGGTACCCACTCTAATAGCTTTTCATATAGTTGGTGTGCTCATAGAAGGAGCTGATTTCTGCAGGAAGCAGACAGCTCTGTTCCCACTGCAGTAGCCAGGCTTGGTATTACAGACCATTCACTTCCATGGGAACTTTGCCTGCAATGCCATGCCTGGCCACTGCAGTGGGAACGGAGCTGCCTGCTTTCTGCAGAAATCAGGTCAGTACAGAAGTGCAGTGGCCCTTCAAACAGCTGATCAGTGGGTGGCAAACAGTGGATCTTGGGTGGCAGACTCTCACCAGTCTACTAAGTAAACAACCCCTTTAAGGAAGCACATGTTTGATAGTATTTTAAAGGTGGCAGCACAGTATTGCTGATAAGGTTCTTCAGCCAGTTGCTCTAAGCTGCAATGCCGCCCCCCTCTGTAAAGCTGTAGGGTGCCATCTGAGGCAAGAGGCTTAAGTTGCACCGTGACAGGAATATTCCTGACGGCACCCAATAAATTGCCGATGTAGGGAGCAATTGGACAGAATCCCTCCCACGGAGTCCTCTCAGCTGTTCAGAAGCATTCAATCAAATCACTTCCTAAGTCCACAAGATAGAGGGTGGAGGAAGGGACTAGTCGTGGGTACTTTTAGTATTCTGATGGCGTTTGCATGATTTTACCATGTTACACCAATGGTGGATCTATAAGAGCTGCAAAGGGTCATTTGTGCCTGAAGGGTCCAAAGGTCGCTCTGCTATAAAAGGGGACAGCAGGGACTGCTTTGGGCCTTGGAAACGATTTAACATCAGGGCCTGAGGCTCAGCTGCGGATGTCTTAGGGCTTATTCACACAGGCGTATTTTTCATCAGTATTTTGTGAGCCAAAACCAGGAGCGGGTCCAAAATACGGAAGAAATGCAACTCTTTCCATTCTACTTTCTCTCTGTGCATTCCACTTAAGCCCTTATACTGCTTTTTAGGTCTCCCAATTTACAGCAACCAGTCCAATAATATGCTCTCTGCCTCGAATCCCCAGCTTACCTCCTCTTGCAGTCATAGTTTTCACAAACTGCTTTGCCTTCTTAATGTTGCTCGGAGTGGCTTTGACGAGTCTGTTCCTCCAACTTTCAACTTTATCATCAAATATTAGAATTCCAATGTAATCCTCCCGTGGCATCTCCTCCAGGATCTTTGTGAAGGCTTCATAAGTCTATAGGCATAATGATAGAAGAAAGGTCACATCCCAGTCTTAGCACCTGGAGCGGGGGCCATAGGAGTGCTGACGGAGGGGTGATATTCCATGGCGTCTACACCATTACCTAACAAGATATATACACTGACTGGCCCCTTTATTAGAGTCCCCAACTAGTAGCGCGTTGGACCTCCTTTGGCCTTCAGACCCGCAGCAATTCATCGTGACGTAGATTCCACTACGTGATTAAATTGTTCTGCAGGAATATCGGCCCCTGTGGACAGGAAGCATCTTGTAGTTGCTGCAGATTAAATAGAGGTGCTGACATATTCTGAACACCTGACAGGAAGGGGCCATCGATTCATGCTAATTGTGCCAAAATCTGACCTGCCATCAGCACGGTGCAACAAAAATCTGGATCCATCTGAGCAGGAGATGTTTATCCACTGCTCATTGATACAAGTTTTGAGTTTTTTTGCCCCTTGGAGTCTCACTTTTCTGTTTCTCTTGAAATGGAACTGGTCATCTGCTGTTATAGCACATCTGTGCTAAGGCACGTCGAGTTGTGGATTTGAACAAGTTAGTTGGAGCACCAGTGTTGTATTGGGCTGCTCTTGATTGTGCAACATTTGTCAGTCCTCCTCTGACCCCTTTCGGTGATGGGTTGTTTCTGTCCACAGGATCCCCTATCGCTGGATGTCTTTCTCAATCCTGTTATTTTTCGTATTCTCCACACAGTTACACTAGAAAACCTCACGCGATTGGCAGTGAAATCTTGCCCTTGACTACTCTAGCCCCGATGACCCAGCCTCATTGGGAGTCACTCAGATCGCTGGATTTTCCCATCTAATGTGGATTCACACTGAAACTGATCCACGGAAAACTTGTCACGTGATTTTATGCCGCTCTCCAGGGTCACATGATAATTTTCATACAGGGAAGTGCCAATTGTGAAAGGGCCGGGGGCTCTAATAAAAGGCCCGCACCGCTAATAAAAGGCGGGGCTCTAATAAAGAAACCATTCAGTGTATAAATAGCAGTCCCCTAATATATTTTTATGATTTCCCTCCATTACCCCAGGATGTGTTTTAAAAATGCAGCGCCATTGTTACCTGTTTTATCTTGTTTCCGTACATTGACCCGCTGTGATCGATGACAAACAGCACATTTTTCGGTAAGCGTTTAAGGTTGGCCGGGGCAAAGTAATGAACAAAGTATCCATTGATGATCTGTGAGAAGAAAAAGACAATGTAACAAAGTAACAATCCAGCTGAATGTAATGATTCCTCTAGTCACCTGCACTCTCCCAGCAGAAGCCTCTCTCCTGACATCATAGGTTATTCTGAGATCGCCATCCAGAAGAGTCCCCGCACAATTTGGACACCGGCGTTGTTGGTGTAGAGTCGGCTTAAATTCTACATGGGCCTGGAAATTAGAGGAAAAGTCCAGAAAATAACAGAAAACTCATCTGTAACACTTTGTGATCTCCTGTCCTGCCCAATCTCTCCTGCACCATTTCTTCTATGCTGTCTCTCCTGCACCATTTCTCCTGTGTTGTCCTTCCTGCTCTATTTTTCCTGTTCTGTTCCTCCTACCCCATTTCTCCTATACCATCTCTCCTGCTCCCTCCCTCTTGTGCTGTCTGTCCTACCCAATCTCTCCTGCGCTGCTCTTCCTGACCCCACTCACCTGCTCCCTCCCCCTTGCACTGTCTCTCCTGCCCCATTTCTCCTGCACCGTCTCCCCTGCATCATCTCTCCTACGCAGTCCCTTTTGTGTCACTTCTCCTGTACAGCCCCTCTTACCCCATTTCTCCTGCCCCATCTCTCTTGTGCCATCTCTCCTGCTCCCTCCTACCTATACTGTCTCTTCTCTATCTCTCCTGCACTGTCCCTTTGCGCTATCTCTTCTGCACCTGTTACAGCATGGTTTCTGCACTGTAGCACCTTTTAACCCCAATATCTATATTGGCAGCAAATAAGTGCAAACTTCACCCACTATTGTTATCTTAATTTCCATGCACAGATATTGGTGATCTAGTGAACATGGTCATGGGACAATTAAGGAAAAAATAGTATAGCAAATGGAAATGAGGTATTATGGGAAATAACAAGCCAGGAAAGGAGAGAGGTTGCTAATCAGAGTATTATTATGAGATGTCTGGAGGGCTCCCTTAAGTACAGGATGCTCAGGACAGCTTTCTTTTCCTGATGACTGGATCCCCTTTACCTTATTTTCTGTACGATTTATTCTGACTCCGTCGGAGAGCTCGTTCGTCATGAATGTCCCGACGGCTTTCAGAAAGCTGATTCCTTGTGGTTCAGTGATGTCTACGCTGATCTGCAAAACATTCATGTGCAATATTATGACAATGGTGAGCCTTAGCTGTGTACAAACCGTGAGGTCACTCAGGGTGCCAGCCACTAGCCTCTAGGAGGAAGGGGTCACAGGCAAATATAGGCTGAGGGAGATTGCCCCTCTTTGGTCCACTTGGCCAAATGGTGTTTTTCCTCTATGTGTCCTGTGGAGCTATATGAATCATCCTTCCCCTGGCTATGGCTCTGCCCCTCTGATGCTCTGGGATGCCACTGTCAGCGCATCAGCGCCCCCCCCCCCCCCCCCCCACCACCACCACCACCACCACCACAATTGTTTACTTATGCTACTGTATGTACATACTGAGCTTTGTTCTCAGGCTGTATGTTATGAGCTTGGTTTTGGTGCTATATTTATGTACTGAGCTTGGTTCTGATGCTGTATTCATGTTATGCGCTTGGTTCTGGCACTGTATTCATGTTCTGAGCTTGGTTTTGGTGCTGCATTTATGTTATGAGCTTCAATCTGGTGCTGCATGTATGAGCTTGGTTCTGGTGCTGAATGTATGTACGGAGATGTTCTGGTGCTGTATTCAGATTAGGAGCTTGGTTCTGGTGCTGTATTTATGTTGTAAGCTTGATTCTGGTACAGAATTTATTCACTGAGCTGTTCTGGTGTGCTTATGCTGCCTATTAGTGCAATACATGTTGTTTTTTCTTACGACGGGGAAGGAGGCACTGAAAATAATTCAGCACAGGGTGCCATTTAACCTAGGGTTAGCACTGATTATGACATACACAGTCTTAACTGCCACTGTGGAGTTCTATGCATGAACCAGGAGGCTCAGGATGAACTGAGCTGAAGATTAACCCCACTCTAAGATTTCACCAAAGAATGGATCTGAGGAAAGACTATAAATAATAGGATGAGTCCATGATCCTGCTGGGATGTACTGGGGAAGGGTGCCTGCGATGACATAATGCGATCATCAGTTCTTATTACTCACATGGAAGTTTTCCACCAGTTCTTTGGGACGGATTCTCAGGTAGAACTCATAGCTCCCGAGCCGCCGCTTCAGTAACTCTTCGTAGACCAGCTTAAAGGTCGCTGTACACAGAGGTCCCACATTCGCTGAGATTTTAAAATTCTCCATTGTGCGCCCAGAGGATCTAAATGAAGATACACAGAGAGCCGAGACACAAGAATCAGGAACCAACTGGGCCAAAGCTGAATAACCAGAGCTCTCTTCTCCTGTGCTGTCGCATCAAGTGAAATTGTTACTGACTTAAAAAGGTCCTCCTAATCTGTAGTATCTTGGTGTGCTGAACACAAATATAACCATGAAAAATTTTCATTGGTCCTCGTTTTGAAGATAATTCATATAAGTCATTTTCTGTGTTTCACTGTGTAAATTTATCTAGTTGGATAGTTTAGCAGTTGGAGAGAAGAATATCCAGCACCAAGCTCTGCTCGAGGCTCACAAAATCCTGCTAACACCCCTTCACATTAAATTAGTTTTGAAGAACTCTGTGAAAGCCATGGACCGGACTTAGACAGCTTCCCGATATCTTCATGAAAAATTTCCTCGACTCAGTGAGGCAAAGATTAAAGAGGGAGTTTTTGTGGGTCCTCAGATTTGAGAGCTCTTCAAAGATGACCAGTTCAACAACTTGCTGCAAGGTGATGTGAAACAAGCATGGATGCTAGTGTCTACAAACTTTCTCAGGAATGTTAGGGCAGAAAGCTACAAGGAACTAGTACAAGACCTGCTGATGCAGTGTCAGAAACTTGGCTGCAATATGTCTCTAAAGATCCACTTCCTTCATTCCCATCTGGATTTCTTTCCAGACAACTGGGGTATGGTTAGTGATGAACATGGCGGACGTTTCATCAAGGTATTGCAACAATGGAACAAAGATACCAGGGAAAATGGTCCACTACCATGGTGGCCGACTACTGCTGGACACTACCATGCTGGCTGACTACTGCCGGACACTCCACAGAGATGCTCCCGAACAGCTGGTCAAGAGACAGGCAAAGAAATTGAAGATGTAGTTTATGACTTGATTTTTTACAGGTAGTATACCATAGGCCTATTACTATTGGCACGCATGTCTTGATGTAGACAATTATTGCAGATTACGAAAAAGAGCCAATTCTGCATTTTGACTGTCATATTTGTGTTGAGCACATAAAAATTGATAAGAAATGTTACAAATTTTATTTCGGTAATATGACTTTTGTAAAAATTTGTTGACCAGTATCAATGACACTGAGAACCAGCAAGACTAAGGCTGCTTTCTCACCTGCGTTAGGGTCAGTTTAGGATTTCCGATTCTCTGCTGTTTTTGGAGGAGAGAAACTGAAATAAAATGGAAAACAAATGATCCATTTTTTCCCCCATTCATTTCAATGGGGTTTCAAAAAAATAGAACGCAAACCGAAAGGCTTCCGTTTGCTTTCATTCTGTCAGTTTTCCGTTTTTTAATAGAAAGATAAGTCCGCAGACTGCGCTATTTTCCTGTCCAAAAAACTGAAGCCTTTCCGTTTGCTTTCCATGAAACCCCATTGAAATCCATTGCGAAAAAGCTGATCCGTTTTTTTAGTTTTATTTCAGTTTCTCTTCTTCAAAAACGGAGCAGAGAGACAGAAACCCTGAACTGACCCTAACACAGGTGTGAAAGCAACGTAACATACACAGACTGATGAATGTTGTGTGATGCTTCTGCACAGCGAGAACTTATATTAGGGAAATGCATTACAAGCAATTACTGTAAATGATTGGAATCTCTCTCTTAAAGGGAAAGTATCACCTATCTTTCTACTAATTCTAAACAGATAACGACACATTTTCTATGTCCCTAATCTGTTTTTATTTTCTGATTGTAGAATTTTTTATCTTATTGTCTGTACATGATCATGGGGCGGCCATCTTGCTTGAGCAGCTGTTAATAGCATTCAGAAATTTGCTTTACAGCAGCTGTGGACCATAGGAACCTGTCGTCTAGAGATGACTTATTGACTTCTATCGGAGAGTGTTGTGGGCATACTCTGTAATTGGTGCAGAGAGGAGAAGGAGTGTTATGGGCATGCGCTGTGCTGAGAAGGGGAGGAGATGAGCTGTGACCATCATCTATAGACCTCTATGGGCATGTTGTGGGCATAATTTGTCACATGTGCAGAAAGGGGGAAGAGGTAAGCTGTGCTCATCACCTATAGAGTTCTATTGGAGATTGTTGTAGGCATGCTCTCTGATCTGTAATCATCATCTATAAACTTCTATGGGAGAGTGTTGTGGTCATGCTCTGTGCAGGGAGAGAAAGGAGGTGATCTGTGCTATGATCATGTTGCGTGATCTGTGCAGAGAGAGGTAGGAGGTGAGCTGTGACACCCTCTGTTAAGAATGGTGAATCCTGTGTTTATGTATATATATATAGATATATATAGGTGTCACCTTTCATTATAATCCTGCCTGTGATGATAATGAGATGATGGCTGAGAAGTTTTCTCCATAGAACAGGAAGTGTCAGACTATTAGTAAGCCTAGTGGTCAGAGTGAGAACTGCAGGATTTTTACTTAATATAGATTGTGACATTGAAAGTTGAAAAAAGCGTGCAGCCTCTATGGAGTCCAGCCCTGTTTTTTCCCATCCCCTTTGCATGACATCTGTTGCGGCACTCTGACCCCCCGAGCGCCAGATGGGGTGCCCTGAACTTACCGCACCCCACTGTCCCTGCCTACTTGCCTCGACCTGGCTAACCCCAGGCAGACAACTGGACGGCGGTCCCTACACTGGCTAGGGACCTGGCGACTGCACAAGATGTACCTAACTAACGGGGGACAGAGTGCCGACAAGGGAGGCAGATGGAGTTACCAAACAGAAAATGCTGAGCACAAGGCAATGCTGGAAAAGGAAGCTGACTAGCCAACTAGGGAACTGACTGAGGTGAACTGCAGACAGGACTGACTAGAAGCTGACAGAACCAATAACTGGCAGTGAACTCAGGTCACAGCCAGCCTTATGACTACAAGACTCCGCCCAGGGGCGGAGAGTGGGAGGAGCCAACTCCCCCACTCACTGCACAAGAGAGACGGAGGAGTGCGGCCGGCACCCTACGGGTGGACACGCCCATGCCGCCGCACACCAGCCGCCCCACGTCGCCGGGGAAGCCCTGACGTCAGAGCTCCAGGACGCCGGATCCGAAGCCAAAGCCGGAGCAGCGCGCGCTGACCGCGGTACCCCGCGCCGCACTGCACGGTAACAACATCTCTCCAGAGGAACCTGTTAGCAAGCTGCAAGGGTGGGACTGGTCCAAGGCTTATGCAACGACCATAGTGGGGGAACCAACACAATGATGGGGCCCATTTCTACTAAGTTCACTATGCATCCTTATAGGTAAATTTCTCATATTCTGCGAGAGAAGCGTCCATAGATGAATTAAACCGATGAAACATAATGGCGTCTGGTAATACGTACTGGACCAGGCCGGCGCTCTGATCTCTGGATACGGCTTTTTGATAGACTTTCTTCGCCTCAGCTTTCTCCTTAATGACCCCAACGTTTGTAACATTGTCAATGATCCTTGTAAACACAAAACATACATTATTATTAGGAGCGTTGTATCTAAAGGCCCTCATAATAATTACACTTTGGGCTCGTTCACTCCAGCATATTTGCACAGCGTATTACGCTCGTAATATGCAGTGAATACATGTCAATGGGTTTGTTCACATGTCTAGAACTAATTAGATGAATTGACCATTTCAAGCGATTCATGTTTGCGTCCCGCGTGCAAAAAAAAGGACTTGCAGGCGGAAAAAGTACAGTAAAACATGACGACATGTTCGAAAAAAAGCCTAATTCAAAGCACAAAAAAAGTGTACTAAAGTGTGCGCAATTATACATATGCTCGTGTCAAGTCAGCTTTAAACTTGCATTAGCATGTCCCATTTCTTGTCTGTATTACGGACAGGAATAAGACATGCAATGAGTTTTTTACGGGAACCATTGGTCCGTGTGAAAAAACGTCAATAACATGGACAGCACACGGCCTCAAATATGCTAGTGCGCCGAAGGCCTCAAGTTAATAAAAATGAATGTTTTTAACCAAAATGATCATTCATGAGGTGAAATTTAATAACAGTGATAGTTTTAGACAATCAATCATAGTCCGTCATGTCTGTTCTGGAGTTCTACAGGAAGCCCACACAGGTAACTTCAACTTGTGTGGTTCAGAATGGAGGAGGCCGAGAGGATGGCCTAGTAGTGAATGTTGAGGACTGCTACTCCCCAGAAGTTCTGCAGCGTGTTTTCGTCCTTTAATGTGGAGAGAGGGAGAGAGGGAGAGAGAGAGTGAGAGAGAGAGAGGGAGAGGGAGAGAGAGACAGACAGACAGACAGAGACTATGGTTTCTCCTGTCACCCCCTGAGTCCTCCTGGTCACATTACTTGTCAAGAAGCTGCTGAACTGTTTCTGTCCTTGACGTTAAGTAAAACGACCAGTCGCCCCTCCGTTTCCGAAGGCTGTGTCTTAAACTGTACCCGTGTGTGTGGATTTACTCCATCATCCAGGAATTCCCCCACAGAAGGTACACGGGAGATGACAAAACAGGACTAAAGGTAATCCATTATTTGGGTTCCTTGTTTATTAACCTGCCCTCGGCCCTTGGACGTGTCACCGATTACCCTCCGGGTGGTAGAGCCACCGTGACAAGGCCCAAACTCTACCTCGCTGTCTCCTAGGCTGTGGCCCACTCCTCGGTCACTGCATCTGGCTGCGGCTTACCTCCCTACAGACATGAATACGTGGCTGAGCCAAACGCTCATGTGTAGGGGAGGGAAGGGGAGACAAACGATCATTCATCCGGCAGTTGTTGAATGTGCATGGGTACGTTAAGGGTGCCATCATAAGGGATGTACAATGCATTCAGAAAGTCTTTAGACCCTTTCACATGTTGTTATGTTGTGGCCTTTTGTGTTTTTCCCCATCATTCTGCACTCAGTACCCCATAATGACAAAGTCACAACAGAATGTTAGAAATCTTTGTAAAATTTTTAAGACTGCAAAACTACCATTTTGCATTGACATAGGTATTCACACCCTGAATTCAGTACTTAGTTGAAGCACCTTTGATAGCGATTCCAGGCTCCGGTCTGCCTGGGTATGATGCCACAAGGTTCGCACACCTGGATTTGGGGATTTTCTGTTCTCTGTCAGGTTGGATGGGGCCGTCTGTGGACGGCCATTTTCAGGTATTTCCAGAGATGTTCCATTGGGTTCAAGTCATGGCTCTTGCTGGGCCACTCAAGAACATTCACAGAGTTGTCCCTAAGCCCCTCCTGTGTCTGAGGTCTCTTGTACTCTGGATCAGGTTTCTATTATCTCTGTACTTTGCTCTATTCAGCTTTCCATCAATCCTGATGGGTCTCCCTGTCCCCAGCATGATGCTGCCACCATCATGCTTCACTGTAGGGATGGTGTTGGGCAGGTGATGAGCGGCACCTGGTTTCCTCCAGACACAACGCTTAGAATTGTGGCCAAAAAGTCCCATGTTTGTGTCATCGGAGCAAAGAATCTTGTTTACCCCAGTCTGAGAGCCCTTTAGTCTTTTTGGTAACTCCAGGCGGCTTTCATGCGTCTTACTGAGGAGAGGCTTCTTTCTGACCGCTCTGCTATAAAGCCCAGATTGGTGGAGGCTGCAGTGATGGATGACCTTCTGGAAGTTTCTCCCATCTGCACACATGATCTTTGGAGCTCAGCCAAAGTGACCATTTGGGTTCTTGGCCACCTCTCATACCAAGGCCCTTCTCCCCCGATGACTTAGTTTGGTGGGTCGGCAGCTCTAGGTCCTGGTTGTTCTTCTTCTATGTAATAATGATGTGTGGTTCTGGGCTCTTGGGAACTTTCAGTGCAGCAGAAATGTTTTTGTCGCCTTCTCCCAATCTGTGCCTCCACACAATCCTGTCTCTGAGCTCTACTGGCACCTCCTTATGGCTTGGTCTTGGCTCTGATATGCATTGTGAGGTGTAAGACCTTATATAGACAGGAGGGTCTTTTAAAATTATATCCAATCAGCAGAATTTACCGCAGGTAACTCCAATTAAGATGTAGAAACATCTTAAAGATGATCAAGAGAAATGGGAGGCTCCCACAGCCAAATATCAAGTGTCATACCAAAGGGTGTGAATACTTATGTCAATGCAAAATGGTAGCTTTTCATTTTTTTTTTAAATTACAAAGATTTCTACCATTTTGTTCTTACTTTGTCATTATGGGGTACTGAGTGCAGAATAATGGGGAAACACAAGGCCACAACATAATAAAATGTAAAAATAGTGAAAGAGTGTGAAGACTTTCTAAATGCATTGGAAATGTTTCAGAATTTCCACAGTGGAAGTTTCTGTGGAAAATCCGCAGTATTTTCAATATAAGCACTGTGGACAAGATTTTAAAAAATCTCGTCTTTATGGAGTGGAATCCGTAGTCTATATAAAATACACAGTGGATTCTAAATTCACAGTCAATTTGTGTTTTGACAGTGGATTTCAATCTTTGAAATGCAAAGGTTGAAGCCCATGAGAAATCCATACCAAATTCCACTGCAAAATCCACACCATTCTGGTCCCCTGCGTATTCGCTGCCAATTTTCTGTTGTGGAAAGTTGACAACAAATATGCCCTGTGTGAAGGTAGCCTAGAGGAAGATTTTTTTGTCCATAGCCCGGTGTCATTGAACATGTATAGCCAATTTGAACAATTTTGGTAGCCCACATGGACTAAAACGTGAAGGTCTGTGTTTGCGAAACGATTATTCACCAGATGACAGTTCATTTAACGGTTGTTCAACCATCAACCTACTTCCATCTAATTTATATGGCCAGCTTAAAGCCTCAACCTGCTGACTGCAGCTATGAGTACAATTAATTATCTAGTCAGACATGTCATTATTTCCCCTTCCCGCACCGGATCCCCACACGACACATTATACTCTACAGATGTATCACTGGCAGATTTGCCGCTGAGGAGCCCAGGACTCACATGGTGAAGTTGGTGATGAACGCAGTTTTTGGCAGCTCCATCTCAAAAATGGCTTCTTGTGAAGAATTTATTACGTTTTGGATGACTGTGGTGATGAAGGTTCGAGCAAAGCGTGATGAGACCCTGCTGTGGATGTGCATGCTGCGCACCTCCATCTTCTGGAAGGAGAGACAGACACCACCATAATTACGTGACACTGATGAGCTATAGCCGTGATCTCAACCTGCAGCTATCCAGATGTTGCTTGCAGCTTTTTTAGAGCATGATGGGAGTTGGCGTTGATGAGCCACAGGTTGAGATCAGCGCTTCGTGAAAAAAAATGAAGCTTCACTACTTGGAGCAGAAATTGTTTAAAGGGCAACTGCACTTTATGAAATAAAACTTTTGACATGTCAGAGAGACATGTCAAAAGTTTAGATCAGTGGAGGTCCTGGTGCTGAGACACCTGCTGCTCAGTGAAATGAAAGCACCGTGTCCCCTCAGCTGTCATTATTCCTTGATGGCTCCTCTAAGCAGCTGAAGACGGACACGTAGATGTCTATAGAAGCTCACATGAGCACTGCAGCCCCTTCATTTCAACAATGGCTGGCCTTAGCTATGTGCACTCAATGCAGTCTTGCAGGGCCCTGATCACCAGCTTGTAGGTGGAACACTAGGCAGATGTAGGCTGGGGATGATGGCCTCCCTTAGGTCCATCTGCCCAGATTATCTTCTTCTGCCTTTATCGCCTTCCCTCTGGGGAGCCTTTGTCACCCCATTGGCGTCATTGCAACACAACTGCATAGCTGTGCAGCTGTATTTAAGTTATAAGCTAAGTTCTGCTATTGTATGTAACTAGTGAGCTTGGTTCTGATGCAGTACTTATATACCAAGGGTGTCTTTGGTGCAGACAGTATTTATTCACAGAGCTGTTTTGGAACTGTATTTATATTATGACATTAGTTCTGGTTCTGTATTTATGTTCTGAGCCTGGTCCTGGAGCTGTATGTATTGAGCTTAGTTCTGTTGCCGTATTTGTGTTTTAGGCTTGGTTCTGGTACAATATGTATTCACAGAGCTGTTTTGGAGCTGTATTTAAGTAATCCACTTGGTCCTGGAGCTGTATTTATATTCTGAGCTTGATTCTGATGCTGTATTTATATACTGATGTTGGCTCTGGTACAGTATTTATTCACAGAGCTCTTTTGGAGCTGCATTCATATTATGACCTTGGTTGTGGTGCTGTATTTATGTACTGAGCTTGGTCCTGAAGCTGTATGTATGTACTGAGCTTAGTTCTGTTGCTGTATTTGTGTACTGAGCTTGGTTCTGGTACAGTATGTATTCGCAGAGCTCTTTTGGAGCTGTATTTATGGATTCCGATTGGTGCTGGTGCTGTATTTATGTACTGAAGTTGGTTCTGGTAGAGGTATTTATTCACAGAGATGTTATGAAGCTGTATCTATGTTATGAGCTGGGTCCTGGACCTGTATTTATCTACTGAGCTTGGTTTTGGGGCTGTATTTATTTACGGAGCTTGGTTCTGGCATAGTATTTATCCACTGAGCTGTTGTGGTGTTGCATTTGTGTTATAAGCCTGGTCCTGTAACTATGTTTTGAGCTTGGTTCTGATGCTGTATTTATGTACTGATGTTGGTTCTGGTACAGTTTTTATTCACGGACTTGTTCTGGTACTGCATTTAAATTAGGAGCTTGTTCTGAAGTTGTAATTATGTACGGCGCTTAGTTCTGGTGCTATAGTTATGTACTGAGGTTGGTTATGATGCTGTATTTATGCTGGTACAGTATTTACTCACTGAGCTGTTCTGGTGCTGTGTATATGAACTTTGTTCTAGAGATTTATGTGTTATTAGCTTGGTACTGGTCATGTATTTATGTACGGAGCTTGGTTCTGGGCCTGTATTTATTCACTGAGCTGTTCTGGAGTGGGTATACTGCTATTTTGCTGGTTTGTGCACAAGCAGAATATAGGCATATTGCCATGGATATAGATATCATTTTTTATGACATGGGGAAAGGAGGGTGTGCCAAGAAAGATTCTACACAGCTTTCCTATCTAACCTCAGGCCAGCAGTGATTTCAGCTATCAGCAGGGTTCTCTGCACCTGGACCCCAACTAATCGAAACTTTTGACATTGCACACTGATGTCAAAAGTTGTTTTTTTTAAGTGCAGGTACTCTTTAAGTACAAGTGATGCACAGAATAGGAAGTAAACCCGTAAATCTCGCTCTCAAACCACAATTGCTGTCATTACCGCTAGCAGAAGCAGGAAGCTGTTCCCTTCCTGCTATCTGCAACCTTTTCTCCTGTTTTGATAGTTTGTTACAATGTGAGGCCTTCTTCAGACAGGTGCATGCGCAAATATGCTTGCTGTACGGAGTGTATTTGCACATGTACCAATCAAAAGTCTTTTTTTAAACGCTCAATCTTTGCATAATTGTGTTCGAAAAAAACCCAGAAACACAAGTCCAGACCTATCTTTTCCCGCACATATGAAAACTACATACGAGAAAGATAAGGCAAGGCCATTGTTTTTTCTCACGTAGGTAAATCACATAGAAAAAACACAGCCATGAAAACGAAATCATTGCAAACAATGGCTTTGCTTTGTCACGTTTTGCGGGCATGATTTTCACGCCCGCAAAACATTACGAAAATACAGTCGTTTGTTTAAGCCCTAGGATGTATCAATCTGGAGTCCAGAGGATTGTCTAGACCAGGGCTGCACATGCTATGCTAGACCCCAACCATCTGCACATGTTTGTATCTCTCTTCATTGTAGTTTATGGGAGTTGTGAAATGCTTCGCTGTTACTACAGCACCCATCATCTACATTGGGGAGAGCCTCATGATTTCTCCCCTCCTCCCTGGAGTGCTGATTGGAGGAAGAGACTCAGATAGGTGAGAGTCCTGAAAGTAGAACCTGCACCTAGCGGCCATTTATAGTGTATACCTGTGATATGCCATACATGTCTTAGATGGCAATACCCCATTTGATTTTAATGTGGCCCTTAGGAGAGGTTCGACAGGACAATGTGGCTCTCAGACCACAAAAGATTCTTCCACCCCCCACCCAGTCCAGGAAGAATACAGTTGTAACAAACTCTCAGCTGCGAAAAGAACTAGGTTGGAAAATTGTTTTTAGCCTTTAGGTTTAATAAGAATGTTCCCATTCATTGACAGCAAGCAAATATCTTGAAGAGTTGACACACAAAGTCTATTAGAAAGTTGCATTAGTGTTTTGTATGTAATGATGCAGTATATTCCCCATTCCGGATAATATCACCGAGCGACTATAGTAATAACTGACCGTTCCTCCATGGCATGAAGGCAGAATGCACAGGGTGACGAGGGCCGATATCAGCAGACTCCAGCGGTTGAGGTCCCCCATGGTCCGGTCAGATCGCTGTCCGTTCATGTTCTGGATTAATGGATAACTGTCTTCAGGGGAAGTTTGTGCCGAAACAAACAGAAAAGTCAAACATTTGTGTCCTAAAAAGTGATTCAGCAGCTGGTGAGTCATGTGGCCTCCACAGCCACCTACTGCAGCCTAACGTACCCCGATCAATACTTGTCCGGCAGCCTCTTGTTTGTTTACACGCAGGGCCAGCATTGGGGGAAACAACACGGCGCTCTTAACCCCTTAGTGACCAAGCCTGTTTGTGCCTCAATGACCAAAACAAATTTTGGAAATCTGACATTTGTCACTTTAACATAGAATAACTCCGTAAAGGTTTTGAAAACTAGACCCCTTAACGAATTCATCTAGCGGTGTTCTGTGTATTCTAACCCTACAGTTTTTGAATGAATCTAAGCATAGCAGAAGGAAAAAAAATTATGATTTTCGTTTTGTTGGCAATTGTCATTTTTGTAAAGCACACATATGAATAAAAACTTTCCCCCCAAAATGGATACCCTGTGTTCAGAAACATACCCATTGTGACCCTAATCGTATGTCCGTATGCACAACAGGGGCTAAACCGAAGGGAGCATTAAACTTCAACTGTCTTAACTTTTATGTGATCGCCGTTATCCATTGGATACACTAGAAAGGCAGCAGGAACTTAGGGAGGTAAACAAGTGGCTCTGGAGTTGGTGTAAGGAGGAGGGATTTGGGTTACTGGAGAACTGGGTTGACTTTGCTGTCGGCTACAGGCTCTACCGTAGGGACGGGCTGCATCTCAATAGGGAGGGTGCAGCTGTGCTGGGGGAGAAGATGGCTAGAAGGCTGGAGAAGTGTTTAAACTAGGGACTGGGGATGGGGAGGGCAAAATGAGAAATAAGAGGGTAGTCAGTGTAGCTAGCGACCTGGGTCTAAGTAATGGGAATGGGGGTCGAGCAGGGGGTGGGGTTAGTACAGTTAGATCAGCCAATAGTACTATTAGTAACAAAATTAATTTAAAGAACAAAACAACCATATAAACTGTATGACCACGAATGCAAGAAGTCTGATCGGTAAAGTGGGTGAGCGTGAAGCGAGAATGACCGACGAAAACTATGATCTAGTCGGAATAACGGAAACATGGCTTGATGATAAGTTCGATTGGGTGGTAAATTTACAGGTTTATAATCTCTTCAGAAGAGACCGTGGGAACCAGAAAGGGGGAGGGGTATGTCTGTACGTTAAATCCTACTTAATGCCGAAGCTACGGGAGGATATAGGGGCAGGAGATAAATGTGTGGAATCTCTATGGGTAGAAATACAGGGGGAAAAAATAACAAAATCCTGATAGGGGTTTTCTATAGACCACCAAAAGCAACAGAAGAAACTGAAACCTTACTATTAAGGCAGATAGAAGAGGTGGCAAACCGCAACGAAGTAATTATCATGGGGGACTTTAATTATCCAGATATAATATGGGAAAACGAAACCTGCAAATCTCATAGGGGTGATCAGTTCTTGAGATCAATTAAAGATAACTACCTTATCCAACTTGTGCAGGAACCGAGAGGGAGGGCCATTGTGGACTTAGTACTAACTAACAAACCGGACCGAAGAGAGGGGCACTTTGAGGACCGTGACCACAATATAATTAATTTTCAGCTGTCATTCAATAAGAAGCCTTATCAGGGAGTGACAAATAAACTAAACTTTAGTAAAGCAAAATTTGATGAGCTTAGAACTACTAATCGGTAACATTAATTGGGACAACATCCTCAAAAATATCAGTACAGAGGACAAATGGGAAAAGTTTAAAAAGATCCTAATCACCTCATGTGAGCAGTTCATTCCCTTTAAAAATAAAAGAACTTCAAGTAAAAAGAAACCAATTTGGCTCGACAACACGGTAAGAGAGGCAATAAACAAACAAAAGAAAGCGTTCAAACTACTAAAACAGGAAGGTAGCGAAGAAGCACTAAAATCATACAGGGAAAAAAAAACAAAATATGCAAAGATAAGATCAAAACTGCTAAGGAGGCAGAAAGACTGATCGACAAAGAGAGCAAAAACAACCTGAAACTATTCTTTAATTATATTAACAGTAAAAGGATTTGCACTGAGAGCACTGGCCCTTTAACAAAATAATGCAGAAGAAATCATAGACGATGGGAAAAGGGGGGGGGCAAACCTATTGAATAGTTTCTTTTCAAGTGTATTCACGAACGAAAAGGAAATGCCACACAAGATGCAGGGGAATAAAATGAACCTCTCACAAAATATTACATACATAACCGGTTAAAGATGATTTAAAAAAAAGAAAAATCCAGAAAATTGCCAGGCCCAGATGGAATACACCCAAGGGTTCTAAGGGAACTAAGTGATGTGATAGCTAGGCCGCTATTTCTAATATTTATGGATACCATCAAGACCGGGGTTGTAGCACTGGATTGGCGCATTGCCAATGTAGTCCAATATACAAAAAGGGGTCCAAAAGTGAGCCTGGTAACTACAGGCCGGTAAGTCTCACTTCAGTAACTGGAAAAATATTCGAGGGGTTTCTGAGAGAGGCCATCGAAGAATGCCTCAAGGAGAACAACGAAATAACTCCTCACCAGCATGGGTTCACGAAGGGTCGATCATGTCAGACCAATCTGATCAGCTTCTACAATGAAGTAAGCTCTAGGCTGGACCTCGAGGAGAATCTATTGATCTTGTATATCTGGACTTCTCTAAAGCATTTGACACCGTGCCGCATAATAGGCTGATATATAATATGAGGCAGCTCGGATTGGGTGAAAACGTGTGTATCTGGGTAAAGAATTGGCTCAGAGATAGAAAGCAGAGGGTGGTAATAAACGGTTTATACTCAGATTGGGCCACCATCGCTAGTGGGGTGCCACAGGGCTCAGTATTGGGCCCCATTCCGTTCAATATATTTATTAATGACCTGATAGAGGGGCTGCACAGTAAAATATCATTATTTGTAGATGACACAAAATTATACACTATAACCAATGCAACGGAGGACAATGTGCAGCTACAAACAGACCTAGATAAGCTGGGGGCTTGGGCAGAAAAATGGCAAATGACGTTCAATGCTGATAAATGTAAGGTTGTGCACATAGGCAGGAGAAACAGATGTCACCAATATACACTAAGTGGGGTACTGCTAGGGAAAAGTGATATGGGAAAAGACCTGGGGGTACTAGTGGATTGTAGACTAAACTGGAG
Organism: Eleutherodactylus coqui; assembly: GCF_035609145.1. NCBI lineage: Eukaryota > Metazoa > Chordata > Amphibia > Anura > Eleutherodactylidae > Eleutherodactylus > Eleutherodactylus coqui. The sequence continues at coordinate 207,709,902 of NC_089839.1, read as the reverse complement.
TAACCAATGCCAGTCAAATGCTGTAAAGGCAAATAAAGTCTTGGGGTGCATTAAAAGAGGTATAGGGGCAAGAACATTATCCTCTTACTATATAAGGCACTTGTCAGGCCCCACATGGAATACTGTGTACAGTTCTGGACACCGGTGCTCAGGAAAGATGTTACAGTGCTGGAGGGGGTTCAAAGAAGGGCAACTAAACTAATACATGGAATGACGGGACTAGAATACCCGACTATTCAAATTCGGATTATTTACCCTGGAAAAAAGTTGGCTAAGGGGTGATCAAATAACTATGTATAAGTACATGAGGGGACAATACAGGGCTCTCTCCCATGATCTGTTTATACCCAGGACTGCGGCGGTAACAAGAGGGCATCCGCTACGTCTAGAAGAAAGCAGGTTTCATCGCGAACACAGAAAAGGGTTCTTTACTGTAAGAGCAGTGAGATTGTGGAACTCTCTGCCTGAGGATGTGGTGATGGAAAAATCCATAGAGGGGTTTAAGAGAGGACTTGGAAGTCTTTCTAGACTGGAAGGATATTACAGGATATAAATCTTAGGTGACCAGCGGGTTGTTGATCCAGGTATACAGCCAGGTAGGAACTATTAGAGGTTGATCCAGGGAGTAGTCCGATTGCCATTAGGGAGTCGGGAAGGAATTTTTCCCCCAAAAGGGCTAATTGGCTTCTGCCTCTTGGTTTTTTTTTTTTGCCTTCCTCTGGATCAACAAGGAGGTTGAAACAGGCTGAACTAGATGGACATTGTCTTCACTCAGCCTTACATACTACATTACTGTGTTTAGATGAATGGGACAATTGCAAAATTTTCTGCAACTAATTTTCCCCATGTGATCAAATTATGAACCCCAGGAAATCTTATGTCCCCTAGAAATGGGTGTCTCCTTTATTCACCCGCACAGAGCCACGTTTCCATGCAGTTTGTGCAGCAACCATGTATAAGAGACCACCCTAACCGTAGCCACTCATTTACCCCTCGCCCTGCAGTGACCACACTGTAGACACATGAAAACACGTAAACATTGTTTTATTTGTGTAAAAATCTATATACAAGGAACGTTAGTGAGAGTCACTTCACATCACTGTGTACACGTCCGAATACATGGAGAAGACCGTCACTGGGAACACCGGTGGTGAAAGGTCCCTCCGAGCTGCTCCAATACTGGAAGATGGCAATACATCAAGGCGATGGTCCACGGAGTCTAACACTGTCTGCAATGGCCAGCAGGTAAAAGGACACTACATTCAGCTACAGCAGCAATAATCTACTGCTCCTTGTTATCAGCCATTGCAGGCTGCGGCTAGGCTGACTTGCAGCCTTATGGCCCTTTTATACAGGGCGACACTCAGGTAAATGACTGCACGAGCGCTGACGGCATTGCTAAGGTCGCTTACACCGAAAGACTGTGCGCTGGATCGCGGGCGTCTCGCCGAGTGCTTCCCCTTCTATGTGAAGGCAGGAGCGCTTACACTAAACGACAGGCCTGCGATCCAGTGATGGTCTTTAATTTGAGCGATAAACGCCTGTGAACAAAAAGTCAACGATTTTTGTGCATTTACACTGAAAGATTATCGCTCAAATTCATTCATTTGAATGAATTTTCATTGATAATCGTCCCATGTAAACGGCCCATTGGTGCTCACTCAGAGGAGTGGATTTAGTCTATGTATAAGGCCTTTTACACACGGGTGACAGCAATATCGCCGCAAGAAAACTGAAGTGATATCACGATTTTGTAGCTGGGATTTTCAAGGAGGAAGCACTGGCTGGGACTGGTTCTTGAGCGTCGAAGCACAGCCAATTAGAGCCAGCACTTGATGAACCAATCCCAACCATTCAATGCAATGGCTGTGATTGGTTCCCGAGTGCTGCGGCTTTGTCAATCACTGTAGCGCTCGATTAACTAATCGCAGCCAGCACTTCCTGGAGGCTGGGATTTTGAGCCCCTGACCAGGATACGCTGGCTTAAAACTACAAGCAAGTCTGCCAGACCGGCAGAGGAGACGTGCAGCGGAGCGGACAGCGCCTGTTAGGTGATGTATGTTTCTTTTTAAATGCAGATTGGCCTTATTTTAGGGCTTTTGCAGTAGGACTTCCTACTATAAAAGTTGCATCGCCCTGCATGAAACCCACGTCTTCGTGTGATGCAAGACAAAGGAAGGCTCTATAAGGAAACATGGGCTACAAAACCACAGACTGCAGCTGTATAGAGCGTGCCGCGATTTTGTATTCTTGCATTATAGCAGCCTACAAAACATCGCTAAGGTCACTGAACACATTGGATGGCATGGGCTTCACATACATGTGATTTGTAGTGCTGTCGCATGTGTGAAACCAGGCTTATGGACATATATTAATACACAGTATGCAGCAAAGATGCATGTAACCAGCATATTTTATGCACCAGACTGATAGTTGTGTAATTCACACCAGAACAGGACTCGCGTTTTTTTTCGTGTGCATGAAAACGCAGGTCTGAATGGCCCAGTATAAATCAATGGGCTTTCAGCCCTGCATATTATTGCCCTTTGGGCTCATTCAGATAGGCGTTATTTGTTTTCGGTATGTGAAATATCCAGCATTTCCACTGAATCAGACTGTGCCTATTTACTGCACATTGCATTTTCTGCACACGTATTATTTTTTTTAAATGTGGGTGAAAAACACAGGTCTTAATGCCCCAATGCAAATGAATGTGGTTTCAGGACTGTCTAACATGCAGTGCAAGTACACCCATGTGAAGGCGGCCTAAGGCCTCATGTCCAAGGGATAATTGTTATTTAAAATCCGCAGCGTTTTTCCTGCACGCAGATCCGCGCCCCGTAGGGATGCATTGGATGTCATTTTCCCTTCAGGCGTGGATTGCGTGTGCGGGAAAAAAAACGGGACATGTTCCATTTTCGTGCGGGTTTCCCGCGGGGATGGCTCCTGCAGGCTTCTATTGAAGCCGTCCGGATCTGCGGAACACCCGTACCTGAATTAAAACTTACCTGTCTGGGCGCTGCGGATCTTCCCTCCGTCGCGGCCGGATCTTCTTTCTTCGGCCGATGTGCCCGGCGCATGCGCGCGGCCCACTGCCGGCGTGCCGAATACATCCGCCGGGCCGAAGAAAGAAGATCCGGCCGCGATGGAGGGAAGATCCGCAGCGTCCGGACAGGTAAGTTTAATCTTATTTTCAGCCTCATGTCCGCGGGAAAGGAGGGACCCGCTGCGGGATTCTGCATGGAGAATATGCGGCAGGCCTGATTTTCCCCATGGACATGAGGCCTAAGGGTACTTTCACACAGGACAGAATCTCCCGCAGGACGCTATGGAATATCCTGCTGTCAAAATCTACAGTCTGAATGCAGATTTGATGCAGAATTGCCAGCAGCGTTCTGCCATTTTCAGTTCTGCATAAAAACCCGTACAGTAGATGTGCGTATTTTTTTAGCACCATATATAGCGCAGCGCCCTGTGAGTATTGCGTCTCGTCTGGATGTGCCCTAATGCTCCCGGTGATTTCAGCTCTAGCTGCAGCTTTCATAAAACTCCAGTTATTCAAGGTACTGGCCCTTTTAGAGAATACACCTGTAACGCCTCCTACACAATACTATCTCCGTTACAAATTGCTTTCGCGTTTCAGCAAACTGAGAAAAAAAAAGCAAATTCATTTTGGATAAAAAATAATGCAGAAGGGATTCTCAAACTTGATTAAAGTCGCAGGTTAAACATCACGGCCGGAGGCGAAAATCAACGAGGGAATCCGAAGCAGAACATCCGATAACAAGTTACACATAATGCTTAGGAAGGCCGACCTCACACGGGTGGTAGCGCATTTGCACTGCGTATTTTTTGTGTTTGTCGCACAAGCATGTCGTAATTGTGCGTGCAAAAAAAAAAAAAACAAACACGCAAGCATATGCTCACTGATTTAACGGGCAATTAAGTTCAATTAGTCTATGCGCTATGCTCGCGCACAATACACACAAAAATAGAACATGCTGCGTATTTTTTGCACGAATTGAATTCAAAACACGCTCATATGAACAAACCCACTGAAATCAATGGGTTCTATTCACTGCGTATTGTGTGCGCAAAGTTTGTGTGTGCAAAGTGATGCACAAATGCGTTTATGTGAATAAGCCCGAACTTTGTAAATCCTTTGCTTTACATCGTGCCTTATACTCCACTGCCATCCAAAGCTGCATGTTCTACTGGAATTAAAGGTCAAAGGGGGTGGGCACAGCAGATGGGTGCGGATTGGGCAAGCTATGGAGCCATGGGAGCACATGGTGATGTGGACGTGACCTGCAAAGTCTATGGTAAAACCCCTCGCAAATACAAGTAAAGAAAGAGGCAGTTTGGAAATGGATGAGCTGCTTCTATAGATAATGGCATTGTGGTCCAGTTAGCAGACACCAATGCCCTGATAAGGACAAGTCTTCAAATTAAAAAAGGAGTGGTACTTACTTGTCCTCTGCTGCGGGGATCCAGTGCTGCAGCCCCATTGTCTTCCTGATGATGTCATCGGAAGGCACCCGAGCGCTGCAGACTCTGACCACACTCCTGACAGCAGCTTTCACATCCTTGGCACCATGACGGCAGGAGTTCAAAACTGCGACGCTGCAGCGGTCAGGTGACTTCCCATGAGATCATTAACCACAGCAGGGCTACAGCGCTGTATCCACATGGCAGAAGACAAGAACTTTTCTTTTTATTTTAAAGGGCATGTACCAGAATTTCACGCTATTCCCTATCCACACAATAGGGAGTAACTTGGTTATCAAAGCGGCCACATTGTTGAGACTCATTTTTGTCTCTCGCCGCAAATTTTGAGATGTCAGTTTTTGCAAAGCGATAGCCCCCTGAAGTCAGTTTATCCTTCACTACATTGTCAGGAACCATTGGAGACCTGACACCTTATCGGCGGGTTTATGCTGTCTGAGCCAAGGGCAGCACGAACAATAAAGGGGTTGATGTAGCGCACCCCTGGATGTCTTAAGATGCATTCCACGGTGCCGATGTGGTGCAGAACTGCAGCATATTTCACCCCTTCAATTTAAACTGAATGGAAAGGGTGAAATCTGCAGACCCACACCAAAATCCCTGACAAAATGTGCACCATGCCCGCTACACCCACACCGTATGTCAATTTACATGTGGATTTTCCCTCACCATATACACAAGATTTCTTAAACCTCATCTGCATGGCTTGTACTATAAAAGCTGCATTTCTGCCCCGTATGGCGTACTATGAACACAAACCGTCACTAAAAAGTTTGTGAATTACCCCGACACTCTGATGTCCGGACTATACCCTAACGGCACATGGAAAGATCTGCATCAGGTTCTGCAGTGGGATCATAGCCTTAAGAATTTATTCCCATCATGTGAAATCCCATGGGCGTAAATACGCTCCAAATTACGCATGTAATACAGGGTGCATAGAACCCAATGATTTCAAGGGGTTTTATTCACATATACGTATTTTTCACACGCATGAATAGCATCATGTCCTATTTTGGTCCATATTACAGACAGGAATAGGCCATTACACGCAGTTGGCATGCTACATCACATTTACACTGGAAGTCAATGGTGGCTATTGCTATTTTTTTTTGCACGCATGAAAAACGGAATGCTCATGCAGACAAAAGAAATGCAACACGTACAGAATGCGCAGTGTATTCATGGACCAAACTCTACATACGCCGGTACGAGTGAACCCTAAGGCCAGCTTTAAACAAGCGTATTAGGGGCATATTTCTGCGCCCACAACATATGAGTGACATGGCCCAATTGCATTACAGAATATCGGTCATCAAATGTGCATTCGATCGGCTGACAGTGATCTATGGTGTGGGAAGGTTTTCTGACGCTGAAATACTGATGACCTATCCTGAGCATTAGGTGTCCCTGCTGATTAAAGATGCTGTGGCCTCTTCTCAGGTCTATGATGTCCCATTCATCGGTAACATGGCGTGAGAGTAGCTCAGTGCGATTATAGTGAATGGGATTCAGCTGCAATACCAGGAATAGCCACTATACTATGTATGGGTCTGTACCTGGTATGTAGTGAAGTGACAGCAGCGCTCACCAAGCAAGGCTGCACTTTAATAAACTGATTATCAGGGACCCCAAGCAGCACACCGCCACTCAACTACTGATGACCGCTCAAGTATATCATTGAAAATTTAGTGCAGAAAAACCCCGTTAAGGTTACGTTCACACGTTGCAAAAATGCTGCGTATCTGTTGCAGAATTTCCTCGGTGCTTTAATAGTAAACTTTTCCGTTGCGGAAAATCCACAGTATTCCCGCAACGTGTGAACGCACCGTAATAGAGGAGGCTACGAAATATCGTTAAGAGGAAGATCTCATACACACGTCTACAGTACCAAGCTCCATCTCAGCTTCCAAAGCCTCCGAGAAGTTGAGAAATCGGAGCTCCGAGGGAGATAGACATGCCCTGGGCTGTGACACAGATCATGCATGGATAAAAGCGCAGATCTTACTACGTTCTTATCCAGCAGCTGCTCGGTCTCAACGAAATACGTTTATGCAGCCTCCACGCGAGAGGCTCCAGGCAGGTCTAAAGCAAAGGATTCATAAAGTAACTCGCCCCACACAGGAGCAGAAAGAACCTCAATACTCTGCAGCCGCCGTCTTGCTGCCCAATCCCACCTGTATAGGCGCCACTCCACCGCTTTACCGTACAGTCCGTAGCAAACGTCCATCGTTACACAGGAGATAAAAATTTATAAACCACAACGATTTACAGACTGACAAGTCCTCACACCCCGCGAACAGGGGTCTTGCAAAATAAAGTCTTCACCCCCTTTCCAGTGGAAGGGGGTCATTCACTGTGCTCAAAAAAATACACTTTATATAAAAAACTAAAAGAACGAACTCCGGCGGCACGCCAGGCCGGTATATCCGTGTATACACCCATCAATGGAGAAATATCAGCAGAGGGATAAAGAGGAAACATCCTCCCCTGGAGAGGAAGACACTGGAATCATCCACACCACGAGCAGAGGAAGCGGCGGCGCATCCAACCAAGGGAAGAGGTAACACTGGATAGCGCAGGGGAAGCCATGCTGGTTAGGTCATCCAAAAGATTCCAATCATCGATGGGGGCTGGAGCAGGACTGTCATTAGTCATCAATGGTCGGCAGCCAGAAAGCCTGGAGCAAGAAAGACAGATGAGACGGACAATTACCAATCAACGCACAAGACGGACGGGCAAGCCATGTTGGGCTGCTTTCACATGAGGGTATTTATTTTTTAAGACCCTTTTTTATTTTATATAAAGATGGATGTCTCATTTTAGAAATGTTTTTCCAATACTGAAATATAAAATGCAGTACAAGCTGTGCAGGGATTTTGTGACCTTTTATTGCGCATTTTTGTTTCAAGTAACGCAGCGTGCTTTATGTAAGGGGTTAGTGCATGAGTTTTCCCAAAACCTTCAAGGGTGAAACAAGACATAAAAAAGGCCTGTTTAAAAAGAAAAAAATCTGCAAACCAAAATCCACACTAGTGGTGTGGATTTCGGTGCAGGTTTGCAGAGGATTTAACCCTTTCAATGGAAGGGTGAAGTCTGCTGGGGATTCACAGCATTTCTGCTACATGTGAATGTACCCTTTAGGATATGTTCAAACAGTGGAGTTTTTTGTGTGAATTCCACCTCTAAAGACTACGCAGGTGTAGGCTGCAGATCAGCGTGTGGATTTAGCCCTGTTCAATGGGAAAATCCTTGTACGGTACCCACATGAAGTAGTGACGGTTAATTTTTTTCCCCCCCACATGTGGATTTGAAATCCGCATGCAGAAAAAAACTTGCGCCATATACACAAGAACGTGGATTCCCTCTGAATATAATGGGGTGTTGATTCACCTGCTGAAGCTGCAAGGATTCCACAGCGAAAATCCCCTATGTGAACGAGCCCTTACACCAGTTTAACCCCCAAATGTAGCACTTAACATGCAGTATTTTGTGGCTATGTTGAAAAGCAAGGATACGCAACAGACCACAGTCCAAATGCTGAACTATATATTAATATATGGGATTCGAACACGTTTAGAAATATCGGATTGTGATGCGCATTCAGCATCTCTGGCTCCGTGGCTGAAAATATTCTGCCTTTTATTGCTTTACAAAAGCGCATAATACAATTAGGAGCCGCTCTCACCATTGCTGTAGATTATATCCCTCAATGTCCGTGCGCCAGCAGGATGACGTCTCGGAGGGCGCACATGTAGTGCATTGTGGGATTTGTAATATTCTGCCCATGCAGATGGCACCATCTTTACTGCACAGCATATTAAACCTCAAAAAAGGTATTCAAATTTCAGTATCCGATGTAGTTTATCCTGTTCACATCTAACTGCCTCCAGGATATGTCAATGGCAAAAAGATAAAAAAGTAAGCACGGCCGGAATACCCCTTTAATCTTGAGATAGTCTGTGCAATATTAATAAGATGCCATCTTTACTGTTGGTGTTCAGCTCAGATCTTCATCTGACTGCAGACCCCCAAGCAAGACCTTTTCTAAAACCAGTTGTCTACCCCATTATAAGAGTTAAGAATAATCCAAGCCGGTCCCATGTGGTACGTGACTGGGTCCTTACCATGTTAGAGCAGGCGCTGGCGAAAGTCATGAATTTGGGGTTGAACTGCAGGCAGGTGATGGGTCCGGTGTGTTTGCCGTCCAGCACAGCCACTTTCATGCCGCTTTCTCCATTCCATACATGGATCTTTCCATCTTCTGACCCTGTACAGATAAACATAAAACGCATTAGCGAGCCAGCCGAGGAGTGAGAAGATGGAAGATGCGGATTTGCCACTATCTTACCAATCATAATGAACTGCGAATCCGGAGTGAAGGAGCCTTCAAGAGTGACGCCTTTACTGTTGTTATACCCCTGCCAGAAAGATACAATCATCAATCGCCATCCTCTACCGTTAACCCCCACGATCTTCATTAATCATTCACTCCACCTACTCACCCCGAATGTGTGGAGCACAGCCCCCTTGAACGCATCCACAAGCCGCAGGAAGCCACTATTTGTCGCCAGCAGTATTAATTTACCATCGTTGCTGAATTTGAGGGACGTCCACTCACAGGTCCGGTCATAATTCATCTTGAAGGTGGCAAATGGACCCTGCAAGAAGTGGAAAAAATTACTAGTCACTAAGAACTTACTGAAGACTGGTGAGATTATGTTAGTTCTTACTAGCAGTGCGCTGGTGCCTCTTACGTTTTTGGGCATTTCTGCCATCTATGCATCAGGAATTCAAATCTATGCCAGACTATGTAGATTGGCGCTATAACTTACATTAGTTTACTAGCTTCAGGTTTAAATTGCAGTAAATGTAGCAAGTTGGGAGGGGTGTCTCTTGCCCTTTCCCAATAAAACCCAACCATTTTTCACCACTTTGGAAAACTGGCAGGGAAGAAAGAAGAATTCACAAATTATTGTGCAACTCTGGCATGCCGCATTATTTGCAACTCTTTTTTAGCCAACTGAATGTGCAAGCACGCAAATGTCCAGTTGTCACCCAGCGCAGATTTAAGGGGTTTTCAGGGCAAATATGTTCATTAATAGTTGATTGGCTGGAGGCACAGCTGTCATTAAAATCAATTAGCATCAGTGGTTACAGCATCAACTTCCACTCTGTACCTGTGTGTTGTGTACTGACAGTGGGTGCCCGATCAGCTAATTGGCCAGGGTTCTGAGCAGTGGATCCCAGGCGATCAACTATTGATGACCTATCCTGAAGATAGGTGATCAATAATATGTGTTAGGGAACCCTTTTAAACACAAAGACCATAAATGTTCCAGTCACCTACCTTATCGAAGGAACGCAGATCATAAAGCTTCACCGTCTCAGAATTCACCCCCGCTGCAAAAATAAGACCCTCGGGGTCAAAAGAACACACTGGCTTCCCCTGCAGGTGCATCAAACCCTGTATGAAGGGAAAGAAGGAGGCCATCAGCAAAACTGATACCAGAGGCGATATGGGAATAATGGGTAGACGACACAGACCTGACAGTTGGGAGAGCGAAGATCCCACAACCTGATTGTTTTATCCAAGGATCCGGAAATGAAGGCGTCATCCACAGGAGACATCGACAGAGCCACAACCCTGGAAAAAGTAACATCAAAGGATGTGAACCCATCAGACAGGACAGAGTGGGGGGTCCTTCATGATCAGAAGAGCCCACTGCATCTACAGGGAAATGATCACCAAGAAGTGACCCCAACCAGTGTTACTGGACAAGAGAGACAGGTCAGCGGGGAACTAAAGGAGGAAGAGATGCCCTTAGCATGTCAGGAATTTACATCTTTGCTTTGTTTTCACTCACCTTTTGCTGTGGCCAGGGAAATACCGGATGTATTTGTTATCATGAAGCGACAGGTATCGGATTGTATCTGCACGAGACAATTGCATAAGTTATCTGCTGACATCTGGAATTAATCATATAAAATGCAGTCACTGTGTACATACATTACTTATCCTGTACTGATTCTGAGTTACATGCTATATTATACTCCAGAGCTGCACTCACTATTCTGCTGGTGGAGTCACTGTGTACATACATTACTTATCCTGTACCGATCCTGAGTTCCATCCTGTATTATACTGCAGAGCTGCACTCACTATTCTGCTGGTGGGGTCACTGTATACATACATTACTTATCCTGTACTGATCCTGAGTTCCATCCTATATTATACTCTAGAGCTGCACTCACTATTCTGCTGGTGGAGTCACTGTGTACATACATTACTTATGTTCTGATCCTGAGTTACATCCTGCATTATACTGCAGAGCTGCACTCACTATTCTGCTGGTGGAGTCACTGTGTACATACATTACCTATCCCATATTATACTCCAGAGCTTCACTCACTATTCAGGGGGTTGAGTCACTGTGTACATACATAACTTATCCTGTACTGATCCTGAGTTACATCCTGTATTATACTCCAGACCTGCACTCACTATTCTGCTGGTGGAGTTACTGTATACATACATTACTTATCCTGTACTGATCCTCAATTCCATCTTGTATTATACTCTAGAGCTGCACTCACTATTCTGCCGGTGGAATCACTGTGTACATACATTACTTATTCTATATTATTATTCAGAGCTGCACTCACTATTCTGCCGGGGAATCACTGTGTACATACATTACTTATTCTATATTATTATTCAGAGCTGCACTCACTATTCTGCTGGTAGAGTCACTGTGTACATACATTACTTAGCCTGTACTGATCCTGAGTTACATCCTGTATTATACTCCAGAGCTGCACTCACTATTCTGCTGGTGGAGTCACTGTGTACATACATTATTTTTCTTGTACTGATCCTTAGTTACATGCTGTATTATACTCCAGAGCTGCACTCACTATTCTGCTGGTGGAGTCACTATGTACATGCATTACTTATCCTGTACTGATCCTGAGTCACATCAAGTATTATACTCCAGAGCTGCGCTCACTATTACAGAACTATAGCATTTGGTCAGTACATGTCTGTGACCAGTGAGCAAACGTTGTCGGTGCTTGTGCCGTGTCCCGGGCAAGGCAGTAGCCTGTACAGTTATCTCCAACCACGGGTGATGTCGTAGACCCTTAAACTGTACAAACAACTACCTCAGCTCGGATCCACGCCTCCGCTCTGCCGCCCGCCATGAGATTGATGGACGCCATCTCTGAAGACCATGAACTAACACTTAGGATACAGAAGAAGTGGAGAGTAATGCACAGGACTGTCGCCAGCGAGCGCGGCGGTGTCATACCATCAATCTTGTTGGAGCTGTAGACCACGGTGTTGGCGGCGTGCGTGTAGCGGATGAGGTCCACGCCGTACTTCTTACTGTATAATGTCCTCTTGGGCCTGCGGAGACGGAACAGAAGATGAAGCAAGAAAAGGACGGGGTAAAAGTAATCAAGTAGATTCCTCTTGCTGCTTCACAGCTGAAGTGTTGTTACAATGTATCCAGCGTAGACAACGCTATGGACCGCACATGGATACATTATCACAAACTTGTGTTGTTAGAGATGAGCGAACCTACTCGACCACGCCCCTTTTTCACCCGAGCGCGCCGATTTTCGAGTACTTCCGTACTCGGGTGAAAAGATTCAGGGGTCGCCGTGGGTGAGTGGGGGGTTGCAGCGAGGAGTGGGGGGTAGAGGGAGAGAGGGCTCCCCCCTGTTCCCCGCTGCTACCCCCCGCTCCGCCACGCCTCCCCCCGCCACCCCGAATCTTTTCACCCGAGTACGGAAGTACTCGAAAATCGCGGTGCTCGATCGAGTAATTACTTGAAACGAGTACGTTCCCTCATCTCTAGTTGTTGTGCATCTCACAAAAGACCGGACACACCGAAACGCTGCAAAGTCTGTCTTCCATTGCTCTACTCTACGGACTCATTCACATGGGCATTTCAGCCGTGTCCTTACACAACCGGACCGCGCTTACGCACACGATGTCACCGGCTCCCGCGTCTTTGTATGTGCAAAGACACTGCGTACGCAAAAAAAGTGCAAAAATCGCATTGATTTCGTTTGTAAATACGCAGGTTTCCTGCATCTTTACGCACGCCCACGATTTCAATGAGCTTTTACGGTACACGATACGCACCACGATAAGACACGCCGCGCATTTTGTCACTTGATCACACATTGTGTGAAAAAATACCAAATCAACAGCAGAAATCTCTGATTTAGCCACAGATTTACACAGATTCAGGCATCAATATTTGTGCATTTGGCGCGCAGGTTGTTTTGCACATCTATTCGCTACCTTTTATTAACACGTGCAAAAAACACCACCAAAAACCACAACAAGTCCTACCCCCATATTTTCAGTGTTTTTACGTGCTCCTATATAGCAGTGGGGACGAAATAGATGGGAACACTCAGAGCCCCCTCTGTGGGCACGCGCGATGTTACCCAGCACAGACGACGCTCGGGTAAAAGACTGCACGAACGCTGACGTCATGGCTGAGGTCGCTAGCGCATAGCGGTGTTCCCCAAGCAGACCGCCCCATTTACACGTGACGAGCTGTCGGCCAAACGACTTGTCGCAGTGATGCAGTGCTGTTACACAGGAGCGAGTATCGCTGAAGCGGGGCGCCCGGGGAGCGCTCTTCCTTCGGCCGCCTCCAGTCACAGTAAGTAGACAGTTGTCCATGGGACTGCGGGAATTCGAAGCGTGTAAATAGCCCTTTTTGCCGCTGGATTGCGGGTTTTTCGCTCAGCGGTTTACTTTCTATGTGAAGCAGGGGGCGTTTACACGGAACGAGAAGCCAGCGATTAGTTTGTATGCTGACTTTTAGAACTCGATTCATGCTCCGCGCCGTAGCGGCACGCAGAGCTGCCCCCACGCCCACCGGTGTAAGCCCTGAATGTCAGCGATTACAAAATGCGAACAAATAGCGACAATCGTCATGTAAACATGGCGTACTACGGATTTTTTAAAAGGCACAATTTGCAGTGAATAGAGCCCGTTGATTTCTGGGCGTTCGCTCACTTGTGTGTAAAAGTCACCTGAAAAAACACGCAGCGCGTCCCATTTAGGTCATAGAAGCGACCGGGCCGCGGAAATACGTAATTGTGCATCAAAATAATTGGCCGCTCTGCGCATTTTTTGGTGTGCATAAATACGTTGCATATTTACGAGCCAAAATTCAAAGGAACGGGCGATTGGCGATGCGGAATGTGCCGTGTATTCACGGACTGAAAACCGCCCACGCCCCTAAGAGATCATTCGCACCGGTATATACAACGCCTGTGAAGGGCGGGCTGCGTTCACTGCGTTCTTTCGTGCGGGCTGCGTTATTTTGCGTATGTGTATTTCTACTTTATCCGTGCGACATTTATTTTTCACAACAACACAAGTCGGTCCATCTGAAGAGATTATAACAATGGCGCAGCCGGTCCAGATCTCTTTACAATCACTGCGCTCGCTGCCGCGGTCCGCCCCGTATTAGCCCTGCGCCGATCGCACTCACTTCCCCTCCTGGCAGTCGTACAGCACGATGGAGTCGTCGTCGCTGCTGGAGATCACCGTCTCTCCGGTCGGACTGAAGTCGAAGCAGTTGATTTTATCCGAATTCTCCCGGAAAACTTTGGCCACACGGAAACTTCGTAAGACGTTGTCGGTTAACTTCATGGCGCCCCGAGGCGGGGAGACGCCCCCAGAAAGGTCCAGAAGGAAAAATGGGGCACGACCGTTAAAGGGGCAAAGCAAGAATCCGAGGGCCAGGAAGGGGTTAACCAACAGTTATGGTCACCCGGAGTGACGGCCCCTCCTGCTGCCGGGTGCTGCTCAGGGCGATATCACACCCATGGATAAGACGTGACACAAATCCGGGTCATTGGCTGCGGGATGAGGCGGCGCCGCGGTAGGCACAGACAAGGCAGCTCAGGTCTCCGGTCACCGGGCGCTCGGAGCTGATGCGGCTCAGATTTGGCGCCTCTCGGCCGCACTCATTGTCTCCGCCATGTTGATCCAGGAATAGGGGGCGGAGCCAGGTTCTCCCAGGCGCTCACATAGTAGAGCGATTCCTATTGGCTGTAATTCTGTGACGTAAGACGCAAATATCATGAAACGTCCTGACCTAAAAGCCTACTGGTCGGAAAAAACGCCATATTGTGTGTGGCATGGTCACCTTAGGCTTTTCACGTGTGTCGTTACCTGAACGCCTAGTGGCTAGAGAGGCGCCATATTGTGTGTGGCATGGTCCCCTAAGGCTATCACGCGTGTCGTTAACGGAACGCATATTACGGAACACCTAGTGGTTGCCATATTGTGTGTGGCATGCTCTCTTCATTCTTTCACGTGTGAGTGTTATGGGTATTGGGGGTTGGGTAGAATGATATCAGGCGTGCACAAGGTTTCTTATCACCCTTTAGTGTTCACTTTCACCCTAAAGTCAAAACTTCTACAAGGAGTGATATAATCTAAGATGCTCTAATATAATGATTGCTTATTATACTCTAATCATATGCCCTGTACTGAGATTTTATCCCCCTTGCAGCCATTAAGCTTTTACAGTGATTATATTGGTACATTTAGAGGAGCAAGAGACATCGATCACAAGCTAAAATGTTTCTACACAAATGCACAGAGCATGGGAAACAAACAAGGAGAATTGGAGATCCTAACAGAGGAAGAGAAATATGATGTCATAAGAGTTATCGGACCACACCGGTACCGATCTGATCATCACGGAAACGTGGGGGATGATACACATGATTGGAATACAAGGCCTGAAGGATACAACTTGTTTATAAGAAACACCTAATAAAAGGGGAGGAGGTATCTCTGCGTTGTATGTTAGGAAAACATTAATCTCTACAGAGATTCAAGCTTCAGAGAGCATTGTAGTTCTGTAGAAACTGTTTGGGTAAGAATACAAGGAGAGAACAACGGAAAGGACACCATTGTGGGCATTTACTATAGGCCACGACAATGGGTGGAATTGAGCTAAGCAGCACATGTGAAAAAGACTTGGGTATACTAATTGATTATAGACTGAACATGAGTCAACAAAGTGATGCAGCAGCCAAAAAGGCAAAAACACAATTCAGGGATGTATTAAGAGAAGCATAGAGGTCATGACGTGAGGTCATTATCCCCCTCTACTCTTCCTAAGTCAGACCTCATCTGGAATACTGTGTCCAGTTCTGGGCACCCCACTTTAAAAAAAAGACCGATAAACTGTAGCAAGTTCAGAGAAGAATTACCAAGATGGTGAGCGGTCTGCAAATCATGTCCTATGAAGAACTTAATAGCTGTTTACAGATATCTGAAGGGCTGTCACAGTGCAGAGGGATCAGTCCTATTCTCATCTGTACAAGGAAAGACCAGAAGCAATGGGATGAAACTGAAAGGGAGGAGACACAGATTAGATATTAGAAAAAACCTTCTGACAGTGAGGGTGATCAATGAGTGGAACAGGTTACCACAGGAGGTGGTGCGTTCTTCAATGGAAGTGTTCAAGCAAAGGCTGGAAAGGCATCTGTCTGGGATGATTGAGTGAATCCTGCACCAAGCAGGGGGTTGGACCCGATGACCCTGGAGGTCCCTTCCAACTATAGCATTATATGGTTCTCTGATTGCTGTGATTTTTTCTTCATGTGGACCATGTGAGAGCTGGGGGATTGGCCAGAGAGGGTATTAAAGGTGTTTGCTAGCTCTTCAAGGTTGATGATAAATCATTAGTTGCCGATCAGTGGGGATTGGGCTGATCAGCTGTTTGCCGGGTTGGTGTCGCCCTGTAAGGAGCAGGAAGCAGATGATTCCATACATCATGCAATGGCCTGGTGGGGTATTCTCACTAACTGGAGTGGGAATCCAATCCGAATGGCAGCAGACACACTTAGGTGCAATAAAACAGGTTTTTTCTTTATTCCATCCTCAGTAGATTACACGCAATGGCCGAAACGTTGCGTGTAATCTACTGAGGATGGAATAAAGAAAAAACCTGTTTTATTGCACTTAAAGGGGTTGTCCCGCGATGACAAGTTAAGTTAAACACTTCTGTATGGCCATATACATGCACTTTGTAGTATACATCGTGCATGAAATATGTGCCATACAGAAGTTATATACTCACCTTCCCTGCGCTGGCGTCCCCGTCTCAATGGTGCCGTCTAATTTCAGCGTCTAATCGCCCGATTAGACGCGTTTGCGCAGAAGGGTCTTCTCCCTTCTGGTCGGTCTGGGCACGAGCAGCGTTCTGGCTCCGCCCCCTTCTAAGCGTCATCGCGTAGCTCCGCCCCGTCACGTGTGCCGATTCCAGCCAATCAGGAGGCTGGAATAGGCAATGGACCGCACAGAGCCCACGGTGCACCATGGGAAAAGACCCGCGGTGCATCGTGGGTGAAGATACCGGCGGCCATCTTGGATGAAAAGAAGGAAGAAGTTGCAGAGAAGGGATTCGGGTAAGTAAATTTTTTTTAAAATTTCAACACATCCCTTGGGTTTGTCCTGCGCTGAACGGGGGGTCTATGCAAAAAAAAAAAAACCCGTTTCGGCGCGGGACAACCCCTTTAAGTGTGTCTGCTGCCATTCGTATTGGATTTTGTGATTTGTGACAGTGGAAGATTGGAATCCATCTTCCGGAAGTGGCTGTGCAGTGAAAACCTCCCCAGGTGCAAGGGTACAATATTGGTGCTGCAGGCGTTTGAATTGAACTAATTGGAGTGGGAGCAGCGCCTGCAATACTATGCTGAGCCGCAACGCAATATACGAGCTAACTATAGACACTCTGCAGCAAATTTCGCACCGTGTGAACATAGCTTAGAAACCTCTGAAAATGTTTAGACACACATAAAATAATAAACTTTGTAGCATACTTCCCATGCCGCCATCTTCTGGGTCTCCATCACTCGTTATTTGTTCGGCTGCATCATGAAGTGTCAATGTTAGTGATCACATGACCATGGCGGACAACTCTTTCAAAGCTCTCCATCTATCCCCTTATGTCACGTGCCCCGATCATCTGCTGAGGGGTCCGAAAACGTCACCATGCAGCCGTATAGCATATGTAGTTCACTGTAAAATCTCTTTGTCCAGCGGCTCCAATCACCTTTTTTGTTTCACCTTACAGATGTCCTATTGGGGTCTCCCTTAATTCTCAGCACCTTCCCTCCGGCCCTGAACCCCCACCCCTCCCCCACAAGGGTTCCTGAGCAAACATTTACTAATCATTAATGTGAGGTGAAAGTTTTGGCCGTAAACAAAGTCCTGGACTTTAATCGCCGCTGCGTGAGATCCTCGTGTCCTGCATATGAAGAATAGGGGGAAGACCCAATGACTGCACAGTAATAGCGGAAACTCCGAGCCGCAGATATTCAGAGGAGGCGAGAAGGTAACCTAGAGACTTCATCTATCACTGAGACTACTCTCCGCAGACCCCAGCGCCAGTCCCCGGACCCCCAGACTCTTAAGGGGGTTTCTCACTAATGACTTCTATCCAAAGGGAAGGGAATACATGTCTGATCCCTGAGAGATTGACCCCCAAGAATTCTGAGAACAGCGCCCCCAAATGCCCCATATAAATGGAGTTGTGATACACATGCTCAACCGCTGCTCCATTCACTTTTATGGGATGGAGGGAAATTCCCATAGAAGTGAATGGAGCGGCAGTCAGCCGGGTGCAATATTCTATGGGGCACAGTGATCAGACATTTATCCCTTATCCTATGAATGGAGGATCGATGTCTTTAGTGGGAAAACCCCTTAGTGACGCAGCCTGGTGTGGACCTAATGTTTTAGGGATTTTTATCTTCCATTTTCAAAAGCTATAACTTTTTAATTTTTCGGTCAACATGGCCGTATGAGGACTTGTTATTTGCGCGTCAAACTGTTTTGATTTGTACCATTTTGTGGGGACTTATAATGTATGACTTATTAATTTTGCCTTGAGGAGGGCAGGGAGAAAAAACACATCAATTCTGCTTTTTTTTAATGGCATGATACATTTTTTCAAGTTTTTTTAACTTTTGCACAGTATTAGGCTGCTTTCATATCTGCGTTGGAACCTCCGTCCAGAGGTTCCATCACAGATACGGCACAAAATACCGGAAGAAATAGCGCCGCATGCAGTTGAGTGGAAACCAAAGCGACCCCATTATAGTCAATAGGGTCCGTTCGGCGCTGTTCGGTTCCATCCCAACGCAGATCTGTTCGACCAGGGGATTCCACTTTCCTGCTACCTGAATGGAGCATGAAAACGTAACCCCAACACAGATGTGAAAGCAGCCTAACCCTTTTTTAGAAAATTTTTTTTTTTTGCATCGCAGCAAATAACTTTTTTTTACTTTTCCATTGACAGAGCTCTGTCAGGGCTTGTTTTTTGCGTGACAAGCTGTAGTTTTTATTGGTACCACATTTTGGGGCACATATGGCTTTTTTGATCACTTTTATTACATTTTTCAGGAGGTGTAATGAATGAAAAAAGCATTTTTGCTCCGTTTTTCAGCTTTTTAATTTTACAGCTTTTGCCATGCAGGATAAAAAGTGTGTTACAGTTTATTGTATGGGACGTTACAGATGCAGCGATAATAAACGTGTTTTTTTAATGTTTTTTTTAAAACTATTTTTATAAGAAGAGTAAAGGCTAGAGATGAGCGAGTAGTGCCTTAGTCGAGTATCTGCCCGCTCGTCTCTAAAGATTTGGCTGCCGGCGACGGGCGGAGAGCGACGGGGAAGAGCGAGGAGGAACGGAGGGGAGATCTCTCTCTCCCTCTCTCCCCCCCTGCTCACTCCAGCAACTCACCTGTCACCCCGCGCCGGCAGCCGAATCTTTAAAGACGAGCGGGCAGATACTCGACTAAGGCACTACTCACTCGAGTATGCTCGCTCATCCCTAGTAAAGGCCCTTCTGCTGATGATTAGGCATGAATGCCCGCTTGCCCCATGAGCAGCCCATGTGACTCTGCTAGTGATCAGCCAACGAAAGAGCAAACACTACAATTGTATTAGCGGTCCTCTGACGCATGTAATGGCACCAGAGAGCACCAGTCAACGTGCTTTATTGTTGATTGGCACTTGTTAAACAGGTTTACCCGGTCCAAATACAAATGACCACCACAATATATGGCGCTGCATTTTCACTCCAGCAGCATACGGGCACGGCCAGACCAGTAAGATGAAGAGAAGAGAGTGTCTATTTGTACAAGGTGCCAGAGGTGCCCCGAGGCTTTCTGCTGCCTGAGGCAAAGTGTGAAATGGCACGTCCCTCTCCTTGCAAAATAGAGATAATAGTGAATTCCAAAATGGTCCCAGTAGTAACACTGACCCCTATAGTGGTCCCAGTAGCAAAAGTGACCCCAATAGTGGACCCAGTAGCAATACTATCCCCATTAGTAGCCCCAATAGTAATAGTGAAACCCATAGTGACCTTATAGTGATCCCATTAGTTAAAGTAACCCACATACTGGCCCCAGTAATAATAGTGCCCCTGGTAGTGGCTCCGGTAGTAACAGTGACCAACATAGTGGCCCAGCAGTAATAGTGTTGACGTTAATGACCTCAGTAGTAATACTGCCTCGTTAGTAGCCCCAATAGTAATGCCCATAGTAGTTGCAATAGCAAAAATTAACCCCTATAGTGGCTGCAGTAGTAATAGTGACCCTCATAGTGGTTCCAGTAGCAAAAGTGAACCCCATGAAGGCCGCAGTAGTAAAAGTGTCCTCCTTAGTAGTACCAGTTTTAATAGTGACACCCCCACCTCCCATTGTGGCAATAGTAGCAAAAGCTAGTGGACCTCCTGTTGGACAGTAACCCAATGTCGTCAAGCATTTAACTCCATCTGTAGCTCACGTCCAGCGGCTGCTGCTAATGTAAGCAGGCTGTGAACGCTGACCTGCATTTTCATGCAGAAATGCAGAAGCTGGGAATGTGGGAGTCAGGACAGTCCGCTACGGACGGAGGGAGTTAAATGCATGATTGATGTGTTGGGTTGTTGCCACCGGCCTTTAAGCGTACCTGCTGTGTCGGTGACTTACTGGCCAGTTGGCAACCCACCACAATCCCTCTGTGGCCCTGAAGACTGCCACCTGAAGCGACAGACTCAATTTGCCTCATGGTAGGGGCGTCCCTGAAGGTTCCAGTCAGGATCTGGAAGTCCAAATATTTGGTCCTTGACTTCTAACTATGATTGAGACCAGTAGCTTTCGACCAAATCTTGTGCATGAGGGACAGTCGTTACACTTAAACCTCTGCATCTCCAAAGCCTCAAACAAATGCGTTTTGTCAAAGTATTCCTTTAATAATTGAGTCAATATTTTGGAGCTTTTTTTTTTTTTTGCTAAAAATTGGATTGAGATGATTTGATCCGATTTAGCAAAAACAAGCCCGAGTTTATCACCCAGCTGATTATGACAAGCAACACTACTCAGGACCTCTCATTGAGGAGTCAACCCCAAATTCATAACTCCATGGAGCTTCCAATGACGTTTTGACCCCCAACTCTCCCCATGTTTCATCTGTTCCTGATGTTGGGTCAGCCTCAACTGTAGGATCAACCTCAACTCCCCCCACCATGACTGCGGAGCGTCCATGGAAGCATTGATCTCTTTCTTCCTTTCTTTCCCCATTACTTATGTCCTATGTCTCTCAGAAGGATCTAGCTGGCCCTGATAATTACATTTGGCCCTCTGGGCTATATATGAGCTTGGACTTTAAATCACCAGGATTATTACTGATCTCTCTCCGCAGTTGACTGATGTCCCTCTATGGCCAGACTATTACGAGTCCGTATAAGACGCATCTTCTCCTGCCAATCACACAGGCCTATTGGGAACATGGCGACCCTACAGGATGATGCCCAACGTATATTTTTGAGGGCTGTGTCAGCTGTATTACCACCCCGCATGTTACGGAAAGCTCTGACTGTCAGGGATACCGCCGGCTTCTCTGTCCTGGAGTGCGGTGGGAAGACATTTTCCCTGAAGAAGAACCTCTACCTGGTGGGGTTTGGAAAGGCCGTTCTGGGAATGGCGGCTGCAGTGGAACAGATTGTTGGAAACCATTTGGTAGAGGGAGTGATCAGCATCCCCCAAGGCATGGAGGAGAGCCTCAAGCTTGCTGGAAAGAGGTAATCACACAACCACAGAAGTGCAATTCATGTCACGTGGTTGTCGGCCATACATATAAAGTATTAACCCCTTCCTGCTGCAGCCATTTTTTTTCTTATTCTCATTTTTTTCCTGCCCACTTTCAAAAAATCATGCTGTTTTTATTTTTCTGGGTACATGTCTACGTGAAAATGAAAAAACATTGATTTAATAATTTTTGGGATTGTTTTGCTGTTCTCGGAGCAGTAAAATGGCATGTAATCCATATTCTGTGAGTTAGTACAATTATGAAAATAGCAAATTTATAGAGGTTTTAGAGGCAGTACTACTTAAAAAAATAAGAAATCTTTAAAAAACTGTTTTTTGTCTCCTGACCCGTATAACTTGTGTTTTGCAAAGTGACCTGTAGTTTTTATTGGTACTTTGGCGTACATATGACTTTTTGATCGCTTTTTATTTAAAAAGTCTCAGTCTGCAGAGCCTGCTCCATACACAGACACCTGACATGCACTATACATGTATGACGCGTGTCTTGAAGAGGTTAAAGGGGTGGTGCCAAGTTTTCATTGGGCAGAAAAGGTGGCAAAATGGTCATAACCTTGTATATACACATTGACTAACCTGGTCAATAAATTATCGACACATCTGAGTGTTGCTGCCTGGTTGACAATTTGTGATGAAACTACAGCAGGACGTATCCATGGGCAACCTTGAGCAAACAGCCAGGGTAGGCGTTAGTGGGGGGGTAAAGATTGGGTGACTGGTGTCCTTCTGTAACCGCTTTTTCATTGAAAAGCATCTTTTTTTGCACTTTTAGCAATCAGTAACTTAAAACAACACCTTTAAGAATGATATACCATAGTATCGGGTTATACGGTATATAGGATTAATCTCCATAAACAGAGCTGCATTCTCTATTCTGCAGCTTCGGATCTCAACTCTCCCAGCATCCCCTGCATGTTCAGTGTCTGCGCAGGGCTTCTCATGATTTGCATTCTGTATTACAATGTCTTTGCTCCTATAGATCTTAGTAAGTGGAGATGTCGGGATAGCATTGCACACTGTATATACAGGTGTGTGAGGTGGCTCCATGGCTCATGGTGTCTTTTCTGTGTCTGCAGCGACATGCTGCTGAGTCCGGAGTCCAGGATCCGTGTGATGGAGGGAGCTGCAAACAACCTGCCAGATGAGGCGTCCATGAGGGCGGCAGCAGAAATTCAGAGACTGGCGGAAAAGCTGGAGGAGAAGCATTTACTGCTTGTGCTGATCTCAGGTGAAAGGGGAATCTGTGACCCCACGCACTACAGTCCCCGATTCCTAAGGCCGGTTTTACATTTGCATCGGAATCTCTGTCACAGATCGGGCTCAGAATAATGTCCAAAAGCCGGGCAGCTGGTCTGAGACAGAACCAATCCACCGCAAGGAATCCCCTTTCCTGCTCCCTGAATGGAGCAGGAAAGCGGAACCTTAGCACAGATGTGAAACCACCCTAAGGACTCAGTTTTAAAATCCCTGCCTGCTGAAAGGGCTGTATCTGATTGGCTGAGCGCTCAGCCAATCGCAGGCAGCGCTCAGCCATTCATTGAATTTGCATAATTCCACACCAAAAATCACAGGTCTAACTGCAGATTTTGATGCAGAATTACGAGCAGGTTTTGAGTCATTTTCAATTCCACATCAAAATTTGCAGGTATCTTGCTGATTTTGGTGCAGAATTTACTGCGGTGCATCATACGGCCTATTCCATCCCGTGTGAAAGGTCCCTTAAGAGGGAGTTTTATTCCTCAATATCATGTTACAGTCATAGCACTCATTCTCAAGGGTATATTTTTTGTCCGTATTATGAGCCGGCGCTGGGTTAGCCAATCATTGAATGGCTGTGATTGGTTGACCCAATGCCGGTTTTCATTGGCTGATGCGGTGCTGGATTAACCAATCAGAGCATTAGCTTGCTGGAAGCGAGGTATTCAAGCTGTGCTTCCAGGAAAAAATGCTCTGTCAGGGTGGAGGAGGACACTATAGCCTGCAACAGCGCCGCAGGCCATCGCAAGGATCGGAACGCCGTTGGTAGGTGAGTATTATACCCTTTCCCAAGCCTCAGCTTGCAAGCAGGCTCGTAACCCAAGTTTTTGCTCTTAAATCAGAGCAAGTCAAGAAGCTTGCAAACTGAGGCATTTGAAAGTCGAGGCACCATTGTATATTTACCTTTTTCCCCTATGGGGGACTTGAACCTTCAATCTTATGATCGCTCAGATGATACACTGCAGTACTTTTGTATTTCTGTGTATTATCTGCATTCTTTGTGATTACAAGCCACGGCAATCCATCGGGCACTCCACGATTGGATGGTCGAGGGCCGATGACATTACAGAGGAAGTTCGCTCCCTATGTTAACTTTGTGCATGTCACAATCAACATTGATTGCGGCGTACCAGGGGTAAACAATGGGGATTGGAGTTCTCTGTGATCCCCACCATGGCAGCAGGCCCCCAGCTGTCAGCAACAGCCAGCTCCTGCTGAGGATGGTGTGTGCTCAGCTACTACTAAATGCCATACATATATGACATTTTGCGGTATCCTGTCCCCTCCCATGATGTACATGTACAACATGGAGCGGGAAGGGGTTAAGAATTTGACAGTGACTTGCATGGTTTCTATCTATAGGTGGCCCTAGAGAGACAATTTTACTCCTTTAACAGGGAAGGTAATTTGCATATCTTAGCCAGGATGCATTGCCTGTAAGACTGTTGGATCTCCACAACAAGAATAAGTACCTTCCAGCCCTCTTCCTAGCATCGAGGTTATCGGTATATGGTCCGGGATCATTCTCCGCCATTTTTTTTCTCGTTGCAGGTGGCGGCTCAGCCCTTCTGCCAGCGCCCGTGCCTCCCCTTACACTGCAGGATAAGCAGGCAATAACCAAGCTGCTAGCTCTTAAAGGGGCAACTATACAGGAACTGAACACAATCCGCAGAGGCCTGTCACAGCTGAAGGGCGGAGGCCTGTCCAGGGCAGCTTACCCAGCGCAGGTCAGTACGAGGAACGACAGCCTGTATCTCGCTCTATGGCAGTGACGGCCATGAGATAGTAATTAGACCTGCTTTAATGAGTATTTACAGGACTGTATAAGTAGCAGCTTCCCAATCACTTTATCTCTTCCTGCAGAGCGGTGCTGGGCCATAAGGGCGGCTTCACATGGGTATATGAGCAATTGCACACACTTCAGCGCAACGCATTCTACTTTTTGTGCACGCAGGGCATGTTTATTTCTGCACGGGAGATGAACGTGTCCCGATTTAAATGTCAATTTAGCCAAATGAGGTCCAGATTTGTTCTTCTCTCACAGATGTGCACAGTGCATTGCGCATTTTCGCGCACAATGAACTCCTCCCACAGCGCACAAGAATAGAGGAGGTTCTATAAAATAAGGAAATGAGAAGGAACCTATTGAGATCATTGTTCTTGCATTGCATCGCACTCTTGTGCACCTCACATGCTGTCTAATGATTTTGCAGCCCCATTGAAAACAATTGGCGAGGCGTTCCAAGGGAACGCTCAAAGATAAGACAAGAGTTTTAAAAATGGGGTTTATATTCATGCGAGATAACGGCATTTAGCAACGCACAAATCTTGCACGATTTTCTCGGCTATGTGAAAGCCAGAGAAGAGATCTTGAGATGCTTTTCAGTTATCATGGTAGCCCTGAGCCATCTGAAGCTCCCCAGGGCTGCCACATATCTATGCCTATTAGAATGCTGGCAGAAATACCATATACTGCAATACTCAAATATTTCAGTATATGGTATAAGTATTCATACGATTCAAGTTCAAGTCTCCTATGAGAAGTAAAAAAAAATAGAAATAGATTTTAAAAAGTCTATTATTGTAAAAAAAAACAGATATTAAAAGTTTAACCCCCACCCTTTCCTGCATTTATAATAAAAAGTTCAAAACAAAAAACCCCAAACATAAACATATTTGGTATCGCCACTTCAATAAAAATACAATTTAGCAAAACAGCAATTTAGCATTAATCCTGTACAGTGAACCTCATGAGAAAAAAATATACGCGACGCCAGAATCGCGTGTTTTCGTCACCCCGTCTCCAAGAAAAATTTTTTATAAAAAGCGATCAAAAAGTCCCAACATCGTAGCAACATGAACTAGTGAACACCCCACAAAAACAGAGCCCTCACACAACCCCGTTGACAAACAAGTAAACATATATATATTTTTTCAGATATTTTATTTTTCAACAGTAGTACAACAAAAAAAAACCTCTACATTTTGTATCGTTGTGATCGCACCGACCCACGGAATAAAGTTATTTCATTTTTTGCTGCAGCTTATACACCGTAAAAAATAAGACACCCTCCGCCCAAAGATGGCGGAATTGTAGTTTTTTTTTCCCATTCCACTCCATTTAGAAATGTTTAAGTTTTTTTCAGTACATTATATGGTACATGAAATAGCACAATTGAAAAACAAAACTTGTCCCGCAAAAAACAGCAAGTCCTTAGACAGCGGCGTCAATAGAAAAATAAGAGAGGTACGATTTTTTGAAAATATTGAGGAAACACAAAAAATGGAAAAAAGGCGGATCTTTAAGGGGTTAAAAAGAATGTTCCCATTCACTGACAGCAAGCAAGGCACCTTGAAAATTGTGAACAATTTAAATACAAAGTATATTAGGCAGTTGCAGAATACAGACTTTTCAGACCATCACTGACACTCTCGTCTTCCTCATCCAGGTGGTCAGTCTGATCCTGTCCGACGTCATCAGAGATGACCTAGAGGTTATCGCCAGCGGCCCCACCGTCTGCAGCGCTTACAGAGCAGAAGACTGTCTGCAGATACTGAGTAAATACGGTGTGAGGGGATCTGTACCATCTGACGTAGAGGACATCTTGCTCTCTAGACCGCGGGTGGAGCCATCGCAGAATCCTGACCATGTTCACAACTTTCTCATTGGCTCCAACCTCATCGCCCTCCGCGAGGCCGAGCAGGAGTCCCAGAAGTTGGGGTACATGACCTCACTCCTCTCTGCTGCCATCAGTGGCGATGTTAAGGTGGTCTCCCACTTTTTTGCCCTTTTGGCTGAGCTGATCTGCTCCTATCTCATGTCGAACCCTCAGAGCCAGGAGCTAGAAGAGAAGATCCTGACCCTGGTCTCCTCAATGGACATTCCTGACCTCAACGTTGCTGACCGTCTCCAGGAAATGAAGGAGGCCAGGGGTGCAGATGCCATCTGTGTGCTTTGCGGAGGGGAAACCACAGTTCAAGTGCAGGGGAAAGGCAAAGGAGGAAGAAACCAGGAGCTGGCATTGCGGGTGGCTGCAGAGTGGCATCAGTCCCTGGCTGGCATGCAGGGCTGTGAGGTCATGTTCCTCAGTGGGGGCACAGATGGACAGGACGGCCCCACACAAGCTGCTGGCGCTGTCTCCTACCCCCAGCTGGTGGCTCAGACACAGCAGTGTGGTCTAGATGTGGAGGCCTTCCTTACCGCCAGTGACTCCTACAGCTTCTTCAGTCAGTTTCAAAACGGCAAACGTCTCCTGGTGACTGGATTAACCGGGACCAATGTGATGGACGTGCAGATCCTGTTGGTCCGAAGGCAAAAGGGTCAATAATGAATTTTCAAAGCACGTTGGTAATTCTACCATATCGCATACTCCAGTCATATCCACAGCTGCAGTCACAATTCTGCTGTTGCATCTTGTCTTATACTCTGGTTGCATCCAGAGCTGCATGCAGTGTTCCCTGGCTGATGGACTCACATCTGTACACTGCCACCTAGTGGTGTCTTGTCTATGAAAAGCATGTATTGCTGATGTGGGAGAGATCATGTATGCACCTGGCGTTGAACAATAGTAGTGCATTATGGGAGATCTAAGCTTTTAGGTATTTTACAGCTGTGGATGGCGACATTCCCCACAGTCTTGGCTCACACATTCCGGTAGAAATATAATTCTGCCATTGACGCTCCAATAGCAGAAATGAGGTCATGATGTTTAGCTTTACAGCAGGCAGAAAAGTGAGATCCTTTTTGATCACCAGTCTGGAGTGTAGCCTGTTGCGCTGACATCTAGTGATTGATGTAAAAACTGCAATGTTTTATCGTTTGTTTTTACAATGAGAGACACAATAAAGAAAAAAACTAAAAGCCAAGAACTGTGTCACTTTCTGGGTCCCTTATAAGCCTGAGGTCTAATTCAGCCACACTAAGTCAGTATTATACCATCTGACAACTGTGGGGTCGGACTCAGTGGCACTAAGGACTGTCTGCATTATACTGACATGCCAAACGTCTTGGGACAAGAACTAATATCGTGTAGTACTCCCTGCAGCCCAGTGAAGTGCAGCAACTCGATGCAGCATTGATGCCACAAGTTGATAGATGTCTGTAGGGATGTTGAGACATCTAGATAGCCTTCACAGCTCCGGGGTATTTGTAGCTGCAGGACCTCAGGGGTGAATGGCCCCTCCACATCATCCCATAAATGCTAGATTGGGCTCATGTTGGGTGAACATGCAGGCTGCGCCATTCAGAGGAACTCTCCAGAATGCTCCACCACGAGCCCGCACAGTGCCTGGTTGACAACTGGGTCCATAGCTTCACATGGTATGTTATGAATAGGACCTACTGATTTCAGCGGGTTCGTTCACATGTGCAGATTTTTCTCCAATGATTTTTATTGAGTACAAAAGGTTCCATGCAAACAAGATGAACCCATTTGTTACAAAAGATACATATTTATGCTTACATTCATGGCATAATCCAAGGTGAACGGGAAAACTGCAGATTTTTCACGCAATGTTTAATTTTTGTAAAAAAAATACACAGCATTTCCTATTTTGCTGCGTATTTTGTGCTGCAATAGGCCATTGAATTGAATGGGATGGCATAAATATGCAGGGACCCAATGGGCCCTTCTGCGTACTTGTGACGTGTGCAGGAGCAGGTGAAATACGCAGGCAAATGCGATTTTCAGTTGCGTAAATACACAGCGTACTTACATGACCAAAACCTGCATGCGCCCATGTGAATAAGACCTTAGGCCACTCTCACACATCCGTTTTTTACCGCAGTATAACGCTCCCATTAATTTCAATGGGGCCTCGCAGACATCAAGCACCGTGATTTTCAAGCGCTGTCTGCTCTATTTTTTCGCGTTTAGCACACCTCATCGCCCACCACAATGATGGGGTGCACTGAAAACCCTGCGGCCAAAAACAAAAGTAAAATCGCAGGAAAACGCTGCGATCAAAATCGTGGCATTTTACCGAGCGCCTGTGTGAGAGCGGCCTTAGAGATAGGTTTGAAGCGCATGGAACTGTTGAGAACGTAGACAACAAACGTTCTGGATGACCGCGGACGAGCCCCACAAAGCAAGAAAGGTTGATGGAAAATTATCTTCAGAGTGCAAAAAATACTGTGAGACCGGAGTTTCAAGTGTCCATCGCATTTTGCAGCTCAGATTGGGAAAGTTACATCCCAAAAATCGTCATAATTGTAGCAAACCGCAAAAAAAAAAAGGATGTGTTATTGCATGGTGAACGCCATAAAAAAAACTAAGAGCTATTGCAGAATTTATGTGCTTTTTCACCCCATTCCTGTAAAAAAAAGCCCTTATGCCTGCCCATACGCCATTAAGGGGCTTTATGCTGATGCGCCAATTTTCGATGGCGGATGCATCAAAATCCTGGCATGGATGACAGCCTTCCACCTGCTCTAACAGCAGGGACCAAAGAATTCATGGATCCCTGCTGTTTAACCGCTGTGACTTGTGATATGATCATGGGGATGGGTTGCTGTGGTACCTAGAGGCTTGAATATTGCGTCCAGCTAGGCTCAGACTCTGCTTCATAGGCTTTCTAGTGCATTACTATACTCAAGTATAGTAGTGTATTAGAAGAATGATAAAATATGCTGATAATGAAGTCCCCCAGCAGGAAGAAAAAAAGAATAAAAAAAATACTGTAAAAAATAATAAAAAAGAAAAACGGCACTAAAACCTGTAAAAAAAAAATAAAAAATCACAAGTGGTATCGCTGCATTTGTAATGAACCAGAAATTAAAGTAAGTACATCATTTACAAAAAACATGGCAAAAAGAGCTAATTTTGCAAAAAACTGAATAGAAGGTGATCAGAAGATCACATGGATCAACAAATGGTACTACTGAAAACTACAACTCAGTGCTTATTCCCACGCGTGTATATCAGACGCCGTTTTCACGGCCGGCCTATATACGCTTCCATCTAAGCAGTTGCCCCCTTCCCTCCCCCTCACCGTCTCTCTGCCTCTCTCCTCCCCTCCGGCTGTTTGCAATGGTAGTGGGTGGGATAGAGGCGGAGCTAAGCTCCCGCCCCCTTGTCCGCAACCAGCAATGAAAGTAGGCGGGACAGAGCAGAGCTTAGCTCCATGCCCGCCCCCTCCCATTGCAAACGCGGGAGGGGAGGAGAGAGGCAGAGAACCGGTAAGGGGGGAACTGCTCAGATGGAAGCGTATATTGGCCGGCCGCGAAACACCAACCGATATACGCTCGTGTACAGAAGCCCTCATACTGAAAAAAATACACAGCACAGCCGACAAAAAAAGAGAAAAATGTTAGGGGCCTTTGAAAGCAGCGATAAAATAAAAAAAAAAATAAACTGAAACGTGAAAAAGTTGCAATAAAAAACCTATTTAACCCATTTGGAATTGACATAATCGTACTAGCCTGCAGAATTATTTTAACCTATTTATACTGCACGCCGGACGCCATTAATAATAAAACACAAGCCAGAATTACGGATTTTGGTATTCTTGCCTCTAGAAAAAATGGAATTAAAACAATCAAAGTGTTAGAAGTCCCCAAAAATTGGATAAATGAAACTAAGCAAACAGGCTTCGTCACTAAGGGGTTTATCCGGCTGTGTCCACCTGCATTATTTAGAAACCCCATGCAGCTTTTAAAGCTGCATGCGCTTTTTTGATGCTGTTTTGTTGCTGCCGTTCAGAAACGCCAAGTGCGAGCGTAGCCGGAAGGTTATACATTATATGTACCCCAAAATGTGGGAAGTAAAAAACGCAACTCATCCAGTCAACACCCCGTCAATATACGCCAATATTCCTAAATAAGAGTGATTGTGTCTTAATATATTCTCTGGAGGAAATACCTAAAGCCTGACAATTGGCTTCCCAACAGAAGCCAGAAGTAGTTATATGATGTTTGCCTACATGACCACAAGGGGGCAGCAGTCTCCCAGGTATTGCGGTCGTGTGTAGCCTTCTGCTGTATGGCCGCTAGGGGGCTGCAGTCTCCCAGGTTGAGAAGGACGTTCTATTGCTCGGCAGCTAGGGGCGGAGGTGTGTCCAGGCTCCCCCTCCGCAGATGACTTGGTGTCTCCCTAGATACGCCGCGTCCTGTTGCCTGGAGACGGCGGACGCGGAGCAGGTAACGTGATGTCGGTTCTGTGTACTGTGAGCACTACAAGACCCACCAGTCCCAGACTTTCTCTAGTCCCCCGGCAGACGGGCCCTCAGGCTGCGGCCCTGAAGCGTATCTGTACGGGGGCCCCAGCCGTCCCGTGTGATCATATTGTATAGAAGGTTGAATCTCTCTGGCTGCAGTGGAACCACAAGTCCCAGCATGCATGTGACTTACAGACCGTCAGGGCATGCTGGGAGTTGTAGTCCACCTCACGATGATGGGAAGTCGTGAAGTTTGTCGCATGTTCTGTATCCTCTGATAGATAAGGATATCGGCACGTTTATGAAGGTGCCATTGTTTTCAGCTTTTATTACGCCTGCACTCTGTTTCCGTTTTCTATCTACAATTCTATAAGCAGATTTAAAAAACGGACACCGAACGGAAAGTACCGCTGTGTCACACGGCAGAATCTGAATATTCTGCACAGATTCTGCCTGTAGAACCGTATCAGAAATCCGCGTCGGCGCTGCGTCAGTTTTTGACGAGGATCTGCGCACAGAATTAACCCTGTCAGCGCACATAATCCGCACGCAGAACTCCAACACGTTTCTGCATATAGAACTGACGTGTAACCTCATGACCACAAGCTGCATGGAAATGCGAGAATTTGTGGCATTGGCGGGGTTAAATGTATGTGCGGATCTGCGGCAAAAACCGCAATGGAATAGTCATGGATGTCAGACGCAGTTTTGCAGGTGGGATCTGAGCTGAAAATGTCGCAGCAGATGCCTCAGTGTGAACCGAGCCCAAGGCGGGGCTTCCGCAGATTTTAAAACTGCATTTCTCCCATGGAAATCTTGCGCTATTTCCGGTCGGTTATTCCACGATATTTCCGCGGGATTTCGGTCCTGTGTGACCCCAGCCTAAGGGCTCTGGGTTTTTGATGGATCCGTGAGGGCTCACATGGGCGTACGTCACTCGTGTATTATGCATGCGTAATGCGCGGCGTTAAATGCCCATTGATTTCTATTGGCCTACTCACACAGGTGGGAAAAAAAACACAGCGTGTCCTACCTATTTTGGCGCATATTGCGCAGTAATATAGGCTATGGGGATTTAGCATACATGTACACGCCCATGTGAGGGAGTCTGAGGGCTTAAAAAATAAGCGCATGCGCTAATACGCTCGCCGCTACGGTGCAGATTAGCGCATGATCCAGTGTTTTGGGATTTTCTTTGACTATTCAAGCTTTAAGCCCCAAAGGCGTCTTCAGACGACCGGGA
This sequence comes from Eleutherodactylus coqui, assembly GCF_035609145.1. Lineage (NCBI taxonomy): Eukaryota > Metazoa > Chordata > Amphibia > Anura > Eleutherodactylidae > Eleutherodactylus > Eleutherodactylus coqui. The sequence continues at coordinate 207,677,594 of NC_089839.1, read as the reverse complement.
TTTCGATTTTTTGAAAATTACGGATGCAAAATGGGACAAAACAACTAATTTCACTGGTTTTAATTTTCACTAGCAGGACTCTCGCACCTTAATACTACGTGCGAGAAAGATGGGACGGGACGCAGCGTTCAGCTTTTCTTTTCAAACTCGTGCGCAATAGTATGGAAATAAAAATGGAAACCTGACAGAGCCGTCACGAGCTGAGATTAGTGAAGAGCATCATGAAACTTACGGGGGAAGTAAATGAAAACATTTGTTGCTGTTTTGTGTCCCCCTATGAAGAGACGGAAACGGCAGACGCAGATGTGAGTGTAGCTTAAAGCCGCTCTCACACGCCGTTGTTAAAAAAACTACGTTTTGAACGCATTTTCAAACATGTCCGCAAACATTTCGCATCATGAGGCGCATTAAAAAGTGCTAAAAGGCACTAAAATAGAGCAGATGGCGTTCGGAAATCGTGGCATCATAAACGCCGCATTCGAATTCTACTCTACGAAGCACCGTTGAAATCAATGGAGGAGTATTACAGTGCCTAGTGCGGGGCTTTAAACGCCGCGGTAAAAAGCATTGTGTGTGAGAGTAGCCTAAGGGATCTTTCACCACGGATGGAATAAGCCGCATGATGCACCGCAAGCTGCCGTAAATTTCGCTCCAAAATTCGCAGGCTGCCTACAGATTTTGACGCGGAATTGAAACTGGCTTAAAAGCTGCGGATTCGGCCGTGTCCTGGGGCGTAATTCCGTTCCGTGTAAAAGGTCCCTTAGGCTAACCTCACACGGGCAAGCATGATATTGGACTGTGAATCACGGTCAGATATTGCGCTTGTCTACATGCAATTTCCCCACAGGTTCGGGGAAGTAGCGATCCTCCGCCGCGGCTGACAGAGTGCAGTGTCTTCCCATTGAAAACGATGGAAGACACTCTGCGATACTCCACCATGGCTGACAGCCGCGTTGTAGGATCGCGGAGTGTCTCCCACCGGCTCCATTGAAGACAATGAGCAATGTGATCCAAGGACACACCCAAATATAGGACATGCCACGATTTGTTTCCCGCATCACAGCGAGATGCAATGCGGTAATAAAAATCACTAATTAGTATGACCCATTTCAAAAGAATAGAGTTCATATTCATGCGAGATTTGTGTATCTCACAACGCACAAACCTCATGCGATCTTCTCAGCCGCAAGAAAATGGCGTTAGGGTGTATTCACATGGGCAAATTTCCTGTGCAAGTTCTGTTAAATTCCAAGATGCGCAGAAGAAGAGCCACAAACAATTTTTCTCTCAGATCAAAATTGCTGCATGTTCTATTTTTGTGCGACTTTTCTTCAAGAATTGCCCGTTATTTTCCATGGAAGTGTAAAAAAACTGCATCGCAATTGCATGACATACGATTTCTATGTGAGCGCCATGGGTTTTTAAAGCATTTTTACTATGGAGATCGCATGCCATTTTTTTCATTGAAAATTGCATGTAAATCTGATGCAAAGCGCACATTTTTCTCGCTTAGGTATAATGAAAACAAAGGTTTGGTACGGTGTTAGCCAGTAGAGCAAAATGTGATTGTTTCCAGCAAGAGAAACTAAGTAATCCTGTAGATATGATACCTTTTAATGGCTAACAAAAATACATGATGTAATAATAGCGAGCTTCCAAACCAACGCAGGGTTCTTCCTCAGGCTAAAAATGGACTAGATCTGAAGAGGCATGAATATTTATACACACTTATAACATACATACTTATGACAAGGCACAGATATGGATGTGATTGGTTCGCACTTAAAAATAATACTGCAATGGAAAACAAACTTTTTTTGTCTAGGCACCGATAGCGGAGTGAAAGTTTTATGGTCCCTGAATTACTGTTGATGGGGGTCTTATCTGTGCAATAAATGTCTCACACTTCCCATTCACGCATAAATCCTGGGGAATAATTTAACCCAGTATTCAGCGTGTCAAAGGTTGTTATGTGGAATCCTTGTATTCCAACATCCCACACGAGGATGGACTGACTGCCTGCCAGGTGCACCTTGAGACCAATGGGGTTGCCTGTGACGCAGTGCTACAACTCACAAGATTCATCCTCACACACAATTATTTCTCCTTTGGCAAAGAGATATTCCTGCAACTCATTAGGATTGCCACGGGCAGTAAAATGGCACTGCGATATGCCAACCTTTTCATGGCAAAACTGGAGAGTGACATTTGGCCTCCTGCCCCAGCAAACCATTGGCCTACTTTTGCTACATTGATTACATCATTTGGACCCACACCGAACAAGAAATAGTAAAATTCCATGAAAGATTCAATGCATTCCACCCCACCATAAACCTCACATTATACTACTCATATACTGAAATCAACTTTTTGGACACCACCATAAAGATTTCAAACAACTCAATACAGACATCCCTATACCGAAAACCGATTGATCGGCCCACATACCTCAGATGGGACAGTTTCCATCCTAAACACATCAAAAAGTCCATTGTCTACAGCCAGCCCATCAGATACAACCAGATCTGCTCCAACCCAGCAGACAGAGAGGAACATTTGTACCATCTTAAAAGAACATTTATAAATCAGGGCTACCATCCCACCTCAATTGATGACCAAATCACCAGAGCCACCAGGATACCCAGTAGTCAACTACTCCAATACAAGGAGAAGGAAAGAAACAATTGTGTTCCTTTAGTAGTGACCTACAATCCGCAACTAGAGGTACTAAGGAAAACCGAAAAGAAACTCCACCATACCCTGCACAAGGATGACCGTCTGAACACCATATTCCCGGACCCTCCGCTTCTGTGTTACAGGCAACCTCCTAACTTGAGGAACTTTATCATCAGGAGTGCATTACCCTCTGACACACAAAAAGGAACTTATCCCTGTAATGTAAGGAGCTGTAAGACCTGCTCACATGTAATGACCACGGACAGGATACGGATCCCCAACACACAGTAGGACTATAAGATCCCTGGGACATTCACATGTTCCTCATCCAATGTTGTGTACCTGATCCGGTGCAGTAAATGTCCCGTTGGGGGTCTTTATGTCGGAAAAACAGGGCAATAACTGAAAGCAAGGATGAGATCTCATCGCCACACGATTAAACACAGAAAAAGAGAATTACCTGTGGCCGAGCACTTTTCTAACCGTGGACATGACATAGGAGATATGAGAGTCCTGATATTGAAAGGTGGTTTCAAGGCACAAAACCACAGAAGAATTTGGGAATATAAATTGACAACAACCTTTGACACGCTGAATACTGGATTAAATTATTCCCCTGGATTTATGCGTGAATGGGAAGTGTGAGATATTTATTATACAGATAAGACCCCCATCAACAGTAATTCAGGGACCATAAAACTTATAATCCCTTATCAGTGTCTAGTTAAAAATGTTTGTGCACCTCTTGTTGCATTTCTAGCCTGACGACCCCCAACAGTAATTTAGGGACCATAAAACTTTCACTCCGCTATCAGTGCCTAGACAAAAAAAGTTTGTTTGCTGTTGCAGAATTCCTTTTAAGTGCGAACCAATCACATCCATATCTGTGCCTTGTCATAAGTATGTATGTTATAAGTGTGTATAAATATTCATGCCTCTTCAGATCCAATCCATAAGCCTGAAGAAGAACCCTGCGTTGGTTCGCAAGCTCGCTATTATTACATCATGTATTTTTGTTAGCCATTAAAAGGTATCATATCTACAAGATTATGTGGTTTCTCTTGCTGAGAACAATCACACTTTTCTTGCAAAACACCTCACATATGCATAAACATTGCATGTAAAATCGCAGGGAAACCGGTTAGATTTTCATTGACCCGCATCGCACTCGGCCTGCGAATACAACATGTAAGGACTGTATTACACAAATGTATTTGCGCAGTGTTTTGTGTGCACAAAACTTGCACATGCAATAAATAGTGAATAGAACCCATTGTTCGCAAAGGAGTAATTAGCGCAAACGTGTCATTCGCGCAAAAAAATACGCAGCATGCTCTATTTTCCTGTGCACGAAAATAGCACATATTAGTAACACTAATTTCAGTGAATGGGGGCCTGGTTGTGTGTTTGCGCATGATTTACGTGCACAAAAAATACGCAAATGAACGTAAATACGCAACACCCATCGCACAAATGCGCAGCGCAGATACAAGTGCTAGGACTCATTCACACGACTGTGATTTCTGCAAGTATTACGACTGCAATGCACGCAGCGAATGGAGTCAATTAAAGTAGATGGACTTTCGTTAATCCGTTCACATGAGCGTGTAAACACTGCATGTAGATTTGCGCAAGAAAAAGATCGCAGCATGCTCGATTTCTTGGCGTACGACGTAGCGAGCCCTGTACTTCTTTATGCGCCAGTATGCAAACGCTGTCCATATGCAATACATTGTGCATGGGCGCAGATTCGTACGCATCCCCGCTAGCCACACTGCGCGCGTCCGTGTGCGTGAGATACGCGGTCACTGATGGCTCACACAGATCGGTAAAATGCTGTGGGACTCCTACAGCTTTTTACGGATGCGGTCGTGTCAATGAGCCCAATGCGCTTACACCCGTGTGATCCCAGCCTAGTGCGACCGTAAGAACCGCCATCTTTCCGCACGCATCATCAAGAAGCTTCTTTCCTTCTGTCCAGATTTCTTGAGAACTGCGGAGAACGTCCCGTCCGTGAGATCAGGCGCAACTGACGAATCCTCCTCAATGAGTAAGTGAATCGCACGAATATCGATAACCGCCATCCTCTGGAGAGCGCTCCTAGTCTGGACTGTTGTAAATCTTGGAGTGGTGTACACCTGCGGTGCAATGCTCTGCAGTGATAGGAACTGGGATGGAGATTGAATCTATAGTGTGAAATGGCGCAAGTTGTAGGAAGCGTAGAAATAATCTGCACGTATACGGACAGTGTGGAATATTCTGCAGTTCTAGGAAGGTGAAGGTGAAATAGTCTGCAGATGTAGGAGATCCTAAAATGATGTACTGCTATAGGGACAGGGTGAAAGAATCTGCAGATTTACAGGGAGGGATGATGCTCTGCAGTGATAGGAATTGGTAGAATCTGCAGTGTGAAATGGTTCCCAATTGTAGGATAGGGAGAAATAATCTGCAGATTTAGAGACAGTGTGGAATATTCTGCAAGTATGAGGTGAAATAGTCTGCAGGTGTAGAGACATTGAAATAGAAGCCAATGCGAAATAGTCTGCAGTTGTAGAGAGATACTGAAGTAGAAGTAAGGGTGAAATAGTCTGCAGGTGTAGAGAGATACTGAAGTAGAAGTAAGGGTGAAATAGTCTGCAGGTGTAGAGATATTTTGAAATAGATGTAGGGGCTTGTTCAAACTGCATATTACGCGTGCAATTTTTGCTCACGTAATATGCAGTGAATAAAACTCCTTTATTCCAATGGGTTCGTTCACAGGAGCGTAGATTTTCATGTGACGTGCGATTGCATGATAAAAACGCGGCATTACCTATCTGGGTGCGTACTACACACCGTAGAAGCCTATTGGAATCAATGGGTGTGACTAAATACACAGGAAACCCTCCTGTTCGCTGTGTATTTGTACGCAAAGTTAGTGCGATTTTGAATACTCTTTTTTGCGTGTGCAAACAAAAACATGCCAAAGCGAGCGAAATACACCAAATATTTACGTGGCCGAAATGTGCTTACACCCATGTGAATAAGCCCTAAGGATGAAATAATCTGTAGTTATAGATACAATGTGAAATGAAAGTCAAGGTGCAATAGTCTGCAGTTGTAGGCATATACTGGAATAGAACTAAGGGGGAAATAGTCTGCAGTTTCAGAGACATACTGAAGTAGAAGTAAGGGTGAACTAGTCTGCAGTTATAGAGAGATACTAAAGTAGAAGTAAGGGTGAAATAGTCTGCAGTTATAGAGAGATACTAAAGTAGAAGTAAGGGTGAAATAGTCTGCAGTTGTAGAGAGATACTGACGTAGAAGTAAGGGTGAAATAGTCTGCAGTTGTAGAGAGATACTGACGTAGAAGTAAGGGTGAAATAGTCTGCAGTTGTAAAGAGATACTGAGGTAGAAGTAAGGGTGAAATAGTCTGCAGTTGTAGAGACGTACTGAAATAGAAGTAAGGGTGAAATAGTCTGCAGTTATAGAGAGATACTAAAGTAGAAGTAAGGGTGAAATAGTCTGCAGTTGTAGAGAGATACTAAAGTAGAAGTAAGGGTGAAATAATCTGCAGTTGTAGAGAGATACTGAGGTAGAAGTAAGGGTGAAATAGTCTGCAGTTGTAGAGAGATACTGAGGTAGAAGTAAGGGTGAAATAGTCTGCAGTTGTAGAGACGTACTGAAGTAGAAGTAAGGGTGAAATAGTCTGCAGTTGTAGAGACGTACTGAAGTAGAAGTAAGGGTGAAATAGTCTGCAGTTGTAGAGACGTACTGAAATAGAAGTAAGGGTGAAATAGTCTGCAGTTGTAGAGAGATACTGAAGTAGAAGTAAGGGTGAAATAGTCTGCAGTTGTAGAGACGTACTGAAGTAGAAGTAAGGGTGAAATAGTCTGCAGTTGTAGAGACGTACTGAAGTAGAAGTAAGGGTGAAATAGTCTGCAGTTATAGAGAGATACTGAAGTAGAAGTAAGGGTGAAATAGTCTGCAGTTATAAAGACGTACTGAAATAGAAGTAAGGGTGAAATAGTCTGCAGTTGTAGAGAGATACTGAAGTAGAAGTAAGGGTGAAATAGTCTGCAGTTATAGAGAGATACTGAAGTAAAAGTAAGGGTGAAATAGTCTGCAGTTATAGGGAGATACTGAAGTAGAAGTAAGGGTGAAATAGTCTGCAGTTGTAGAAATATACTGAAATAGAAGTAAGGGTGAAATAGTCTGCAGTTGTAGAGACATACTGAAATAGAAGTAAGGGTGAAATAGTCTGCAGTTGTAGAAATATACTGAAGTAGAAGTAAGGGTAAAATAGTCTGCAGGTGTAGAAATATACTGAAATAGAAGTAAGGGTGAAATAGTCTGCAGTTGTAGAGAGATACTGAAGTAGTAGTAAGGGTGAAATAGTCTGCAGTTGTAGAGAGATACTGAAATAGAAGTAAGGGTGAAATAGTCTGCAGCTATAGAGACTTGCTGAAATAAAAGTCAGGGTGAAATAGTCTGCAGATTTAGAGACTTGCTGAAATAGAAGTCAGGGTGAAATAGTCTGCAGTTATAGAGAGATACTGAAGTAGAAGTAAGGGTGAAATAGTCTGCAGTTGTAGAGACGTACTGAAATAGAAGTAAGGGTGAAATAGTCTGCAGTTGTAGAGAGATACTGAAGTAGAAGTAAGGGTGAAATAGTCTGCAGTTGTAGAGAGATACTGAAATAGAAGTAAGGGTGAAATAGTCTGCAGTTGTAGAAATATACTGAAGCAGAAGTAAGGGTGAAATAGTCTGCAGTTGTAGAGAGATACTGAAGTAGAAGTAAGGGTGAAATAGTCTGCAGTTGTAGAAATATACTGAAGCAGAAGGAAGGGTGAAATAGTCTGCAGTTATAGGGAGATACTGAAGTAGAAGTAAGGGTGAAATAGTCTGCAGTTGTAGAAATATACTGAAATAGAAGTAAGGGTGAAATAGTCTGCAGTTGTAGAGAAATACTGAAGTAGTAGTAAGGGTGAAATAGTCTGCAGTTGTAGAAATATACTGAAATAGAAGTAAGGGTGAAATAGTCTGCAGTTGTAGAGAGATACTGAAATAGAAGTAAGGGTGAAATAGTCTGCAGTTGTAGAGAGATACTGAAGTAGAAGTAAGGGTGAAATAGTCTGCAGCTATAGAGAGATACTGAAGTAGAAGTAAGGGTGAAATAGTCTGCAGCTATAGAGACTTGCTGAAATAAAAGTCAGGGTGAAATAGTCTTCAGATTTAGAGACTTGCTGAAATAGAAGTCAGGGTGAAATAGTCTGCAGTTATAGAGAGATACTGAAGTAGAAGTAAGGGTGAAATAGTCTGCAGGTGTAGAGAGATACTGAAGTAGAAGTAAGGGTGAAATAGTCTGCAGTTGTAGAGAGATACTGAAATAGAAGTAAGGGTGAAATAGTCTGCAGTTGTAGAGACGTACTGAAATAGAAGTAAGGGTGAAATAGTCTGCAGTTGTAGAGAGATACTGAAGTAGAAGTAAGGGTGAAATAGTCTGCAGTTGTAGAGAGATACTGAAGTAGAAGTAAGGGTGAAATAGTCTGCAGTTGTAGAAATATACTGAAGCAGAACTAAGGGTGAAATAGTCTGCAGTTGAAGAGAGATACTGAAGTAGAAGTAAGGGTGAAATAGTCTGCAGTTGTAGAGAGATACTGAAGTAGAAGTAAGGGTGAAATAGTCTGCAGTTATAGGGAGATACTGAAGTAGAAGTAAGGGTGAAATAGTCTGCAGTTGTAGAAATATACTGAAATAGAAGTAAGGGTGAAATAGTCTGCAGTTGTAGAGAGATACTGAAGTAGAAGTAAGGGTAAAATAGTCTGCAGTTGTAGAAATATACTGAAATAGAAGTAAGGGTGAAATAGTCTGCAGTTGTAGAGAAATACTGAAGTAGTAGTAAGGGTGAAATAGTCTGCAGTTGTAGAGAGATACTGAAATAGAAGTAAGGGTGAAATAGTCTGCAGTTGTAGAGAGATACTGAAGTAGAAGTAAGGGTGAAATAGTCTGCAGCTATAGAGACTTGCTGAAATAAAAGTCAGGGTGAAATAGTCTGCAGCTATAGAGACTTGCTGAAATAAAAGTCAGGGTGAAATAGTCTGCAGATTTAGAGACTTGCTGAAATAGAAGTCAGGGTGAAATAGTCCGCAGTTATAGAGAGATACTGAAGTAGAAGTAAGGGTGAAATAGTCTGCAGTTGTAGAGAGATACTGAGGTAGAAGTAAGGGTGAAATAGTCTGCAGTTGTAGAGAGATACTGAAGTAGAAGTAAGGGTGAAATAGTCTGCAGTTGTAGAGAGATACTGAAGTAGAAGTAAGGGTGAAATAGTCTGCAGTTGTAGAAATATACTGAAGCAGAAGTAAGGGTGAAATAGTCTGCAGTTATAGAGAGATACTGAAGTAGAAGTAAGGGTGAAATAGTCTGCAGTTATAGAGAGATACTGAAGTAGAAGTAAGGGTGAAATAGTCTGCAGTTGTAGAAATATACTGAAGCAGAAGTAAGGGTGAAATAGTCTGCAGTTGTAGAAATATACTGAAATAGAAGTAAGGGTGAAATAGTCTGCAGTTGTAAAGAGATACTGAAGTAGAAGTAAGGGTAAAATAGTCTGCAGTTGTAGAAATATACTGAAATAGAAGTAAGGGTGAAATAGTCTGCAGTTATAGAGAGATACTGAAGTAGAAGTAAGGGTGAAATAGTCTGCAGTTGTAGAGACGTACTGAAATAGAAGTAAGGGTGAAATAGTCTGCAGTTGTAGAGAGATACTGAAGTAGAAGTAAGGGTGAAATAGTCTGCAGTTGTAGAAATATACTGAAGCAGAAGTAAGGGTGAAATAGTCTGCAGTTGTAGAGAGATACTGAAGTAGAAGTAAGGGTGAAATAGTCTGCAGTTGTAGAGAGATACTGAAGTAGAAGTAAGGGTGAAATAGTCTGCAGTTATAGAGAGATACTGAAGTAGAAGTAAGGGTGAAATAGTCTGCAGTTGTAGAGAGATACTGAAGTAGAAGTAAGGGTGAAATAGTCTGCAGTTATAGGGAGATACTGAAGTAGAAGTAAGGGTGAAATAGTCTGCAGTTGTAGAAATATACTGAAATAGAAGTAAGGGTGAAATAGTCTGCAGTTGTAAAGAGATACTGAAATAGAAGTAAGGGTGAAATAGTCTGCAGTTGTAGAGAGATACTGAAGTAGAAGTAAGGGTGAAATAGTCTGCAGTTATAGGGAGATACTGAAGTAGAAGTAAGGGTGAAATAGTCTTCAGCTATAGAGACTTGCTGAAATAAAAGTCAGGGTGAAATAGTCTGCAGCTATAGAGACTTGCTGAAATAAAAGTCAGGGTGAAATAGTCTGCAGATTTAGAGACTTGCTAAAAATAGAAGTCAGGGTGAAATAGTCTGCAGCTACAGGGGAGACAAATGATTTACTGCTAAAAGGAGAGGAAATAGTTATCTGTAGCTATAGGACAGGGTGAAACGATCTGCAGCTCTTCAGAGAGGTGAATGATCTGCAGCTCTTCAGAGAGGTGAATGATCTGCAGCGGGGGGGGGGGGTGGAGAGCTTTCCTCCCATTTCGGACATTTCTTGCATGGTCTTCTCTGTAGGGTGATGATGGAGCAGATAAAGGCAGACAAGCCCCATCCTCCGAGTCCGCAGCATGCCCGTCCCGGGACATCACCGCATCGCCACTCTCTTGTGCCAGTGTTCACGGCAGGAAACGGTGCCATCCTTCCACGAAAGTATCCGGTTATCAGACAGCGAGGCTTCTACTCCGACATCCTGACCCGCAGTGCGGCCCCTCTGGTCACAGTGAGTCCCATCAAGTGTCACATGACAGGGAGAAGCCCCGCTAAGGGGTGTTCACATGCCGCGGTCACAGCGCCATTTTTGCACAAATTGCAGCAAATATGTTTACGCGTTTTCTGCTGATGTCCTAGTATGGCTCCTCTGTAAAAACGCCGCTATTTCTGTTCTATTTCAGGATGTTAACGCCGGGCCATTTGTGCAGCCGGATCTCCTCAGACAAGCCGATCAGGAGCACCATACTCCGAAAGGTGAGTGGAGCAGAGTCATAGCGCCACAAGGTGGAGATACAATGTGACAACCACAGAACTTGTAATGGGTCGTCAGGCAGTGAGTCCATAGCAACCAGTCTGTCCCAGATCACTCAGGCCGCGGCAGGACAGGCGCTGCTCCACTTCTAGGGCAAGAAGGGATTCTCCATTTAGGGTGACCTCACCCCAAGCTATGGCATCCACTGTACTTTGCCAACTGAAGCCATAGGGAGGAGTGAGGTCACACTGCAAGAATTACATTTCTATCTGCTGCAGTACTAGGAGGCAAGAGAGGGGCCCTATACTGGAGCACAGAGGGGGTCACCCTTACTTAGTGGGGCCACAGAGGGGGTCACCCTTACATAGTGGGGGCCACAGAGGGGGTCACCATTACTTAGTGGAGCCATAGAGGGGGTCACCATTACTTAGTGGGGCCACAGAGGGGGTCACCCTTACTTAGTGGGGGCCACAGAGTGGGTCACCGTTACTTAGTGGGGCCACAGAGGGGGTCACCATTACTCAGTGGGGCCACAGAGGGGGTCACCATTACTAGACAATCCTCTCTACTAGTGGTCTGTCGGGGGTCCTGAGCCCCCCCGGTCACCTTGTGTGCCCTCACACATCCACTGGTCCCAACACCTCCTAACAGTCTGGTCAGAACGGCCCGGTGGGGGACAATTTATTGATACGACCATCCAGCTTCTCACATCCCAATAATGCGCCCCCCTCTGGTAACGGGGTGACATCTCTTCTCTCCGTCGTAGAGGCGTCTAGTGGTTAACAAGCTCTACACAAGTGGAAGAAGAGGTCACTACACACAAGGAGCCTCCGAGAGCCTTTTATAGGCCAAGGGGGAAACCACTTTTAGGGCCTCCGGTGACAAGACCGTTCATCTAATCACCACAACTCTCATCATTTGTATATCAGCCCGAGATGTAACTGCAGGATGAGTTTTGCAGCAAAACTACAACTTGTTCTAGGGGCGGGATTGTTTTTTTTGACAAAGTATGTAATAAATATGTATTCTCTAATTATTTCTTTATTTTGGGGGGGCACATGGTCTAGTTATAATTCATAGCACCCGTCTGGTTGGCTTGGGCACCGCTCTTCTTCGCATGATAACCCTGTAACGTCTCTTCTGCAGCGAGCAGCTTCGTGGCCCCGTCTGATCTCCAGTCCATTCTGGACAAGCAGGTCTACGGACCCACAACAGAGATGATGGTGAAATCCGACTTCTCCAAGAGAGGCTATGAGCCAAAAGTACAGCTACCCTTCACAGTGCCACCCGGGCAGTGCCCCCGAAAGGTCGAGCTGGAAAGGTGACGACACTGTGACGATATCTGTGTGTGTACTGAACTGCAGGCGGAGGGCAGGACAGAGATGAAGCTTATATCAGGCCATGGAGGCCGATGGTGATCAGCATCCCCCTCCTGTCCTGATAGTTTGTTACAATGTATCAGTGCAGGTGACATGCATCAGCATGCAGTCCAGAAGATTGTCTGAAATCGGGCACAAGCATTCGCCTGAACGCTCGTTTTCTCAGTCATCAGCCATGTTAGGGTGCATTCACACAAGCAATAGAATCATGCGAGTTTTGTGCGTTGCATGATATACAAAGCTCGCACGAAAATAGAACGCATTCTTTTGTCTGGGTCTGTTTAGAGAGTCCGTGTCCTTTGCGATCTGAGTCACGCCCCGAGAATGTCAGGCGCGACGCACCCATGTGAATGCAATCTAAAAGGGAAAACTAACAACTGACCAATGAGCAAACGATCATCTGATTGTGTCTTTGTAGCAAGTATAAAAATGCTCACGGGTCGTCTGTACATCTCCCGTGTGAACAGCTGAGGGTTTGTTACAGCCGTATCCAGTCGAGACAATCCTCAGCGGATTCAAAGCTGATGCATTGTATCTGTCTGGAGTCCATGATGGTACAGAAGATTATCTAGACTGAGGATGATTAGGTCTGCACAGGAGTGATTCCCTTCACTGACATTCAGCAGAGATCTTGAAAATGATTGTCTGTTTTTTGGAAGTTTGCTAATTGGGGATTTTATCCCGTTCAGAATCAGAGATTTTGCATTTAAGTTTTTTTTTGTCCCTGCCTTCCAAAAGCCATAACACTTTCATTTTTCCATTGACATAGCCGTATAAGGTCTTGTGTTTTGCAGGATGAGTTTAATTTTTAATGGAACCATTTAATATACCTAAGGGCTTATTTACACGAGCGTATATCAGTCGGGTTTTCACGGCTAGCCTATATACGCTTCCATCTAAGCAATTGCCCCCTTCCCTCCCCCTCACAGTCTCTTTGCCTCTCTCTTCCCCTCCGAGCGGTTTGCAATGGAAGTGGTTGCGGCGGACCTAAGCTGCCGCCCCCTCTCTGCCCCCTCTCTGCCCCTTGTCCATAGCCGGCAATGGGAGTGGGCGGGGAAGAGCGTATCTTGGCTCCGCCCCCGTCCCAGGCTCCCATTACAAGCAGTGGTGAGGGGCGGAGAGGGGGTGGGAGCTCAGTGCACTAGTTCCCGGCCAGGCCCGCCTCCTCCCCTTGCAGAGAGGGACAGCCTATATCGGCCGGGCGTGAAAACCCGACCAATATACACCTGTCTGAATAAGCCCTTATAATGTATGAAAGAAATGTAAAAAATTTTTAAGTCTGGAAATTTTTTTAAAAAGCCATTTTCCCCATTTTTTTGAGAAGTTTAGTTTTTTGCAGCGTTCACAATGCATTAAAAATGACATATGAATAGAGATGAGCGAGTATACTCGGTAAAGGCAATTGCTCGAGCGAGGGGAGAGCGGAGCGGAACGGAGGGGAGATCTTTCCCTCCCTCTCTCCCCCCGGCTCCCTCCTGCTGACAGCCGCTACTCACCGCTCCCCCGCGCCGGCACCCGAACGTTTCTTCTCGGGCGGGCAGGTACTCGGTAAAGGCAATGCTCGCTTGAGCAATTGCCTTTACCGAGTATACTCGCTCATCTCTACATATGAACTTTGTTCTGTGGGTCCGTACGATTACGGTGACACCAAATCTATATAGTTATTTAAAAGTTTTTCAGTAAATAAAAATTACTTTTGTCGACGTATTCTGAGACTCGTAACGTTTTACTTTTTCGTCGATTGTGGGCTTGTTTTCTTGCTGGGTGAGCTGCAGTTTTCATTAGCACAATTTTGAGGTACACTCATCTTTTTGATCACCTTATGTTCAAATTTTTTAGGATCTGGTAAAGCAAAAAAAAAAAAGCAAATCTGGTGCTTTTTGTTTTTTGTTTTATGGCCTTCAGTGTGCAGGATAAATATTGTAATATTTTAATAGTTCGAATTTTTATGTAAACGGTGAAACCAAATATGTGGGGGTTTTAATTGTTTACATTTCTTTATGGGAATGCGGGAAAAGTGTTTTGTTTTTTTTTACTTTTAATATTTTTAATTTTTTTTTACTGTTACAAAAACTTTATTAAAAGGAAACCTATCACGTCCCTTCATAACCGTAAACTAATTTATGGTGCTGTTAGGGGACATGACAGGGAGTCGGGGGACCTTTGTATACTCACCTGCTCCCTGGTTCCTGCGGTGTTCTCCTCTGAAGATCGCATTGGCACTGTGAAAAGAGTCGGATTTGCAGTGCTGGTGTGATCTTCAATGAAGGACACTGCAGGAGCCAGGGAGTGGATGAGTATAAAAAAACTGCACCTGGCTCCTTGTTATGTGCCATAAGAGCACTTAGTTCACGGTGGCTTGGGCACGTGACAAGTTCCCTTGAAATCTTTTTTTTTTTTTTACACTTTTATTTAGTCCCCACAGAGGACTTGAACTTGTGATTATTTGATTGCTTGTACTGTATGCATATCAAGCTCTGCCTTTAGCAAGCTCTGCATTGCCATGCTAGCCCATTTGCACCTACAACCCAATTGCGTTGTGGGGCTGCCGATGGGGCGTGCATGGGGGTGCCCCCATCCTGTTGACTGTTTAGATGTGTAGTCTTACTTTGACTACAGAATCTAAAGAGTTAACTGCCATGATCAGAGCAAACTTTGATCATGGCAGTTACCGGCGGCTGTCGGAAACAGCCACCGGGTATGGAGCGGACTCATTTAGACACAATGATTATCGCTCAAAAGCCATTTTTTGAGCGATAATCGCTTTTTTTTAACCGCACGCCCATCGTGCACTGATCGTGCACTGTTTGTTTGACTCTGCTGACTTCAAGCTAACTTGAAAATCATCTTGTGGTTTTATCAGACCAAACGCTGAGTTCTCCGTAGGATAGCGCTGACAGTATGCTTTCAGCTGCTGTCCCGCTCGAGAACAATGGAGTTGAATGCAGATAACAGACCATCAGCTGTTATCTGCATTCAGCGAAAGGCTTCATTTGCACACTAATAAGCTACTAAGTAGCTACTTAGTAGTTTATGCAAAATGATCGCTCAAAACTGCCGTTCAAGTTATCTTTTGAACGAATTTTGAGCGATCATCTTTTCGTGTAAATGGGCCTTTAGAGATATGGATGATACTAGTGAGAAGCAAGAACCTGAAAATCCTGAAAAGCATTACTGGTTGAGTTGGGGTGTAAGGGTGCAATTTTTGGCTATATCCTTCTGTATGTGGCTGGAAGTTACATTGTGAGCAGGCTGATGCGAGCGGATCTGTTTATGGTAGGTGGTATAAGCTGATGTAGCAGTGTTAGCACGCCACTGAGTTATAGAGGTGCAGCTTTGCTATTAGGGTAGTGCATCTGGCCATTCGAAGTGAATGGCAGTAGTCGCATTCTGTAAATAACGTAGCTGTGCATCACGTGACAAAGACATAAAAGTAGGATGCCTAACTTCCATGTTGGCGCTGCTACATCTGTAGATGACATAATATAACTTCCGCTAATCCTCACCTCCCCAGGAGAAGACGTGAATACCTCAATCTGAATATATCTCAGCTGCTCGCTAATGAAGGCGTTGACTCCAATCTGCTGGTGCCCCGGCGCGCTGACCCCGGTGACCAACCTTGCATCCGGAATAACAGCGGACAGCTTCTTCCTCCATATCTACCTCTGGAGGTAACGTACCTGATGTTACTGCTGGCAGCTGAGGACTGGTGCCAGCCGTGCACCCTGGGCAGTGCCACTTAAAGGCGAAGCTCATTACAGGATAAAATGATCTGAGGAGGTTATGTGGTTGACAGAGAGGAAGGAGGGTGGGGGGGAGGCAACTGGCGAGCTTTCTGGATGTACACAGCGACATTCTGTGTACAATATCCGCATGCCAACACCAAGAGGTAGAATTATAAGGTGAGCAGCAGTGGGGCAAGGAACCTTGGAGTGAGAGGCGGCAGCTCTGCACATGACATTCTTTAATGTTCTGTTAACAGATTTTTGATAACGAAGAATTTGATATTCGATTGGTGGATGATTGGCTGAGTCTAGGGTATGACGAGGGGTCGAGTGTGAGAAAACCTGTGCCAGGGCAAGCACTTCTCCCAGTGGATGACATCCTGGGGCATGGTAAGTAACTGCATTGTGAAGTGTTGTGTGACTATGATACCGTTACTGCACTCACTATTCTGCTGGTGGAGTCACTGTGTACATACATTACATATACTGTACCGATCCTGAGTTACATCCTGTATTATACTCCAGAGCTGCACTCACTATTCTGCTGGTGGAATCACTGTATACATACATTACCTATCCTGTACTGCTCCTGAGTTACATCCTGCATTATACTTGAGAGCTGCACTCACTATTCTGCTGGTGGAGTCACTGTGTACATACATTACTTATCCTGTACTGACCCTGAGTTACATCCTATATTATACTCCAGAGCTGCACTCACTATTCTGCTGGTGGAGTCACTGTGTACATACATTACTTATCCTGTACTGCTCCTGAGTTACATCCTGTATTATACTCCAGAGCTGCACTCACTATTCTGCTGGTGGAGTCACTGTATACATACATTACTAATCCTGAACTGATCCTGACTTACATCCAGTATCATACTCCAGAGCTGCACTCATTGTTCTATAGCTTCAGAGCAGAAATCTCTCTGCATTTCCTGCTTGTTCTAGTGATTGTATTCTGGGAAGTGTTATCTTTTTACGCCTGTTTTCCCTTTTCTGTTAGAAGATCCAAAGAACTCGCAGCTGGAGTATAAATGGTGTAATGTCGGTGTCCTGGAATACAACGAACAGAAGAAGCTGTACTTAGTCCATAAGTCTGCGGGCTGCCGGCTCCTGACCACAGCAGACAGCAGAGCGCCACTGAAAGGTGTCGGGGAGTATCACATACACATCTATATACAGGGGTCATGTGTACAACACATTCATCTTTGTAGTGATGCGCCAGTAATATTGCAGATGTCGTATTTTCTTCTGCGCTGCTCAGTCATAAATCACGCCATATTTTCTATCAGTAAGGCTGCATCCGCACAGGCTACAAGATTATGGCTACAATGTGAGGCCCATGGTTTCCAATGTGTTCTTTCACAAGAGCAATGTTTTGTCGCAAGATTTTGTAGCCCGTATGGATCTAGCCTTAGTAAAGGATACTTTCACATGTAGCGGTGGATGCGCACCAAAATCCGCAATGTGTGAACGTAGTCTAGCTTATAGTCACATGGCGGAATTCATTACAGAACTTTCTGTGTGAATGCCGCCTTTAAGAACCATTGCAAAAAAATGTAACAAGTAGATGTGGATTTTGCAGTGATTCTTAGACATGGAATTCATGTGGAAAAATGTGCGGTGAATTCCACCGTGTGACCGCGTAAGGTATATTCACGCAGAGCGGAAATGGTGCAGATTTTCTGCAGCAGAAAATCCGCACTACAATTTGCATTAAAACCATGTCAAAAACTGCGTCAAAACCCGCCACATTGATGTGGATTTAGGAATGCATCTGCAGCAGACGTCACCGCTTCATTTGAAAGAGTGAAATCCGCTGCAGATCTACATCAAAATCCCCATCAATGGTGCGTTTTTTTACTCAGTTTTGATGTGGATTTCATTTTGAATTTTCTGCTGTGGAAAACCTGCATCAGTTTCGCTATGTGTGAATATACCTTTAAGAGGATTGTACCACAAAACAAGTCATCCCTACCTACAGGATATGGGATAACTTGCAGATTAGTAAGGGTCCGACATCTGAGATCCCTACTGATCCTAAGAACGGGGGAACGGGTCGTCCTATAATGCAGTCGCACATGCGCACTGCCAGAAATGGCAAAGTTCATGTTCGCCACTGTCTTCAGTGGTCCCAATAAAATGAATGAAGCAGCAGCACGCAGCTGAGATGGACACTCCCTTTATTGTGGGACACTCTGGCCTCCCATTCTCAGGATCACTAGGGGTCCCAGCGGTAGGACCCCACCCATCAGCACATCTCCTACCCTGGGGAGAGAGAATACCTTGTTTTTGTGGGAATTCCCCTCTGAAAGATAATCTTTCAAACAATTGAAAGATTAACAGTTTTAGCAATCGTTTTGCATAAAGTGTTAATGGACACTAATGTCCATTACCACTTTATCAGCTTAATTTGTGTGTAAAAGAGCCTCCGGGAGCTGTTTGCAGAGCACAGCATGTGGTCTGAGCTCTGCACACCGCTCCTTTGTTCTCACACTGGCTGCCGGCAGAATGCAATGTAATCTCCGACTCTCGTGCAGAACACAGTGTGCAGTCCCTGTTATCTCTCTCCAGCTGAACAATGATTTTAAGCATCGTTCAGCTGAAGAGTAAACAATGGCAGCGTTTACACGCAATGATTATCGCTCATATGTAGAGATGAGCAAGCAGGCTCGGATGAGTCAGTTACTCGAGCGAGCCTCGCTCTTCTCAAGTAAGTGCATTCTGGTCCGAGCATGCTCGGGCGGGGGGTGGCGGGGGATAGCAGGGAGTAGCGGGGGAGAGAGTGAGAGAGATCTCTCCCTCTCTCTCTCTCTGCCCCCCGCTATCGCCCACCGCTCACCCCCGTCGCCCCCCCCCCCCCCCCCCCTGTGCATGCTCGGACCAGAATGCACTTACTCAAGAAGAGCGAGGCTCGCTTGAGTAACTGACTTATCCGAGCCTGCTCCCTCATCTCTACTCATTGTTTGAACAAATTTTGAGCGATAATCGTTGCGTGTAAATGGGCTTTTAGAAAATAAAACCTAATTATTGCATCCTAGAAAGTCCTGCAACTTTTTAATAGACTGCATATCACCATCTTTGTTTGCTGTCAATGAATGGGATCATACTTGTTTACAGATAGAGACTGAAAGCCCACCCTGACCTAATACTTCTTACAACTCAGGGTTTTAATGTATCCAGTCTAGAGAATCCTCTATGAGATAAACACCTTGGACCCCAGACTGATACATGTTAAGGCCCATTTACACATAACAATTATCGCTTAAAATTCATTCAAACAACTGAAAATGAGCTAGAATCGTTATTAAACGCAGGCAACAAGCACTTTTCATTTAAATGATGATTTTAAGGTGAACTTAAAACCCATTATAAAGCAAACACATTTACCTCTCAGTAGACCGCAGGCTGTTATCTCTGCAGGGAGTCAGCAGATAACATTATATTCTTCTGGCTGCTGCAATGAGAACAATGCAGCTAGGCTTCTGATTAATCACAGTCTGCGCTCTGCAAACAGCTCCTGGAGGCCCTTTTGCATGTAAATGAAGATGATAAAGTGTTAATGGCCAGTGACAAAAAAATTGCCAAGTCTTTCAATCTTCTAGTCATTTGAAAGATTATTTTTGCATGTAAATGGGCCTTTACCTGCACTGATACATTGTAACAAATTATCTGGACAGAAGGAGATTTTCCCTGCTGATATGATTACCTCTCAGAGGTTTGTCTGGAGTGATACATTGTAACAAACCTTCAGCTGTGAGATTTATTGTACTAGTATAGACAATCATAAGGCCATATTTGTATGACCAAGAGCGAGTTGCTCTTCGGATTCTCTGGCGCAACTTGCATCGCTCAGCACAGAGACACCCCTTCCGTGTGTGGTGTGATTTGTGGGAGATCAAACATTACAAGTTGTATTCTCGCATGAAAATAGGACATGCTGCGAATTTTTTATTTTTTTTTGATCTTTCACTTTTTGTGAGTAAAAATTCCCCCATGTGCGTTAGCCCATTGAAGATAATGGGTTATTACAACGCGCGAGCTCTGGGCAATCGTGCAATCATTTTCTCAAGCGTGTAAACATGGCCTGATACCTGTTGGGGCTCGGTCACACAGGCGTTTTATGGTTCCATTGTTCGGCTACATCCTAGCGCAATAGTAAACAATAGTAGGACCAGAAGTAGCACGCTGTCATGGACAGACTCATTGACTGCAATGGGGTCCATTCGGATACCATCCTGCCTTCCGGTATTTTCCAGGATGAAATTGCTTTCTTTGCAGCGCCATTTTGTCCTGGATTTCAATAGAAATCTGGGGGAACCTAGAGGTCAATGAGCCCTCACTGCACTGATACTAAACTAAAATGTTCCCATTCATTGACTGCAAGCAGTCACTTTGGGAAAAGTGAGGAATTGAAACACATTGGGGCGGACAAATTAAACTTTTTACACATTCCTGGCATATAAAAGTCGCCTATTTTAGCATGGCGCATTTTATGAGACAAAATATGCAACTTTTTTATACTTTACGTTAACCCCACATTTTTAGGAAGTGGGTGGGGTTTAGAGGGGTAATACCAAGAACAAATTTTATCACCTACTCACAAGAGAGAGACCCCCACGATCCTTAGAACAGGGTTCCCGTATCCTCCTCTTCCTCACTGTGGCCTCACAATACCCCTTGCAATGAGGAGGAGTAGGAATGGAGCGGTGGGCACACATGTGCAGTGCCACCCCTTTTCATCTTCAATCGGAGCTAGCTGGGCGCTTGCACGTGGCTATTTCCATCAGGTGGACGGCCTGTCAGATTTATTATAAACTTGTAGCTGCCGTAGATTTCAGATTTGGCGCACAACCACCATGAATCTGCGTTAAATGTATTAAGATCTGTGCGTCTTTCAATACATTTGCTATTTCGTTCCAGCGCAATTTTTACTTAGATTGGTGTATAAATGGCGGTCTAAGGGCTTCTACCCACTAGCGTTTTTGTGCGATGCGATTTTAACATTGGAAAGTCCCATTGAAAAAAACGTAGCAATATCGCAGCGTTAAAAAACACGCTAGTGGGTAGAAGCCCTAAGTGCCCTAGGCAGGTGCAGAACTTTATCATGCAGGGATGATGCGCCATTTACATGATATGGGAAAGTTGCAGTTTTGATGCTTTTTATGCATTTAGTCATTAGGTAACGTGTGCACCGGCGAGTTTCCTGTCTTCTGCCTTGTGAGATGCACAAAACTTGCGCAGAAATAGAACCCATTAATATCAATGGGTCTATTTACATGTTTGAATTTTCTCTCACAGCAATGCCGTGAAATAGAAAAATCGCAGTTTGTTCTATTTTTCTGCAGTTTGGCCATTATTTCCTATATGCGAGTTAAAAATTGCACCACGATCACATATGCATCCGAGTTTCATGGAAATGTGTGGGTTTTTTTTAAATTTCCTATTGAAAAACCATGAGATTTTCACGCATGTTTGGCGACATGATATGGACGGTATTTGCACATGAAAAGAACACATTCATTCGAATCTGTTTATTCACATGAGCAATTTTCTCACAAACTGCATCGCACTCACATAGAAAATTGCAATTTTACAAGTGCGATAATCCGTCTGAATTTCTCTGACCGCCATCGTTCTCACCCTTGTGAATACAACCTTACATTGTGTTTTTATTAGCAGCGCCCTCGTTGGCCTCCTTCCAGTACTGGGTTCCCCGAATCAGGCTGCTGTTTTGCGCTGAGAATCCGCATGTGTTTGCGCAGAGGATTGTTGCTGCCCAACAGCTACGGAAGAAGACGGAAGCACTGCTGTTGTACAACCTGTATGTGGACTGCATGCCGGCGAACGGGAGTCGGAGGGTCACGGAGGACAGTCTGAGCAGAATGAAGCAGCGGCTGCTGAGCACGGCGCGCCTGAAGAAGGATGAGAAGTACGTATGTCATCTGGATGCCACCCCCTTATTCCAGACAGGTGACCAGAGCCGAGCAGGAGACAGCCGGAGTCCTATAATCCAGAACCCGATAGTCTGGCTAGTCCTGAGCCTGGGTCTGTATAGCGTGTACACCATAATGGGCCTGATCAGGGTGGCAGTGGTTTTATAGGACTGATTATACATGGCGGCTGGAAGCATCAGTGGAGAAGATCTCCTTTCTGCATGACATCAGAATTTTCTTCTAAACGTAAACATTATTCGTTCCAGAATCGTCCTCTGCCGCCACCATGTTCTGTCTTACCTGTGCTGAACGGCCCTTTTTTAAACCCCCATCTAGTAGTGCGTTGGACTTCTTTGGCCTTCGGGACCGCAGTAATTCCTCGTGGTGTAGATTCCAGTAGGTGCTGAAATCGTTCTGCAAGAATATCGGCCCCTGCAGACAGGAAGCTTCTTGTATTTGCCGCAGATTAGAAGGAAATGCTCTAGACCAAAAGACTGAGAGTAACTGCGGCCCTTTAATGCACATGCAGAGATAAGCCCCCTGTCCACGGGCGATATGTCACTGCGTTATCTGCGGTGATAATCTGTCCGCGGGTAACGCAGTGAACCCTTTCCATAGACTTAACTATGGAAAGCGCAGCCCGGCTTCCACGAGCAGAGAATCATAGTGATTCTCTGCTCGCTTGATTCAAATTGCAGCATGCAGCGATTTGCCACGATTCTCCGCGGTGAGCCTATCTATCAGATAGGCTCCCCGTGGAGACCTGTCATTTCTCCCTCCTCCTCCCCCGCGGCGGACTATCGCTAGCGATATTCTGCCTCACCTGTGGACAGGGGGCCATACAAGTGTTATAATTAGAGTTTTTCAAGTTTTATTGATAATGCCAGCTAAAGAATGCGTTTTGAAACAACAGAGTGCTTCTTCGCCAGCATACAGTCTCACTACTGATAGCATGCGGCACCAGCAATACTGAAGAAAAAGCGCTGTGGTGTTATTAATAAAACTTGAAAAACTCTAATGATAACACTAGTGTATGTGCATGCCCACTAAAGGGTCCCTCCCTACGATCCATACACATACCTCTCTGGTCACGTCAACACCCGAGTACCCACGTACGACACGTACATCATATTTTAGGTCTTTTTCACACGGGCTACAAAATCATCACTACAATGTGAAGCCCATGGTTTCCAATAAGCTCTTGATGTTTTGTAGCCTGTGTGAAAGAGGCGTTAGATTGAGATGATGACATGTCCTGACCAGCTGACAGAAAGGGGTCATCAATTCATGCTGGCGTTTTCAGCTGGACAAAAAATGCAGCTGTAAGCGCAGCGTTTTTGCAAACAGCTGTGTCAGGGAGGCCTTAGACACAATGGCACTGGAACTGCTTAGAGATGAGCGAGCACCAAAATGCTCGGGTGCTCGTTACTCGAGACGAATTTTTCGCGATGCTCGAGGGTTCGTTTCGAGTAACGAACCCCATTGAAGTCAATGGGCGACCCGAGCATTTTTGTATATCGCCGATGCTCGCTAAGGTTTTCATTTGTGAAAATCGGGGCAATTCAAGAAAGTGATGGGAACGACACAGAAACGGATAGGGCAGGCGAGGGGTTACATGTTGGGCTGCATCTCAAGTTCCCAGGTCCCACTATTAAGCCACAATAGCGGCAAGAGTGGGCCCCCCCCCCCTCCCAACAATTTTTACTTCTGAAAAGCCCTCATTAGCAATGCATACCTTAGCTAAGCACCACACTACCTCCAACAAAGCACAATCACTGCCTGCATGACACTCCGCTGCCACTTCTCCTGGGTTACATACTGCCAATTCCCCCCCCCCCCCACACGACCCAGTGTCCACAGCGCACACCAAACTGTCCCTGCCCAGCCTTCAGCTGCCCTCATGCCACGCCACCCTCATGTCTATTTATAAGTGCGTCTGCCACAGGAAAAGCAGGCACACACTGCAGAGGGTTGGCACGGCTAGGCAGCGACCCTCTTTAAAAGGGGCGGGGCGATAGCCCACAATGCTGTACAGAAGCAATGAGAAATCCAATCCTGTGCCACCTCCATCTGGAGCTGCACACGTGGGCATAGCAATGGGGAACCTATGTGCCACACACTATTCATTCTGTCAAGGTGTCTGCACGCCCCAGTCAGACCGCGGTTTTTTATAAATAGTCACAGGCAGGTACAACTCCGCAATGGGAATTCCGTGTGCACCCACAGCATGGGTGGCTCCCTGGAACCCACTAGCGGTACATAAAAATATCCCATTGCAGTGCCCATCACAGCTGAGGTAGTAATGTCATGTTTAATGCAGGTGGGCTTCGGCCCACACTGCATGCCCCAGTCAGACTGGGGTTCTTTAGAAGTGGAAACAGATGCATTTACAACTCCCTGTGGACCCACAGCATGGGTGGCTCCCTGGAACCCACCGGCGGTACATAAAAATATCCCATTGCATTGCCCAACACAGCGGATGTAACGTCAGCTGTAATGCAGGTGGGCTAAAAATTCATTTGATTACACTGTAGGCGAGGGCCCACAAAAATTGCTGTATCAACAGTACTAATGTACATCAGAAAAATTGGCCATGGCCAACCAAGAGGGCAGGTGAAACCCATTAATCGCTTTGGTTAATGTGGCTTAATTGGTAACTAGGCCGGGAGGCAGCCCAGTTAAAATAAAAATTGGTGGAGGTGAAAGTTTCAACGCTTTAATGAGCATTGAAATGTATAAAAATTGTTTAGAAAAATTATATGACTGAGCCTTGTGGGCCTAAGAAAAATTGCCCGTTCGGCGTGATTATGTGAGGTTTCAGGAGGAGGAGCAGGAGGAGGAGGAGGAATATTATACACAGATTGATGAAGCGAAAAGGTCCCCGTTTTTGATGGGGATACAGAACGATGCTTCCATCCGCGGGTGCAGCCTACCTATTGTTTAGGTATCGCTGCTGTCCGCTGGTGGAGAAGAGAAGTCTGGGGAAATCCAGGCTTTGTTCATCTTGATGAGTGTAAGCCTGTCGGCACTGTCGGTTGACAGGCGGGTACGCTTATCTGTGATGATTCCCCCAGCCGCATTAAACACCCTCTCTGACAAGACGCTAGCCGCAGGACAAGCAAGCACCTCCAGGGCATACAGCGCGAGTTCAGGCCACGTGTCCAGCTTCGACACCCAGTAGTTGTAGGGGGCAGAGGCGTCACGGAGGACGGTCGTGCGATCGGCTACGTACTCCCTCACCATCCTTTTACAATGCTCCCGCCGACTCAGCCGTGACTGGGGAGCGGTGACACAGTCTTGCTGGGGAGCCATAAAGCTGTCAAGGGCCTTAAAGAGTGTTGGCCTGCCTGTGCTGTACATGCTGCCTGATCTCCGCGCCTCCCCTGCTACCTGGCCCTCGGAACTGCGCCTTCGGCCACTAGCGCTGTCGTATGGGAATTTTACCATCAGTTTGTCCGCCAGGGTCCTGTGGTATAGCAACACTCTCTAACCCCTTTCCTCTTCGGGTATGAGAGTGGAAAGGTTCTCCTTATACCGTGGGTCGAGCAGTGTGTACACCCAGTAATCCGTAGTGGCCAGAATGCGTGTAACGCGAGGGTCACGAGAAAGGCATCCTAACATGAAGTCAGCCATGTGTGCCAGGGTACCTGTACGCAACACATGGCTGTCCTCACTAGGAAGATCACTTTCAGGATCCTCCTCCTCCTCCTCCTCAGGCCATACACGCTAAAAGGATGATAGGCCAGCAGCATGTGTACCCTCACCAGTGGGCCAAGCTGTGTCTTCCCCCTCCTCCTCATCTTCCTCCTCCTCCTCCTCCTCCTCCTCACTGCGCTGAGATATAGACAGGAGGGTGCTCTGACTATCCAGCGACATACTGTCTTCCCCCGGCTCTGTTTCCGAGTGCAAAGCGTCTGCCTTTATGCTTTGCAGGGAACTTCTCAAGAGGCATAAAAGAGGAATGGTGACGCTAATGATTGCAGCATCGCCGCTCACCACCTGGGTAGACTCCTCAAAGTTTCGAAGGACCTGGCAGATGTCTGCCAACCAGGCCCACTCTTCTGAAAATAATTGAGGAGGCTGACTCCCACTGCGCCGCCCATGTTGGAGTTGGTATTCCACTATAGCTCTACGCTGCTCATAGAGCCTGGCCAACATGTGGAGCGTAGAGTTCCACCGTGTGGGCACGTTGCACAGCAGTCGGTGCACTGGCAGATTAAACCGATGTTGCAGGGTGGCAGCGTCCGCGTGGGACTTGCGGAAATGTGCGCAGAGCCGGCGCACCATTCCGAGCAGGTCTGACAAGCGTGGGTAGCTTTTCAGAAAGCGCTGAACCACCAAATTAAAGACGTGGGCCAGGCATGGCACGTGCGTGAGGCTGCCGAGCTGCAGAGCCGCCACCAGGTTACGGCCGTTGTCACACACGACCATGCCCGGTTGGAGGCTCAGCGGCGCAAGCCAGCGGTCGGTCTGCTCTGTCAGACCCTGCAGCAGTTCGTGGGCCGTGTGCCTCCTATCTCCTAAGCTGAGTAGTTTCAGCACGGCCTGCTGATGCTTGCCCACCGCTGTGCTGCCACGACGCGCGACACCAACTGCTGCCGACGTGCTGCTGCTGCTGACACATCTTGATTGCGAGACAGAGGTTGCGTTGGAGGAGGAGGAGGAGGAGGAGGGTGGTTTAGTGGAGGAAGCATACACCGCCACAGATACCACCACCGAGCTGTGGCCCGCAATTCTGGGGGTGGGTAGGACGTGAGCGGTCCCAGGCTCTGACTCTGTCCCAGCCTCCACTAAATTCAATGTGCCGTCAGGGAGATATAGTGGCCCTGCCCGCCTGTGCTTGTCCACGTGTCCGTTGTTAAGTGGACCTTGGCAGTAACCACGTTGGTGAGGGCGCGTACAATGTTGCGTGAAATGTAGTTGTGCAGGGCTGGGACGGCACATCGGGAAAAGTAGTGGCGACTGGGAACTGAGTAGCGCGGGGCCGCCGCCACCATCATACTTTTGAAGGACTCTGTTTCCACAACCCTATACGGCAGCATCTCCAGGCTGATAAATTTGGCTACGTGCACGTTTAACGCTTGAGCGTGCGGGCGCGTGGCGGCGTACTTGCGCTTGCGCTCAAACACTTGCGCTAGCGACGGCTGGACGCTGCGCTGACAGACATTGCTGGATGGGGCCGAGGACAGCGGAGGTGAGGGTGTGGGTGCAGGCCAGGAGACGGTAGTGCCTGTGTCCTCAGAGGGGGGTTGGATCTCAGTGGCAGGTTGGGGCACAGGGGGAGAGGCAGCGGTGCAAAGCGGAGGCGGTGAACGGCCTTCGTCCCACCTTGTGGGGTGCTTGGCCATCATATGTCTGCGCATGCTGGTGGTGGTGAGGCTGCTGGTGGTGGCTCCCCGGCTGATCTTGGCGCGACAAAGGTTGCACACCACTGTTCGTCGGTCGTCTGCACTCTCAGTGAAAAACTGCCAGACCTTTGAGCACCTCGGCCTCTGCAGGGTGGCATGGCGCGAGGGGGCGCTTTGGGAAACAGTTGGTGGATTATTCGGTCTGGCCCTGCCTCTACCCCTGGGCACCGCACTGCCTCTTGCAACCTGCCCTGCTGCTGCCCTTGCCTCCCCCTCTGAAGACCTGTCCTCAGTAGGCGTAGCAAACCAGGTGGGGTCAGTCACCTCATTGTCCTGCTGCTCTTCCTCAGAATCCTCGGTGCGCTCCTCCCTCGGACTTAATGCCCTTACTACTACCTCACTGCAAGACAACTGTGTCTCATCGTCATCGGCCTCCTCACCCACTGAAAGGTCTTGAGACAGTTGCCGGAAGTCCCCAGCCTCATCCCCCGGACCCCGGGAACTTTCGAATGGTTGGGCATCAGTCACGATAAACTCCTCTGGTGGGAGAGGAACCACTGCTGCCCAATCTGAGCAGGGGCCCGAGAACAGTTCCTGGGAGTCTGCCCGCTCCTCAGAATGTCTCATTTTCATGGAGTGAGGAGGCTGGGAGGAAGGAGGAGCAGCAGCCAGAGGATTCTGAGTTGCAGCAGTGGACGGCGCAGAACTCTGGGTGGACAATAGGTTGCTGGAAGCACTTTCTGCCATCCACGACAGGACCTGCTCACACTGCTCATTTTCTAATAAAGGTCTACCGCGTGGACCCATTAAATGTGCTATGAATGTGGGGACGCCAGAAACGTGCCTCTCTCCTAATCCCGCTGCAGTCGGCTGCGATACACCTGGATCAGGAGCTCGGCCTGTGCCCACACCTGGACTAGGGCCTCCGCGTCCTCGGCCGCGCCCACGTCCTCTAGGCCTACCCCTACCCCTCAGCATGCTGTATTACCAGGAATGCAGAAACACAACACTGTAATTAAATGTGCCGCTTATTGGCCTGTGGTTGGAGGCTGAGTTCGCTTACGGAACGCCAGGAAATAATTTGGCGCAAGCCTGCTGTAACACTTAGCTGGCTGCGTATTTATTTGGAGAAATACTACCCCCAGCAGACATGGACCCAGAACACTGAGCAGAGTGACAGGCAGGCCAAATAAATTTTTTCCAAATATTTTTTTCTAAAGGACCACTGCGTATATTCAATCTATAATGTATGTCTTCTGGCCCTGCCTACACAATTCTGTCCCTGATGTGTGTGTCACGGAACTGCAGTGTTGCACTGTTATTAACTGCAACAGACCGGTGATTTCAGAGCCAGGAAATAATTGGCGCAAGCCTGCTGTAACACTTAGCTGGCTGCGTATTTATTTGGAGAAATACTACCCCCAGCAGACATGGACCCAGAACACTGAGCAGAGTGACAGGCAGGCCAAATAGATTTTTTCCAAATATTTTTTTCAAAAGGCCAACTGCGTATATTCAATCTATAATATATGTCTTCTGGCCCTGCCTACACAATTCTGTCCCTGGACTGTGTGACGGAACTGCAGTGTTGCACTGTTATTAACTGCAACAGACCGGTGATTTCAGAGCCAGGAAATAATTTGGCGCAAGCCTGCTGTAACACTTAGCTGGCTGCGTATTTATTTGGAGAAATACTACCCCCAGCAGACACAGACCCAGAACACTGAGCAGAGTGACAGGCAGGCCAAATAGATTTTTTTCAAATATTTTTTTCTAAAGGACCACTGCATATATTCAATCTATAATATATGTCTTCTGGCCCTGCCTACACAATTCTATCCCTGGAGTATTACTGCAGGGCGCAATGCTCTGCACGGCCGATATACCAAAAAAAAAAAAAAGTGCAACACTGCTAAAAGCAGCCTCCACACTACTGCACACGGTTAGATGTGGCCCTAAGAAGGACCGTTGGGGTTCTTAAAGCCTACAATAACTCCTAACGCTCTCCCTGCCTCCACACGTCTGTCCCTGGACTATTACTGCAGGGCGCAATGCTCTGCACGGCCGATATACCAAAAAAAAAAAAAGTGCAACACTGCTAAAAGCAGCCTCCACACTACTGCACACGGTTAGATGTGGCCCTAAGAAGGACCGTCGGGGTTCTTGAAGCCTACACTAACTCCTAACACTCTCCCTACAGCAGCTCCAACACGATACCACTGTCCCTCAGCTATCTCACAACGCATCTGAGGCGAGCCGCGGGAGGGGCCGATTTTTATACTCGGGTGACACCTGATCTCCCCAGCCCCTCACTGCAGGGGGGTGGTATAGGGCTTGAACGTCGCAGGGGGAAGTTGTAATGCCTTCCCTGTCTTTCAATTGGCCAGAAAAGCGCGCTAACGTCTCAGAGAGGAAAGTGAAAGTAACCCGAACATCGCGTGGTACTCGTTACGAGTAACGAGCATCTCGAACACGCTAATACTCGAACGAGTATCAAGCTCGGACGAGTACGTTCGCTCATCTCTAGAACTGCTTGTTTGCTGTTATAGCCCATTCGTGCTAAGGAACAGCGAGTTGTGCGTTTGGACACATTAGTTGGACCACCAGTGTTGTATTTGGTTGATTGTGCAGCTCCTGTCAGTC
The DNA here is from genome assembly GCF_035609145.1 of Eleutherodactylus coqui. Taxonomy (NCBI): domain Eukaryota; kingdom Metazoa; phylum Chordata; class Amphibia; order Anura; family Eleutherodactylidae; genus Eleutherodactylus; species Eleutherodactylus coqui. The sequence continues at coordinate 207,647,854 of NC_089839.1, read as the reverse complement.
AGAACGATTCCTGACATCCTCCTCTGACCCCTTATAATTACGAGTTGTTTCCATCCAAAGGATCCCTTTTCACTGGATGTTTTCTCTAGATTATACCATTATTTTTAATCCTCTCCACACCATTACACGAGAAAACCTCACATGGCCCCGGCTACTCTAGCACTGATGCTAGACTAGGCCTCGTTGAAGTCACCAAAATCGCTGGATTTTCCCATTTAGGCCTCGGTCAGACGGGTGATTTTTGGTGTGATCTGCGCATGCGATCGCCGTTTTTATAGAACCATTGCTTTGCAATGGTATCGGACACATGAGCGCTTTTTATGTGCTCGTCCGATTTATTATAGAACAGAAATCGCAGATCGCTCCTATCTGCGATCTGCGATTCCTGTTCTTCTCTATATGCGCTCAATGGGGCCGGCGGCAGCAGCGCCGACCCTATTGAGAACATATACTAGACAAATCATTTTCCTCTGAAGAATGATGTTTGCCCATTGAAAGCAATGGGCTGCCAGCGATCGCAGGATGAATTTTTGGGAAGGGCTTAAAAATATAAGCCCTTCCCTGAAAATCATCCAAAGCTGTGTAAAAAGTAAAAAAAAAATATATACTCACCTTGTCCCGGCAGACGGAGTTCAGCCGCGGCCAGCCGTCAGTTCTCCTGAACTGCTGTGAGTAGTATTCAGCAGCCGGGGATTTAAAATCCCCGCCTGCTGAATGAGCTGCCTCTGATTGATCACAGCTCTCACCAATCACAGGCAGCTCTCACTCACCCATTCATGAATTCATGAATGGGTGAGTGAGTGCTGCCTCTGATTGGCTCAGCGCAGGGACCAATCAGGGGCAGCTCTCAGCTGAATGACAGCTCATTGTAAATCCCCGGCTGCTGAATACTACTCACAGCAGTTCAGGAGAACTGCCGGCCGGCCGCGGCTGAACTCCGTCTGCCGGGACAAGGTGAGTATATTTTTTTTTTTACTTTTTACACAGTTTTGGATGATTTTCAGGGAAGGGCTTATATTTTTAAGCCCTTCCCGAAAATTCATCTTGAGATCGCCCGCAGCCCATTGCTTTCAATGGAGCCGGCTGTATTGCCGGCTCCATTGAATTCAATGCGCTGGACAGCGCTGCACTGCTCCGGCCCGTTTCTAATGAAACGCGGCTAGGAGCAGATTTTTCGGGCGATTTTTCGGCCCCAGTCACGCGATTTGCGGATGCGCATCCGTCATGCGATCTGCAAATCGCGGGGAAAAAATGCCCGTGTGACCGAGGCCTAAATGTGGATTCACACTGAAACTGATCCGCACATAATTTTATGCTGCACTCCGGGTTTACGAGGAGAATTTCCGTACACGGAAGCGCCAATCATGAGAGGGTTGTGGACTCTAATAAAGAGGCCGTTCAGTGTTCCTTAGAAATCTGAATGACTGCTATTGTAGATGCTGCCTTTTCCGGACTCCTGCATATCTCTCTCATGTAATGAATTCCCTACACTTTTGCCTTTCTGGAAACTAGTAAAGTTGAGTGGTCCCAATATTGGGGAGGGTCCTAGGTTGCACCGTACCATTTCCACAGAAGGCTAACATTTTTATTGTGTTATTTTCCCAGTGTGGATCACCAGCTGAAACATCTTGAACTGGAGATCAGTTTGGACTACGAGCGAACGATGAATAAGCTCGTGTTTGACCGACTCGTCTCCTCCAATCCTCAGAAGTTTTCTTACATCACCCTCCCAGACAGAGCCAAGGACAAGATCCTGAGCAAAGGTGATTATTAGGGGCCAGATCATCCTTAAAGCCTATTTACGCAAGCAAGAAAATCGTACGAGTTCTGTGCATTTGTGCGACGCACAGAACTCGTTCAATGTATTAACCCTTTGTTTCCAATGGGTAAATTCACAGAAGCAGTTTCCTCTTGCATTGGTACTGCAGGACGGAATGACTGAAGTTTGTTCCATTTTTCTGCAAAATCACTGAAAACTTGCCTATTATTTGCTATGGGCAAATTAAGAATCACATTGCACTTACATGAAACTCACATGTATATGAAAATCACATGTACCCCTACACGATTTTCTTTACAAAAAGTGCATTGCACGCACATAGAAATCATGGGTTTAAGAGTGCAATATCGGTCCAAGTTTGCCCGTCTAAATCCGCCTTATATAATGAGAAGTTCTGCCACTGTCTGATAGACTTTGGCCTTTATTTTAAATATTGTCGTATTCTGTGGCAGTTTCTTCAATAACCCAATAATCAAAAGCTATGCCAAATTTATAATTTTGGAGCACATTTATAATTTTTGCACATTTTCCACTGCACTATAATCCTAACAATGCAGTTAAAAAATGTATCAACATTTTTTAGTTAGAGTGCCAGAAACACTTTTTGGCTGCTGCATCTCATTGTTGACTCATGTTCAGTCTATGATCTATTAGTATACCCAAGTCTTTTTCACATGTTTTGCTTAGCCCAATTCCTCCCATTCTGTATGTGTTTTCTTCATTTTTTTTGCCCAGATGTAGGACTTTGCATCTCTCCTTGTTAAATACCATTCTGTTAGTTGCTTCAACACATTTAGACCACTCAAACTTTTGTTAAAAAAAGGCAAGCTTGTTTCACATTCTATTTATTCTTAGCACAAAAGAAGTTGTAAATGTGTCAGGAAAGACGTGCCCCAGAATTCTGGCGTACTTTACTCCACGAATCAGGTGCAAATGGCTTCATAAATAAATGCCTTTTTATTTCAAATCTTCACCGTTTTCGAGATGTCTGCTGTCAGTGATTGAAAATATTCTTCTATAAACCTAATGCTTTTCACTGCTGAAACTTTGTTGCAATTGTATCCAGTGTAGACAATCCTCTGTGGACTCCAGACTGTTACATGTTACCTGTACTGATACCTTGTAACAAATTACCAAGACAGGAAAGAGATTTGAGCTGCTGATGGGCTCATCTCAATGGGATTGTCTGCACCGATGCATTATAACAAACCCTCAGCTCTGAGAGTAGTAGGTCGGTATGGGATTTGGAACGCTTGTTTTTATGTCCATATCTCCACTCTTATCCATGCCTTTTGTTCTTTGTAGGATTAATTGATATTCCCAACTATCCATTTGCCAAAAACCGGGCAGCGCTAACGTTCACCACCCTCCTGACCAGGTCAGAGGTCATCACCTCCCTCTGCAAAGTGCGAACTGAGTGTAACAAGGTGTCTTCGATGTCTCTGTTCCATTCCACCCTGACTAAGTGCGTCCGCCTAGAGGAGTTTGAGCAGACACAGTCACAGACCTTCTCGCAGGTAACAGGAAAAGCATGTATAGAAGTTCCTTATGAGCAGTGGCGTCAGTTTACAGGTGAGGCTCTGCTCACATCTATATGTTGGAGGTATAGGCCAGGAGTGTTACTTGATGTACACTGCATTCAAAAAGTCTTCAGACCCTTTCACTTTTTTTACATTTTGTTATGTTTGGCCTTGTGTTTCCCTCATTCTGCACAGTATCCCAAAATGACAAAGTGACAACAGAATGGGAGAAATCTTTCTACATTTTTTCAAAATGAAAATCTACCATTTTGCATTGACATAAGTGTTCACACCCCTTGGCATGACACTTAACATTTAGCTCTGGGGGCCTCCCATTTCTTTTGATCCTCTCTGAGATGTTTCTACACTTTGATTGGAATCACATGTGGTAAATTCAGTGGGACATAATTTTAAAAGTTCCCCCTGTCTATATAAGGTCTCACAGCTCAAAATGCATATCAGAGCCAAAACCAAGCCATGAAGAGGAGAGAACTGCCTGCAGAGCTCAGAGTCAGAATTGTGTGGAGGTGCAGATCTGGAGAAGGCGACAAAAACATCTTTCCCAAGAGCCCAGTGGCCTCCATAATTCTTATATGGCAGAAAACAACCAGGACTCTTCCTAGAGCCGCCAACTTACCAAACTAAGTCATCAGAGGAGAAGGACCTTGGTAAGAGAGGTGCCCAAGAACCCAATGGTCTCTCTGGCTGAGCTCCAACGATCCTGTGTGCAGATGGGAAAAACTTCCAGAAGGTCATCCATCACTGCAGCCTCCACCAATCTGGGCTTTATGGTAGAGCGGCCAGAAAAAAGTCTCTCCTCAGTAAGGCACATGAAAGCCGCCTGAAGTTGACCAAAAAGCACCTAAAGGATTTAGACTGTGAGAAACTAGATTCTCTGCTCTGATGACACCAAGATGGAATTTTTTGGCCTTAATTCTAAGCGTTGTGTCTGGAGGAAACCAGACGCCGCTCATCACCTGCCTAATACCATCCCTACAGTGCAGCCTGGTGGTGGCAGCATCATGCTGGGGGAAGTGGGGACCGGTCAGGGTTGATGGAAAGCTGAATGGAGCAAAGTTCAGAGATAATGAAAACCTGATCCAGAGTGAAAGGGACCTCAGACTGGGCAGAAGGTTCACCTTCCAACAAGACAATGACCCTAAGTACACAGCTAAGACAACACAGGAGGGGCTTAGGGACAACGCTGTGAATGTCCTTCAGTGTCTCAGCCAGAGCCCTTAGGTGAACCCAATTGAACATCCCTGGATAGACCTGAAAATGGCCATCCCCAGACAGCCTCCATCCAACCTGACAAAAAACTGAAAATCTCCAAATCCTGGTATGCCAACCCTGTGGCATCATACCCAAGAAGACCGGAGGCTGGAATCGCTGCCAAAGGTGCTTCAATTAAGTACGGAGTACAGGGTGTGAATACCTATGTCAATGCAAAGTGATAATTTTTAATTGAAAAAAATGACAAAGATTTCTAACATTCTGTTGTCGCTATCATTATGGGGTATTGAGTTCAGAATGATAGGAGAAACAAGACCAAAACAGAACAAAATGAAAAAAAAGTGAGAGGGTCTGAAGACTTTCCAAATGCAGTGTATACCTCCAGTGTATTCTCCAGTATAAACATACACTGGCATAACTTGTCCAATAGCTATAAAGTCCAGAAAAATTTAGACCGTCCTCTATAGGTTTGTCAGCAGTGGCCAACCATATAGGAAGGTGCAAAGAAAAGTGGAAATGTTTTACAGGAGTCATTGTCAATAGACGGAACTCATGATCCTTCACTTCTCGTCTTTCCCTAGGTCCAGTTGTTCCTGAAGGACAGCTGGGTGAGCACCCTGAAGAATGCCATTCGGAGCAGCCTGAGAGATGTAGGGAAAGGCTGGTATGACCTCAACGAGTGCAACTGGGAAGTGTACCGCATGTCCAAACTCCGGCAGCTCATGGAACTTATCAAGTTTAACCTGCAGGACTCCTTGCGCTTTCTGGTACAAGACTCCATTGTTAGCTTCACCCAGTTCATACTTGATGCTTGTTACAGTGTCTTATCGTGCCCTGATGAGCTGGACTGGGGAGGCGACCTCATCAACAGCCCATACAAGTAAGACGGCTCTCCTGAGTTGCACTTAATATTCTGCTGGTGGAGTCACTGTATAAATACATTACTTATCCTGTACTGATTCTGAATTAAATCCTTTATTATACTCCAGAGCTGCACTCCCTATTCTGCTGGTGGAGTCACTGTGTACATATATTATTTATCCTGTACTGATCCTGAGTTACATCCTCTATTATACTCCAGAGCTGCACTCACTATTTTGCTGGTGGAGTCACTGTGTACATACATTACTTATCCTATACTCATCCTGTGTTACATCCTGTGTTATACTCCAGAGCTGCACTCACTATTCTGCTGGAGGAGTAACTGTGTACATATGATTCTATCTTGTTTATTGAAGACCTAGGAAAAATCCAATATTTTTGCTAGACTTGGTGTTGGACAGCTCTGGGGCTCATTTCAGCACTCCGCTGGAGAACTTTGAGACTACACTCATGACTTTGTTTGACAAAGGAATCTTAGCAACTCACAGCGTCCCCCAACTGGAGAAGGTGATAATCTTGCTTGATCTGTCTAGCTTCATAAGAAGAGAGGGAGCAGGGGAAGCTTAAAGCCAAAGTTTCAAAAACACAATCACTGACAGGTTGTCGGAGTCCTCCCCTTTGTTACTGACAACCAGCCTGTATATCATGTGTGAGAGTTAGTCACAGCCCCGCCCACTGGTGACGACATCACTGATATTATTACAACTGATCAGATATGAGATCCGCACATCTTATACTACAGTAACAGCTATTCATCTATTACTGCTAACAACCAGCCCCTATATCATGTCTAAGAGGTAGTCACAGCCCTGCTCCCTCGTGATGACATCACTAATATAATTACATGCGACATGCACACCTTATACTACAGTAGTATCGTCTATTACTGTTGATAACTAGCCTGTATATCATGTCTGAGCAGTAGTTACAGCTCCGCCCCCTGTTATTGACAATCAGCCTGTATATCATATCTGGCGTGCCTGGTGATGACATCACTGATAGAATCTGTTTTGCTTTTCTGCACATGCTCAGTTTGTACTGGAGAAATTCTTCATTAGTGGCACGCCATTGCTGGAGTCTGTTGGTCTGCACGAGCCCGCAGTGGAGGAGCTTCGTAACAGCATCCATGTGGCCATATGTAAAGCTTTGATACCACTAAGTGCCTATGCAAAACAGTACGAGAAATACCTGGATCTTAATAACACAGACGTGGACACATACATGAAGTGAGTGAAAATCTAGTGGCTGCTCACAGGAGGCCGTGAGAGGGGGGCAGCTACTTTACAGATGCAGTGGTTATTATTGCCCCTGGTGTGTTACGTTGTATCTCGTGATTGATAATAAATAACATGCAGCCACATTTCCACCTGATCACATTCCGGGTTCCTTTGCAGAGCGTTCCAAGAAAAGAACCCCACAGCACCAGAGGTGAGACAAGCAGCAGAGGAGCATTTTCTAGAGAAAGACCGGCTAGACAACGCTCTCCCCAATATCATCGTAGTCGGCCCCTTCCAGATCGTTGTAGAAGGGGTGAAGCAGAATCTGTCTCGGAAAAGAAAAGCTCTGTCCACTGCCCTGCTCGAGTTATTCGCTAAAAACTTGCACAAGGAGGTGGAGGAGGTAAAGTCCACCTAACCGGTACTCCACCCTTGAGCATCGTTCTGTAGCTTACAGGCACAGTCTTGCTGATTTCCTGTTAGCACTCAGGCTTCCTAGCCTCATATCTACTGGATTTGCATGCTTTTGTTGGTTCCATTCCTGTACAGAGCAAGTTTTATTGCATTATGAGTGATATGGTAAATCATCTTGCGATCTTCTCTCTTTATCTTCCTTTCCAGATCTCAGAGCAGTTCCGAGCCATTAGTCGCAAGCTGTACGAGAAACCAAATAGCATTGAGGAGCTGACTGAACTGCGAGAATGGATGCAGGGAGTACCTGAGCAGATGAAATCTCTGGAGGTCAGACTACTCAAGTGTGGAGCCAAAAAGATGCAAATATAGAATATCAACACTTTCTTCAGACTTGGTTTCCCCAGTACCCAAGCTTCCCTCACTGTTTAGGCTGCCAGACATGGCTGGTGGGGCCTCCTCTCACTTCCCTCTTTCACTGGCAGTGACCATTAGGATCCTCCTGCCCTCTGTCTTCTTTGCAGCAGAGGCCCCACAATTTCCCTGGCCACAGCTTCTGCCCGTAGGGTGGATGTGCTCAGTTCACCTCTTAAAAGGCCAACATGTGCACCCAGCTTTCCCAGTCCTTCTTGAGTTATTTAAGGAACCTTTCCCTACAGAAATGTGCCTGAGCAATAGGTTTCTAGTGTTTCAGTGAACATGTGTCTGTATCCTGCTTGCTTTCTGGTTTTGACCCTCAGGCTGATTATCCAACTTTCCCTTACTCTGCTTGTGCCAGCCTCAACCTATTTACTGATCACGTCTTGCCTTAACACTGACTGCTCTGATTTCCTGGCTGTCTACCTTATTGCACAAACTCGCCTGACCTGATGTCTGCCTGTTAACCCCTTCCCTCCCCACGACGTAAGAGTATTTCATGGGAGCGGGGTACTTCCCGAAAAATGACGTACCCTTACTTCATAGGGATAGCGCGAGATCATCGAAGAGAGCTTGGCTGGTTGCTATGGCAACAGGACAGCAGATACCGGTGTCCTGTATTGCCATTGCCTAAGATCGCTGTAATAAGCGATAAGACATGGTAGGAGAGAAGTCCTGCCATGCCTTATTGTAGCGATCATCAGTGCTACAGTGTAAGTCCCTCAGAGGGACACAGATTGTGTAAAAAGAATAAAATAAAATAAAAAAAATCTAAATAATGTACAAAAAATAAAAATGTAAAAACAACTTTTTTTATGCTTTTTCTCATATTAGCATAAAAAAAATCTAAATATACCGTTTTGCTTCTTTTTTATGTTAAACTTATTGTACAGATTATAAAATATGAACAATAGTTGCCCTTTACAGGCTATTAAAAACACTCCAGTGCTGAGTTATGTTTCTTGACATAGAATGGTGCCTTCTGGCATTTATTGTATAGCAATGTGCACAACCACATAAGGAGCGGAGAGCCGATGGACACACATTCTCAGTCACTCTCCCCACAGACAGTTCTCTGAGTTATGATCCTCTGTTTAATTTGAAGGGGCTGGAAACATTCTGTCGAATCGACGCATTTATCTAACACAATGCCTTTTCTACCTCCTCTTATATAATCTATTGCATCTTTTTAATGTATATATTAAATGATGTAGCTTACATTGTTAATTGTATCTCAGGAGCAAATAGCGAAAGTGCTCGGTGATTACGAGGTTATCGATGAGTTCTTCTACAGCTTGTCCCAGGATGACTTCAATCTCAAGTGAGTGCAACATTATGATGGGGCGTATGGAACGGGTTGTCTTGTGGTTATGACCTGTTTAAGAAAAGTCACTGAATACCCCATATTCCTCCCTCATTAGGTGGTTCGTCATCGCCTGGCCCCATAAGATATTGACAACCATGGAAACCATCCGCGAGCAACACTTGGAAGATGAGGAGAGATTCCGTAAAATCCAAGTTATGGACCAGAACAACTTCTTGGAGAGATTGGACACCTTACAGGTTGGTATTCTCACAGCACATAAACTGTTAAGTTTTAGAATGCAATAAGTGTATGTATTTCTTATCTGATTGGACTATTGGTCCTTATATAGAAGACTTAGGCCCATTTAGACCCAACGATTCTCGCTCAAAATTCCTTCAAAGATGTCTTTTGAGCGAGAATCGTTGGGTCTAAATGCACAGACATCGTGCAGTTTTCGTGCACAAATCGTTCCTTGCTCAATTCTAGTTTTCTTGAATTGAGCGATGAATTCTTATCAATGGTGCAGGCTGTTATCACAATCACCAGCGCTGATAAGATTCTTTCAGCTCACGTCCCGCTGGTAGTTCACAGCGGGACGCAAGCTGTAATCGCGGAGAACAATACAGCTGTTCAATATTCTTTGTAACCTTTTTTAATAATAACCTTTGTATGATGGCGCCCTCTTTCTTTCTGTATAAAAATGGCAATGTCTTCAATTAAAACAGAATTCCCTGTGGGTTCTCATGAGATGCATCTTGATATAACATGGAGTGCTTTCGTGTTATTAATAGATATTGCTAGCAATCCTCTCTTCACGGCTTCCATATCTACCAATTTGGCACCTGACAATGAGGTCATCAGATCGGTACCAGTGTGGTCCGATAACAGTATAGTCTTGCTAACCATGGCCTATACATTCACGTCAGTCTGACTCCGTTCACAATGAAGATTCATCATGAAACGATTTGATATTTGTGGTAAATACACTGGAATAGGAGAAAGTGATGGACTTCCATCAAGTCGTACGGGTCTGTTCGCTCAGGACCTCCGACGTATAAGAGGGGTTCGCTTATTTCTGCTTGTGGTTAATCCTGTATTTTATTGGTTGTATTGTTTCTGACTATTTTCCATTTTATCTTTGTCCTAGATGGTTGTCGCTGCATCTGCCACCTACGTGGATATAAATCGCGCTCACGAGATCGCCAATGAGGTCCGAAGGGTTCACAAACAACTAACAGAGTCCCAGCAGCTGGCTCAGCTGTACAACAGCAGGGAGAGGCTCTTTGGTCTCCCAGTCACCAATGTATGTATCACACTTAAAGTCTTAGTGACAAGCCTATTTTGTGTCTTAAGGACCAAGCGGTTTTCATTGACGCTGGGGTACATATAATGTGCTGGGTAACTTCTATTAATTTTTTTCATTTTTTGGGTGGGTGAGTTTTTGGGTAGTGATTGAAAAAACATCCAGAAATTCTGCCATTTTTGGGGGGGTGTTGTTTTTATGGTGTTCAGCATTCAGTAAAAACAACATAAGAAAGTTATCTGATCAGCACAATTACTGTGATACCAAGTTTATATAGATTTTTATTTTATTTTTTACTACTTTTGCACAATAAAACACAATTTTAGAAAAAATTATTTACTCTACATTCTAAGAGCCAGAACATTATTATTCAAACAAAAGGCAAACAAAAGAAAAGTAGCTAAATATTTTCATTGTCTGGGTTGTTACAAACGTGGCAATACCTATTATGTGCTGCTTTATAATTTTTTTTAATGTATTTTATCCATTTAAAATTTTTTTTTTTTTACGAAAAATGTGCATTTTTAATGGATTTTCTTCTTTAAATTAAATTTATTGAGCTTTTTTTGACGCTGTTTTTTAGTCCTTCAAGGTGACTTGAAGATGAGATTGTTTGATCACTATGATAGTACACTGCATTGCTTATTTAGTGCATTCTACTAAGCTTATGACAGCAGCCTATTAGACTCTGGGGAATGCGGGGTCTAATAAGCTGAGTAACATGGCAGACAGGGTGGCCTTTGTCAGTCTGGCAGCTGCCATGGTAACCCATTGGTGCCTTGCGAGGGGCCGATGTGTGACAGAAAGAGCCAACTGTCATCTGCTTACATGCTGCAGTTGCTTTTGATTGTGGCAAGTAAGGGGCTAAACTGTTAGAATCGAGGTTTCTCCATTCCTGGCTGTTAGAGCAGGAGCCTGGCTGTCAGTAGACAGCCAAGCTGCCGCCTCAAAAAGATATATGTCCAGGGTTAAAGCCCATTAGTGAGATCAGCAAAAAGGCGTATTGTGGTAACTAAGGGGTTAAGACATCATCAATCTCTGCCCCTATGTGGGTGACGCCATATGTAGTAACTTGCCCCTTTTCCCTTGTGTGACAGTATGACAAGCTCTTAAGACTTGTGAAAGAATTCCAGCCCTTTCGGGACCTGTGGACTACAGTCTCCGATTGGATGCGCTGGTATGAGAGCTGGATGAATGACCCTCTCTCCACTATCGATGCGGAGCAGTTGGAAAAGAACGTAATGGAGGCTTATAAAACCATGCACAAGTGTGTCAAACATTTCCGAGAAATTCCAGGTGGGATCATGTCTACCGTCACTTATACTTTCACTGGCGGGAGTGCTTTAGCTAGTTGTAACGGACCTGAATTTCCTGTCCATGCATCATACATCAAATGTTACTGACGGTGCAGGGAGAGACATCACAGGGAGGTTGAATTCCTCATTACTGCTCTCTTCTGCTACCCTGATGGCAGTAAGGGGATTGGTTCAGGTCCCATAGAGAACTTGCTGAAAATGTACTAGTTAAAGTGGCTCCAAATGTGGACTCTCTCTTTTAAGTCGTGCATCCAAATTACTTTCATAGTAGGCTTCTGTAATTGCACCTTCTTTCCGCAGCCTGCCAAGAGGTGGCTCAGGACGTTAAAGGACGCATCGAAGAGTTTAAGCCGTATATCCCGCTAATACAAAGCCTAAGGAACCCCGGGATGAGGAACCGGCACTGGGAGTTGTTGTCTGAACAGATCAAGATAAACATCAAACCCAAGTCCAACCTAACCTTCACCCGTTGCCTGGAAATGAAGCTTCAAGACCACATTGAGAGCATCACTAAGGCAGCCGAAATCGCAGGGAAGGAGTTCTCCATTGAGCAGGTGAGTGGATCATCCTGAGATATACTGCTCTCTCATATACAGTGCGTTGAACATTATTGAATGTAACATTTTTTTTTTTTAAGGCTCTGGATAAGATGGAGATGGAGTGGTCTACAGTGTTCTTCACTGTCATGCCTTACAAAGAGACAGGAACGTTTATACTGAAGAGCCCAGAAGAAGCCTCGCAGTTGTTAGACGACCACATTGTCATGACCCAAAGCATGTCTTTCTCTCCCTACAAGAAGCCTTTTGAAGATCGCATCAGCAGCTGGGAGAGCAAACTCCAACTGACACAGGTGACATAGCTAATAGGAGAAACAGCAAGTTTTAAGTAAAAAAAAGTATGCGCTCGTGGAAAATGCATATAAGTAAAATAAAGAAGTCTGTTAGGTGGAAAACAGAAAAGGAAAAGAAATAGAATGACACTTACTCGGGAGGAGGGGGGTGTATTGAACAAGAAGCCCCCTCCTTTAAGTGCTGACTCCTCTAGATCCTCTCGATCGCGGATGTTATTTGCAGCAGACAGGTTGATTTTTCCGATTTTATTTGTGAAATAAAATTAAATTACAGGCAGGCAACGCGTTTTGGTGTAATTTAATTTTATTTGCTGTTTGTTCTTTATTGGGGGACCACTCTCCTGGTGAGAGCCCCCCACATTGTCATTGCAGCTCTCCTCCTGTACGGAGGATAGGAAAATAGCATACCAGAGAACTCGCTCACTATCCGTTGGCGCTGTCTGAACTGTTGTGTATAGCTAATAGGAGGGCTCACTGGGCTTTTGTAGTGAGACTAATGACATCACCAAGCATGGCAGGGTGACATCACTGAATGTGAGATGCATCCAGCTAGTAGTGAAGCAGTGGCTCCTGAAGATTATGGTGCAGTTTTCAACATACGAGGATTTCACCATGATCTTGACAAGAATTTTGAGACTCTATAGAAGAACAATTCCTGATAATTCGGCATGGGATTTTATTTATAAGGATTTCAGGGTTGTAATCCAAGATGCTGAGATTCTAATATCTGTTGTTTGTCTCCGTCAGGATGTACTGGAGGAATGGCTAACCTGCCAGCGCTCCTGGCTCTATCTGGAACCAATATTCAGCTCAGATGATATCAACAGGCAACTGCCGGTGGAGAGTAAACGTTACCAGACCATGGAGAGGACCTGGAAGAAGATCATGCGCAATGCGGAGGAAAATAAACAGGTGAGACGGGGGAGCTGGGCCAGAGCGTCTGCATAGGAGCCATGCGCTAAAACAGTGTGAACACGGCCCAAACAAGATATAAAAACGTGGTATATATAATAAACTGCATCTATAGAGCAGCACACTATGTGAACCACAAGACATTTCTTTTCACTGTCATATACTATACATTGAGTGGCCCCTGGCTCTCTAATGCCCCTTTTAGACTGCGAATCGCACGATTCTCGTTTGCACAACCAAACGAGCTGGTGACGTCATCACCAGCTCATCCTCGCTATGGAAGCCTGTTGATACTGCATGATTCTGTCAGCTGGTCAGAACATGTGAGCACCTCCATCTAATTGTTATGCTTCTGAAAGCCCAAGAAGGTCCAAAGTGCTACTAGATGGGGGACTCTAATAGAGGGGCACTCAGTGTCCATAGTGATCTGTAGAGACTTAGGCCCCCTGCACATGGGCTGAAAATCTGCGGATTTCCCGCAGAATTTCCGCCCCTGCTCGCCTGCATAGGATTGCATTACAATACGCAATCCTATGCAGACGGCTGCGATTTGTCTGCGTGAAAATGCACGCGGAAAACAAATCGCGGCATGCTCTATTTCTGTGCGGGTCTCGCAGAGGCCTGCACAGAAATGTCACTCCCGGGCCGCCGGCTCCGCTCTGCGCATGCGCTGGCAGCCGGCACATCACAGAACCAGCGCTGCAGGAGAGGCGAGCGCCGCACTGGTCCCTGCAGGGGCTCTGGTCGGGTCCCGCTGCGAGAATTCTGCAGGCGGCCATAGGCTGAGCCCTGCACTTGGGCACATGAGGATATAACTTGGCACTTTTTTCCAGGTCATTTCCTTGTGCCCAGATCCTCGTCTCCTGGAGAGTCTTAGAGAATGTAACAAGCTGCTGGAATTGGTGCAGAAAGGACTCAGTGAATACTTGGAGACCAAGAGAGGAGCTTTTCCCAGGTAAGAAGCAATGAGTTCTGTGTCAATTTAACATAGACAGCAAATATGCATGTCTATGTGTATTTACTATGTACTGCATATTTTACATACGTAATATGTGGGACACATACGTACATGTGAGTACTATGCTGAGCACTATGATGAGTTGATGTGTACTATGTTGAGCAGCTGCTTTGCGTACCCAACACTGTGCGCAGAGCATGGCACATGATTTTAGCAAATCTCACTCAATATGTCAGCTGGCTGAAATCTTTTTCCTTTTTCAGATTCTACTTCCTTTCCGATGATGAACTCCTGGAGATCCTGTCCCAAACCAAGGATCCCACCGCCGTGCAGCCACACTTACGCAAGTGCTTTGAGAATATTGCACGGGTAAATCGCGAATCTATATGGATACTCATTCTGTGATGGAACATTTCAGGGCCCTAACCGGCACACAATGAAATTATGGGGTGCTGTGCGGTTGCCATGGCAGCAGGGGGCCTTCTAAAAGCCCCCAGGGCTGTCATGGCAGATTGCTTATCAAGCCATGCCTGTGGCACTTCCAGCTGCTGTTTTGCTACAGGAAGCAGACAGCGCTGTACACTGTACAGTGTCCTGGGATGGTACTGCAGGTTGAGTCCTATTGAAGTGAGAGGGTCTGCAATACCAACCTGGGTCACTGCACAATGTACACAGCTGTTTGGGCACTTGCACGGTGTAATAGATGTAAATGGCCCGTGCTGGTAGAAATTTTCAACTCACCAAGTGTTCTTGCTTCTACTTTCCAGCTGTTGTTTCAGAAGGATCTACAGATCACCCACATGTACTCTGCCGAGGGCGAGGAGGTGCAGCTGTCCAAACCTATCTACCCAACGGGCAACGTGGAGGACTGGTTACGGGAGGTGGAGAAGGTTATGAAGATTAGTGTGCGGGATTACATAGAGAGATCTTTAAAAGCCTATCCAGAGGTAAGACTCATAGAGGATTCTGCGGTCTCCCACGTCTTCCTGAGCAGCCTCAGCTTATTCCCAGCTTCTTATTTCCAGACTCCTCGGTCGCAGTGGGTGATGAACTGGCCGGGTCAGGTCACCATAGCTGGATGTCAAACATTTTGGACCACAGATGTGTCTGAGGCTCTGGAGGCTGGAGATCTGTCCACAAGGCTCTTCTCACAGCTGGGAGCCCAGGTTAGGATTGTGGGTTTATGGTTGAAGTCATCTCAGGCTGGTATCTTATCGTTCTTGTTTGTGATCAAGAAACCTGACCCATTGGCATTGGGCACTTAGCATGCAAGATCACAGAATTGTCATTATATTTGTCTCTTCCTGCAGCTCAATGACCTTGTCGCTTTGGTCCGAGGTAAACTATCCCATATGCAGCGTTCCATCCTCTCTGCACTCATTGTCATTGAAGTCCACGCCAAAGATGTCGTTGCTCGCCTGATTGAGGAAAACGTCAACAATGTCAATGATTTTGAGTGGATCTCCCAACTCCGGTACAGTCACAGATTGCTTAATGGCCAAATAACATTAAGGTCTTAAAAGGGTTTTCTCATTAACCCTTTAGCCCTACAACCTTTTTTTTTTTATTTTTGACCTCCTCACTTAAAAAGAAAAATCATAACTTTATTTTTCCGATGATATGGGTACATCAGGGCTTGTTTATTGTTTGACAAGTTTATTTTTCAGTGGTAGCATTTAACATATCTTATAATGGATTGGAAAACTTTAAAAAATTCTAAATGGTGAGAAATGGGGAAAAATCACAATTTCGACATTTTTAAGAGGAGTTTGCTTTTATGACATTCATAGTGTAGTAAAAATGATATCTTATATTTATTCCGTTGGTCAGTATGACCAAATTTGTATCTTTTTTATGTAGTATTGCTTAAAAAAATAAATTGCTTTTTAAAAAAAATAGCTTTCTGTCGCCATCTTTTGCCCCCAATTTTTCTGTTGATCGGGTTGTATGAGGGCTTATTTTTTCATTAATGTCATTTAGGGATACATATGACTTTTTCATCAATTTTTATTCAATTTTTATTGGCCTGTCTACTATGGCTCTTTGCCCCATAGACAGGCCAATAGATGGTACTTCATGATGGACAGCTTGTGCGCAGCTGCATAACCTGTATATCTAATAACATGCAGATCCCATCGTAAGCTATGGTCTGCATCTTATCTAGCATGGTTTAGGACATGTGACACGCTAATAAGACAGATCCATTTTACTAATAGGGCTGTTCAAATACTTTTGGTAGGCTATTGTATGCTGCAGAATAGGTGATGACTCCGCACTCATGTTCAGTCTTTCCGTTAATTTGCAGGTATTACTGGAGCCGGAACGACCTGTACATTAGAGCGGTAAATGCAGAGTTCCTGTATGGCTATGAATACCTTGGGAACACAGGACGTCTGGTCATAACACCCCTGACAGACAGGTACATTTACCAAGGGAGATATGATACTAACGATGGGTTGAGCAATACAGCAGTGACCTCAATGTCATTGTAGGTGCTACCTGACACTCACCGGAGCCCTTCACCTAAAGTTCGGGGGTGCCCCTGCTGGACCCGCTGGAACAGGGAAGACGGAGACCACGAAAGACCTGGGGAAAGCTCTTGCAATCCAAACTGTTGTGTTCAACTGCTCCGACCAGCTGGACTTCATGGCCATGGGCAAGTTCTTGAAAGGACTAGCTAGGTATGTGCAGAGGATTATGAGATGCTCACGTCTCACGGTTTTGCCCTCCGTATGCCAATGTCCTTCTGTCTGTCCACACAGTGCAGGAGCCTGGGCTTGCTTTGATGAATTCAATCGGATTGACATTGAGGTGCTTTCTGTGGTCGCCCAACAGATCACCACCATCCAGAAGGCGCAGGAACTACGAGTAAGAATCTTCAGCACCCTGTCTCAGGCTACGGCTGTTCCAAAACTACAACTCCCAGCATAACCTGACATCCAAGTTGTAGTTTTTTCAACAGCCACAGGTTGGAAATCTCTGACCTCAGGAGATGTCTACACTCTCATGTTTGTCACGTCAGTCCATGCTCTCTTCTACTCACCAGGTGGACCGCTTCATGTTTGAGGGTATGGAGATCCCATTGGTGTCTTCTTGCGCTGTTTTCATTACAATGAATCCCGGCTATGCAGGTCGTACAGAATTACCGGATAACCTAAAGGTAATGGAGCTCTCTCACCAGTATCTCCAGTTTCGAGGTTATGCAGAGTATAGTCAGAAAGCCAGATGTGGCGTTATATATTACTACTGGTGTTCTATAGTGAAATAAAAATGATGTGCTTGAATAGGAAGGAATGAATGTGCTACATGATGGTATGGCACACGGACCCATGGGGACCCTGGAGCATGGATTCAAATTTTGCATTGTGTCCTCTGTAAGAAAGAGAGCGTAAAACCCAATTGTAAAGTTGAAGAGTTGCATGTGAGAAGCAGAAATCCACTTTCTGCTTCTCTCTAAGTGGAACCACTGCTATAACTGAAGGAAAGCCTACTCGTTACATGCATGGGGACGTTCAGGGCTGGCGCTATCATTGCGTGACCATGTTAGTGAACATCAAAGTGGAAGGAGGTCACTTCGAGTATGCTTTCTTTACTTCAGTCATAGTGGCGGTCTCACAGGACTTAGAGAGATGTGGAAAGCAAATTTCTGCTTCTCACATGCTACTCTTCAACTTTGCAGTTGGGTTTTTCTCTCTTTTACAAGGGCCACAACACAAAATTGATATCCATGTTCCGGGGCCCCCAGAGGTGCCACACCATCATGCAACACATCTATGCCTTCATATTCAAGTATGCCATTGTTATTTCACTATAGGACACCAGTAGTGAGAGATAGCGCTAGACTGGGTTTTTTGACTACACCTGGTATATGATGACATGGTCTGTGGAAGGTGTTACCAGCTTACTTCATTACGGGTTTCTCCTTCCAGGCGCTCTTCCGTCCCGTGGCAATGATGGTGCCAGATTACGCCATGATTGCCGAGATCTCGTTATATTCTTTTGGATTTAGCAATGCCAAGATTTTAGCGAAGAAAATAACAACGACTTTCAAGCTTTCGTCTGAGCAGCTGAGCTCCCAGGTGATCTTTTATAGTGTCACTCACTGTCTGAAGGGCCGCTATCCATGGAACACTGTAAATAATACTTCATCTACACGGTGTGTTTACGCGGCTCAATGATCAGGGAAGAATATTTGATTTCTGTTTTGCACTTCTGAGAGACCTACAGAACATACATAAAATATGGTTCTATTTTAAAGGGGTAGTACCAAGATTTCAAATTATACTTTATTCACAGGATATCCACAGAATAGGGAATAATTTGTTGATTGATGGGGGTCCCGTCGATCTTGAGAACAGGGGTCCCGTGTTCCCTGACCTCCTCACTTAGGGGCTATAGTACCGCCCGTAGTGAAGAGGAGACTGAATGGAGCGCTGCTCTTACCAGCAATCTGGCGCTCCATTCACTTTCAATGGGATTGCCAAGATACCCGAGCAGCAAGCACTCGGTTAATTCCCACAGCCCCATTGAAGTGAATGCAGGTCTGAACACATTTGTTTGATTAGGGCTTTGTTCATTCTCATATCACTGCGGGGGAAGAAACAACCCCCGTAGTGACAGGCAAGGGAGATGTGGGACCCCTGTTCTTGAGATCGGTGTGGGTCTCAGCGGTGGGACCCCCAGTGATTAGCAAGTTATCTCCTATCCTGTGGATATCCTGTGGGTGGGGAATAACTTGAAATCTTGGTACAAGCCCTTTAAGCCACATTGGCTTTAGTGGTGTTTTCTGGGTTTCAGTTTCGCTCTGTTCAACTCCATTCCATTTGATTCTCTTTTTTTTTTTTTTTTTTGCGGAAACAATAGTGCAGCAATAGTGGATCTGTAAAAGGTTTAAAACACAAAGGAATAAACAACGGATCCATTAACAACGGATGTAAATGAAAAACTGATAGAAACTGCCCTTTTTTTTAACAGATCCTTTAAAAACAACTATGCTTTCCGTTTGAATTTGTTTTGCTGTAGTTTCTATTTTAAAATAATGGATCTGTTTAAAACCGGAACCAAAGTGCTGATGCGAAGGAGCCTTTAACCCGTTTAGGACCAGCCACCGTAAATTTACGGCGGCTGGTCCTGGGCTTAGAGCACCGCCAATAGTAAAATTACAGCGGTGCTCTAAGTCTCCTGCCTCTGCAATCAGTTAGTGACAGCTGTTAGTGACAGCTGATAACCCGGAGCAGAAGGCAGGAGGGGTTTTTAACCCTTCCTACCTTCTGCTTCCCCGATATACAGTGCTCAATGAGCACTGTATGGGGAAAGTGAAAGTAAGATGTTATTTCACTATGGGAGCCTCGGGGAGGGGGGGGGGGGGGGTCATGTGACCTCCCGGGATTCCCTGCTACTGCAGAGCTGGAGGGTCAGACTAGACCCTGGCAGCTCTGCAAGTGACTAATGTCACCACAGGGGTTGCTTTCCCCTGTAAATAGGGCTCCTATGGACGCCCTAGCTACAGTGGGAAAGTGTCAAATAAAGGGAAAAAAAAAAGTGAATGTCCCCCAGGGGTCTTATATGACGTCATGGGGGACATAGATAGTAAAAAACATAATTACATAAATAAGTAAAACAAAACAACAGAATAAAACAACAATACATACAAAAGAAAAAGAATAACACAAAGCAGACGCCAACAAAAACCGTCGCCTTATGCGCCCTGTAAACCAAAACCATACATACTATATATCAAAATGCCCGAAACAAATAGAGGAACCTGTTCCCATACTTTATTTTAGTGTAAATATAAAAATAATTTAAAAAAAAATTATAAATGTTAAGAAAACGATTTTTTTTAGCTTTTTACCCCCAATAAAACTAAAAAACGGGAAAAAAAAGTCAGTGAAAAAGATATAAAAAAATAGTCCTATATGTCACGGGAAAAAAAACGCAGCAAAAATAATTTTGGTAGCTAAAGGAAAAAAAATAGAGCAGTAAAACCGCCACATGGGTAAAATCCCTAAAAAAGTCTGGTCCTTAAGGTACAAAACAGCTTGGTCCTTAAGGGGTTAAATAGAGCAAGAGGACTGTAGGGAGAATTTATGTGTTTATTAAAGAGAAGAAACTCCCAGATTTCGTATAGAAGTCTGGGACCCAGAAGAAATACATATCACACCAGTATGTTGCGGTATCAAATGTTTTCTACTTTATTCTAAGGTGTGTGTGTGGTTTATATACCATAAATGACATCACAGAAAAAGTATATACCTCCAAGATCAATAATAAAACCTAATAGGCTGAAACTAAAATGATTAACATAAGTTACACCTTTTAAGGTGTAACTATAACATACAATGAAACCGTTATGAATTCAGTGAAAAGGAACGCAAGGGGAGGGGGGGGGTCTGGGAGACTCTTACTGTCTACCAGGCACTGGTATAAAAAATGTTTCGTGTAACCCCTTTACTACTTACACTAGCAGCATGCTATATCTTTCTAGTCTACAGTCTAATAGCAGAACAACTAACTGATACATTGATCTACAATTTTCTTAACAAGGACCTTCAGCCTATATTCATATTTTTCCCGTATGAGTTCTGTCTGATTCCTTGATGGACTGAACTTGCGTGGGAAAAGAACCCATTCATTTGAGTGATTTTTCTCTCAGATCAATAGTCTGAATTTGAAAAATTGCTGCATGTCCTACTTTTGTGCCCAAGCATTTTATTATTCAATCCGCATGTGATTTGTTTTCATGTGTGTAAAAAACAGATGTAAGACCGTTTTCACGGCCGTCCGATATACGCTACCATCTGAGCTGTCTTCTCCTTCCCTCTCCCTCGCCGGCTCACCTCCTCTCTCCTCCCCTCTGGCTGTTTGCAATAGGAGGGGCGGGGCAGAGCTAAGCTCCCGCCCCTTGCCCACAGTCAGCAATGGGGAGGGGGTGGAGCTTAGCTGCGCTCCTATCCTGCCCTCTCCTATTGCAAACAGCTGGAGGGGAGGAAAGAGAAGGTGACCCTGCGAGGAGGAGGAAAGGGGGAAGACAGCTCAGACAGTAGCGTATATCAGCCGGTTGTTAAAACGGCGGCCAATATACGCTCCTGTGAATAAGGCCTAGGTATGTTGAAAAGTTCATCAACTTTCCAATAGACTTTATGTTGAATTCCCTTACAGTTTTCAAGATCAATTCTTGCTGTCAGTGAAAGAAAATGTGTTCTATACATACACAGGTTGAAAAAGTAAACAGACCTAATAATGATCACAGCTGAGAGTTTGCTACAATTTATCCAGTCTAGATAATTTTCTGGACTCCTCTGGAGCTTGCCTGCACTGATAGATTGTAGCAAGTATTCAGAAGGGAGATTTGTGCTGCTGCTGTTAAAGGTATTGTCTGGTTGTAACGACTAATGGTCCTTAGGGTAGGATACCAGTAGTAGATCAGCGGGTGTCTGCGGCACAGGATCCCTTCTGATCAGCCATTCTCTAGATCGATATGCTTGTGCATTGAGCTAAAGTCTGCAGGAAGAAGACAGCTCTGCTCCCACTGCAGTGGCCAGACTTGGTATTACAGGGCATTCACTTCAGTAAGAACTAGGCCTGTTATGCCAAGTCTATCCATTGCATTGAGAGCGGAGCTGTCTGCTTCCTGCAGACATCAACTCAGTGCACGAGCACCCCAACCCAATGAACGGCTGAAGAGCGGGACTCCTGGGTCTGCTATTGATGGCCTATTCTGCGGATAGACCATCAGTGATTTACAACTGGACAATACCTTTGAAGGAGCGTTCCATAGAATCCTTTGCACAGGATAGAGGTACCTTTACAATCTGCTTTTAAAGTTTTCTCGTGCTGTATTAAAGGGGGTTGAAGACAGCCAGATTTCTCCCTCAGCGCCGCTTCGGGCACACCCCTGTTCTTGATTGGCATGTATACTGATTTCTCTTCTTCACTGTAATCCCATGCAGGCGCCATAACAAATCTCAGCCGCGCACCCTAGGTCTCCCTTACTTGCTGGGACTTCAGCGGGGTACTGCGCATGCGCCTTGAGGATCGTTACTCCCACTGCGTCCGAGGTCAGATGACTGTAGGAGTAACGATCCTCAAGACACATGCGCAGTACCCCGCTGAAGTTACAGCTAGTAAAGGAAAGTCGAAGTGCACTGGAAGGGCTTGTTACTGCGCCTGCACCAGATACAATGAAGAAGAGAAATCACTATGTATCAAGAACAGAGGTGTGCCCGGGGCGGCAATGAGGGAGAAATCTGACTCTTTTCAGCATATTAATATACAGCACCGAAAAAACTTCAAGAGCGGATTGTAAAGGTAGCGGGGCACGGATTACAGAACCAAATAGTGATAAAGAAATTCTCATTATTAGCGCTGTTAAGGGTTTATCATGGATTACATTATAAACACTTGATGACCGGTTCCCTTTAAGTCCATTTGATTTTCTAAATTCAGTGTAATTGTAGCAAACCTGCAGCTGTGAGAAGTATTAGTTCTATACAGTGCTTTAACCTTTGAATGCGAATGATCCCATTCACTGACAGCAAGCAGAAATCTTGGAACTGAGAGGACACAAAGAATGAAGTGAACTAGAACATTTTATTATACACTTTATATAAATATGGAAAACCGGTTAGGAAATTTAAGCTGTTCTCCATCTCTGCTCACTTCTTCCAACCTTCCATGTATTTTTACTTCTATTGCTGAATTGTCTCATCTTCTTTCACTTTTTATTAATACTAACCACCGAAAATGTAATTTACAGGATCACTACGATTTTGGAATGAGAGCCGTAAAAACTGTCATTATGGCTGCCGGAAACCTGAAGAGAGAAAATCCGACCATGAACGAGGTGACGCCATGCTTGTTATGCTGAAGACACTTAAGGCGTGAATAGAACTCATGGGTCCCCATAGCTAAACTCAGAAATGGGCCCCCTCTCCAGGAGGCTTAGATAAAGTGGCTCAGGGTCTAGTATACCTCTAAAGAAGTCTATCACGTAATAATAGCTCTACACAGTGATAGTGATTACAGTGCAGGTACCTGCAGTGCTCATAAGTGGCTTCTTCCCTCATTGGTGACATCCATTGAGTTTTCTTTTCTTTCCGGGCCCAAACTGCCAAGAAGACTTTTTTTTTCGCAGTGCGCTCCCCCTCGTCCTACCACTACTCCCACCTCTCAGTATCCCCCCATAGTAATAGTACCCCCACTAAATAAGTGCCCTCTCTTTGGCCTCTTTTGGTAATAGTGTTCCTTCTCTGGCCCTCATTAGTAAAATAATGCCTCTGTTTCTCTCATTAATATAATAGTGCCCCCTGTTGCCACCATTAGTATCATAGGTCTTTCCCGCCAAACCTCTTGCAAGAGACAATGGGCAGGAGTCATGATTCTGTATACAGCATTCGGAATCTCTGAAAGGCTCGATACTGCTGTGAGTGAGAGATCTGCGGTCAGACGAACGATGGGAAGGGACAGGTCCCAGCCCCTCTGCTCTGCGGGCCCCATAGCAGGGTCCTGGTCTGCCTGCATTGGCGACACACCACTGGAGACACTTTATGATCAGATTTGCTGCTTTTACGACATGCAGACTCGTTCCTATAACAGCAGGGATATGAAGAGGTGTGACAGTCAGCAGAAGGCAGGTTGCTGTTCATAGTTCATAATGTTACATAATCCAAGCTGCCATACACTCACCTGCACTCCGACTCCAGATGTCCGGGTCTCGGTGACCTGTAGTCTGTCTGATGACCACAAGTTATAGCATTCCATGCCACTATCATCTCATTGTCATTCTGGTGGTCCCTGCAGGAGCTCATCTGCCTCAGAGCGATCCGAGACGTCAATGTTCCCAAATTCCTTCAAGATGACCTGAAGCTCTTCAGTGGGATTGTGTCCGACCTTTTCCCAAGGATTGAAGAGGAGCCTATTGATTATGGCAGCTTAGATGAGGCAATTCGGAAGGCCTGTTCCAAGAGAAACCTGAAGGATGTTGGCGGTAAGAAGATATCTAGGAGATGTGATGTATGGTGATCCTTAAATGTCCTAATGTCATGTCAATAAAAGTCCAATAAGAATATGGGATTTTGAACTTTTGCACTCTGTTGTCAAACATACATTCCACACTGAACGGCCCCGTTATTGGAGCCTCCTATCTATTTGTGCGTTAGACCTCCATCCACTGGATCCCATTTCACTAGATATTTTTCCTCGATCATCCCACTCTCAGTATACTCTCAACACTGTTACACGAGAAAATCCCACGCAGTTGACCAGGCCTCGTTGTAAGTCGTTCGGATTTCTGGATTTTCCCATCTCATATGGAATCACACTGAAACTGATCCACGGAAAACTAGTCACGTGATTTTATGCTGCACTCCGGGGTCATGGGGATAATTTCCATAAAAGAAAGTGCGAATCATGAGAGGGTCGAGGGCTGTATAAAAGGACCAGGAACTCAAATAAAGTTCATATGTGACAGATATCAGTCGCTTCTCCGATACTGAAACATCTTTCTTGTAATCTTGTGTTCCTATGTCAGGATTTGTCACCAAGTGCATCCAGCTCTATGAGACCACTGTGGTACGGCATGGCCTGATGCTTGTGGGACCTACAGGTTCAGGAAAGTCAGAGGTATGTGAAGGTTTCCATAAACCATTTATATTAACACTGACCATATATGATGATGATGTAGCATCTGATTGTCCATCCTGTCTCCGCAGTGCTATAAGGTCCTTGCAGCTGCTATGTCCTCCCTTCAGGGTCTCCCTTCTTTTAGCGGAGGAACCTATGAGACTGTTCACTACTACGTCTTAAATCCCAAGTCCATCACCATGGGTCAGCTGTACGGAGAGTTTGATCTTCTCACTCATGAATGGTAAACCATTGCGTCCATTCTGAAAGATTGTGCCTGCTCCTAGATGTCTATATTGATGCAGTTTTATTTGCTCACTTTGTAGGACGGACGGGATCCTCTCGTCACTCATCCGTGGAGGCGTCTCCTCTTTAGATCCGGACAAGAAGTGGTACATGTTTGATGGACCAGTAGACGCTGTTTGGATTGAGAATATGAACACGGTGCTGGATGACAATAAGAAGCTGTGTCTGAGCTCAGGGGAGATCATAAAGCTCACAGAGGTGACCCCAAAATGCTTATATCTAAGTACTGTACAGGGTGGCCCCTTGGAAAAAAGCCTGCCTCCTACAATACTGTGACAAGAAGACTAAGCAAGTGGATTGATTTTTTCCAAAGCTTTATTGATTTACCCACATGTTACAACAGATGCTGGAAGCAGACCCATTCACTTTTATGTGCCTGTATGCATGTTGCAACATATTGGCTGATACTGCCTGCAGCTCTTCAACTGAGCTGTGATTTGGTGAATCAGGTGGGGATTTTTAGTAGTCCAATACCTGCTTTGCTGTGAATTCATATGACCTGATAAATAAAACCACGTTTCGTCTGTTATAAACTGCAGCAATGGGCCCAAATGTCTTCTAGCAATCATAGTCAGCAACCACGTACGCACAGTAATTTACGTGTTTAGCTTTGTTGCAGTGTTTCAGTTCCTGCACACATTATTCAGTATATTTCCAGTTTACAGCAACTTGCTGGGACAGACACTGAGTTGATTTTCGAGGACTATTTGCAATCCACAGCTAAATATCTTGGAAGTTCGGACTGACCGAGGCCTCGGTTTCTTCATGTTTGTGGCAGACTGGTTTGGCGCCATTTCTGCACCAGGCTTTGAATTCTGCGTTTAGCAGGTGGTTCTGTAGCTGGGTACTTGTCAGCAAAGGCCTGTTGCCTTTCCTTAATTAATCCGCTGTGCACTTTGACTTTCAACAGTAACTATTCACTGTTACAGGAAGACCAACATGGGGCAGATTTATGGAACTTGTCTAAAAGTAAATCTATGTTGCCCATAGCAACCAATCACTGCTGAGGTAAAATGAAAGCTGCGTTGTGATTGGCTGCTAGAGGCAATAAAGACAGATTCTCTGTTAGACAGCTTTCATAAGAGTGTGGTGCCAGGATCGGAGGTGGGCTATTTTTCTGTGGGCCACCCTGTACATGGAGCCAAAAGGCTACAGCCTAAAATGTTCTTCATCAGAGCTGAAGCTGGACCCCAGGTATCTACAGCTCCACTGAAATGTCCTCTTCTTCTTCTTCTTCAGGCCATGACCATGATGTTTGAGGTCCAGGATTTGGCCGTGGCTTCTCCGGCAACTGTTTCCCGCTGTGGCATGGTGTATCTGGAGCCTAGTCTTCTTGGCCTTGGCCCTTTTACTGAATGCTGGCTCCGTTGTATTCCCGCTGTCCTAAAGCCATATGCAGAGCAAATGGCGTCTTTGTTTTCACGGTTCCTGCAGGTAAGAACCTTTCGTGCAGTCAGTGCACCTTCCACATTTTCTAGTTTGGCTTAAAGTATTCCTTTTCTTAGCTTCAGATAACTTTAGCCCCTTAGTGACGGCCCCATTGCCTTTTTACGTCCTAGCTAAGTGGACTTTAATCCTAGAGGACGTAAAACATGCATCCTCGTTGGATTAAAGCCCTCTTGGCTCGGCATGTGGCAGCTCCATGCTGTCAGTGCCCACAGGTAGTCGACAGTATGGAGCTGTCATCCCGGGCTGTAGGGAGCACCCCCCGGCAATGCGATTGAAAAAGTAAAAGTAAAAAAAAGTTAAAGATTCAGCTGCTCTGATGGATCGGATCCATCAGGGCAGCTGAGCATACTCACCTGCCTTGTCCGTGGTGTTCCGCGGTAAGGGGGTCCTCTGGGACCCGTCAACGCTCTTCTGCGCATGCGTGACGTCACTCGCATGTGCAGAAGTCCGGGAGCCCCGGCAAATTTGAAATCTCCTGGCTCCCAGCGCCTGAAAGTAGCCGGGAACCAGGAGATGTCACTGGGGACCGCGTTGACCGGTCCCCGTGCCCTTGATCGCCGCTATCCATTGGATCACGAAAAAGTTTTTAAAAGTTGAAACAAAGTTATTTTCACCTCCCCTCATGGATCCCCGGGTTCTCCGCGAAGTCCCCATCTGCGCATGCGCGCCCGACCTCAATCATTGGGCGAGTGCACAGAGGGGCTCAGGCCCTGGGAAATTTAAAATCCCTCTGCTCCTGACTACCATGTGTATCCAGGAGCAGAGAGATGTCACCGGGGACGTGATCACTGTTATCCAATGGATAACAGTGATTAGTTAAAGTTTTAAAAAAAGAGTGTAAAAAAAAGTTTGAAAAAGTAAAAAAAAAAAGTTTCATCTCCCCTCATGGATCATATCCATGAGGGAGGATGAAATTACGTACCTAAGGCCCCAGGATTTATCTGCGGACCTTACCCGAGCTTCTGTGCACGTGCCCATCACCAAAACGGCAGATGTGCAAAAGCCGTGGATTGCCAGGGTAATTTAAATCCTCCCTGCTCTTGGCTACAAAACTTAGCCAAGAGCCTGGAGATTTCACAGGGGGCCGCGTTGAGCGGTTCCTGGTCACATGTTCACCATTATCCAACGGATAATGGCGATCAGATAAAAGTAAACAAAGTTGAAGTTTCATCTCCCCTCACCGATGCGATCGGTGAGAGGAGATGAAACTTTTTACCGAAGCCCTCCGTATTTGAACCCTGACGTGTTTCTCCTCCGTGGACCTTCCCAGATTCTGCACATGCGACCGCTGGCAAAATGACGGACACAAGCGCAGGAGCAGGGGAAATTTAAAATCTCCTTGCTCCCGGTGACCAACAGTTGCCGAGAGCCTGGAGTAGTGAACGGTCCCCAGTCACATGATAAAAAGGTAGCGATCTACCTTAGGCCTGCCTCACATGACCGGATAGGAATTACGGATTCCGCATGTGTCTGATCCACAGTAATACGCAGATCAATCGCATTGGATTACACAATTCCGCTCAAATTAGCGGGTTGGAATTGCGTAATCCACTCGCAGAATTACCACGGATATCCGCAACATAGAGCCATTGTGCTCCATGGTTACGGATATACCCGCAGCCCATACGCATCTACATTGTGTACCGTCTGCTGGTACCCACGTCATTGCTAAGCGACGGTGCGGGAAATACAAACAATAAAAGGTGTACTGCGCATGACTGCCTGCGTGAGTAGTCAGTTATGCGCAGTACATTACGCGTCCGTATGCAGCGCCACGGCCGGGCTCACAGCTGGGATCCGCTGCGGGCCTCTGCAAGCGGATTCCACTTACGGCCATGTGAACCCGGCGTTATTCACACCGCTACCTGTAATACGTAAGCCTCGGGAGCACTCGCCTTCCTGCAGTTCCAGGAGCGCCTTCTGTGTGAGACCGCCGCAACTCAGCAAGCTTATGGAGACTCACAGTGCGCCACTTTTTACACTCCATCTCTGCCACTGAGGTCAGGAAATACCCCCCATAAAGCATGAGAGGATGGAAGAAACCAGATTTTATTGCCCCATGTACCCATCCCAACCAGGCCTCCATTATTACTCCTGTCTTCGGAAAAAAACCACACAGTTTACATTATTACTTTTATCTAAGACTTGGGGAAGGCCAAAAAGGGCGCGGGAAGGGGGGATTATTTTTAGGGAGTCAATTTTATTTTTGCCGCACAAGTGAGCAATGGGGCCTGGAGTTTATTCAGTTGTACCCTGAAATCCAACGGTGTTCCCTCCATTATAGGCCTAGCCATATGTCCTGTAAGCAGATTGGGGCCACAATGGGTATGTTTCTGAATACGGCACAAACAGGGGGATACATTTTGGGGTACAAGTCTTCATTTATATGTGTGCTGTACAAAAAAACTGTTTTTAAATTGACACAATTGCCAAAAAAATGAAAATTGTAATTTTTTCCTTTGCTTAGATTTATTCAAAAATTGTAGGGTAAAAATTGTCAGTAGACCCCTAGATGAATTCGTTAAGGGGTCTAGTTTTCAAAATGGGGTAATTTGTGGGGGTTCTCTGTCGTTTTGGCCGCTCAAGGGCTCTACAAGTGGGCAATGAGGCCTAAATCACCTTCATGCAAAATTTCTGTTCTGAAAGCCACCGACTACTCCTTTCATTTTGGGCCCCGTTGTGCATCCAGACATAAGATTAGGACCACAATGGGTATGTCTCTGAACACAGGACAAACAGGGGTATCCATTTAGGGGTGCAAGTCTTCATTCTTATGTATGCTGTACAAAAAAGCTGTTTTTAAAATGACAGAATTACCAAAAAAACGAAACTCATAATTTTTTCCTTCTGTTTTGCTTAAATTCATTCAAAAACTGTGGGGTCAAAATGGGCGGTACACCGCTAGATAAATTTATTAAGGGGTCTAGTTTTTAAAATGGGGTAATTTGTGGGGGTTCTCTATGGTTTGGGCCGCTCAAGAGCTCTACAAGTGTGCTATGGGGCATAAAAGGACTTCAAGCTAAATTTCTGTTCTGTAAGCCACCGACTATTCCTTTCATTTTGGGCCCCGTTGTGCATTTAGACATAAGATTAGGACCATAATGGGTATATTTCTGAAAATAGGACAAACAGGGGTATCCATTTTGGGGTGCAAGTCTTCATTCATATGTGTGCTGTTCAAAAAAAATGTTTTTAAATTGTCAAAATTGCCAAAAAAAAAGCACAATTTGTTACTTCTGCTTTGCTTGAATTCATTCAAAAACTGTGGGGTCAAAATGGGCGGTACACCGCTAGATAAATTCATTAAGGGCTCTAGTTTTTAAAATGGGGTAATTTGTGGGGGTTTTCTATGGTTTTGGTCGCTCTAGAGCTCTGCAAGTGGGCAATGGGGCATGAAAGGCCTTCAAGCAAAATTTCTGTTCTAAAAGACACTGACTACTCCTTTCATTTTGGGCCCCGTTGTGCATTCCTGAAAAACAACTGTGGGGTCAAAATTCTCATGACCCCCCTCAGTGAATACATTAGGGGTGTTGTTTTTAAAATGTGGTCATTTGTGGGGATATCTATTATTCTGACACCTGTGAGCCTTTGCAATCTTGGCTTGGTGTAGGAAAACAAAGTGTTCCTCAAAATGTTGATAAGTAATGTTAAACTTGTACGTCTCCTAAATGGTTAAAAAAACGAAAGTTTTTCAAACGTGCATCCAGAATAAAGTTAACAGATGGAAATATATATCGTAACAAAGATTTGAACAGTATGTTTGCACATATTTGAGATATTACAGTTGAAAATGTGAAAAAATGACAATATTTTCAAACTTTTTCCAATATTGGCACTTTTAATAAATATGCACAAGTTCTAACGGTCTGTTTTTACAACCTAAATTAAGTACAATATGTGGCGAAAAAACAATGTCAGAATCACTTGGATATGCAAAGCCTTTACGGAGTTATGATATGTTATGTGACACATGTCAGATTTTCAAAATTTTGCTCCGTCACGAAGGTGCAAACAGGCTTCGTCACTAAGGGGTTAAAGCAGCCACTGTGAACAAAAAGAGCTGCAGCATAAAGCACGGGGGAAGGAGGTAGATCTAAGGTTTCAGACTAACAATAACATAGATATTGCAGCTACGCTAATATCATTGATCATAGCAGCAAATGATATGATGCTGCCTGGTCACATCCTATCAGTGATCTTATATCTTGTGGGACTAGTAACATGGACCTTGTTTATATCTCTTGTCATGTTTGTAGGATTCCATCGAGTTCGTGCATCGTACAGTGAAGGAAGTGGTCGCATCCACCTCCAGTAACCTGGTGATGAGTCTCCTGAAGCTGCTGGAGTGTTTCTTTCAACCTTTCATTCCAAAAGAGGTAAAACCCCATCTTGAGATCAGTCACTCATCAGGATTATATGCAGTCAAAGGGAATGTTCACATAACATCAGCAGCATTCTAAGTCCTCTATTTTACTTATCCTGTACTGATCCTGTATTATACTCCAGAGCTGCACTCACTATTCTTCTAGTGGAGTCACTGTGTACATACATTACTTATCCTGTACTGATCCTGAGTTACATGCTATACTATACTCCAATCACATCCAGAGCTGCATTCAATAAGTTATCAGGTAGGAGGGTGTCTTGCACCTATTCCTCCTGTACCTGTCAGTGACGACTCCGGTTTATCAGTAGGTTATAATTACTTGTATTACATGAGGACGTTCAGTCTATTTTTCCAGGGACAGAAGAGGATCTCCCAGGACAAGCTGGATCGCATCAGGGAGCTGGTGGAGAGCTGGTTCATCTTCTCTCTGATCTGGAGTGTGGGGATCACCGGGGACTCTGATGGTCGTTTGCAATTTAACAAATTTTTGAGGGACAAAATGATGTCTGAGAAGGTAATGAACATTAATCTAAGGCTGCCAGTACATATCAGACAGCTGGCCGCTTATCACTCATGTGACAGCCTGACAGCCCCATACACATGTACAGTTGGTTTAGCTGAGGGTTCATGTGTTGTAAATGTAGAGTGGGGGAGAAAACCGCTGCCAGACGCCACTGTCCCTTTCAGACTCCTCTGTTCCCTTTAGGTTCCCCTGTCCCTTCCACCAGACTTCTCTGTCTGCTCTGCCAGACTCCTGTTGCCTCCTTTAGACCCCTATGTCTGCTCCTCTGTGCCCATCATCCAGACCCTGCTGTCTACTCAACACTACCCTTTTCCTTCTTCCAGGACATTCTGTCCTTTTCTATATTACTCTGTCCACTCATATAAGCCTTTTTGTCCCCTTAAGACTTCTCTGTCCTGTGTGCCAAACTCCTCAGTCCCCTTCTTCAGATCCCTTTGTTGCCTCCTCTAGACATAGTAACATAGTATGTTAGGCTGAAAGAAGACTATGTCCAATGTCCAGTTCAGCCTGTTTCCACCCCCTCCTTGTTGATCCAGAAGAAGGCAAAAAAATCTCAATGAGGCAGAAGCCAATTTAGCCCATTTGCAGGAAAAAATCCTTCCCTACTCGATAACAGCAGTCAGAATAATCCCTGGATTAATGTTTGAAAGTTCCTACCTGACTCCAAGAGCTGGATCAACAACCCTGCTGATTATTTAATGTCTATATCCTGTAATATCATAGCGCTCTAGAAAGGCATCTAGTTCCCTCTTAAACTCCTCTATCGATTTTGCAGTCACCACGTCCTCAGGCAGAGAGTTCCACAGTCTCACTGCTCTTACAGTAATGAACCCCCTTTTGTGTTGGTGATAAAACCTGCTTTCTTCTAGACGTAGAGGATGCCCTCTTATTATTGTCACAGTCCTGGGTATAAACAGATCATGGGAGAGATCCCTGTATTGTCCCCTAATGTATTTATACATAGTTATTTGGTCGCCTCTAAACCGTCTTTTTTATTTATTGAGTGAATAATCTCAATTATGATAGCCTCTCTGGCTATTCCAGTCCTCCATTCTGTTTATTAGTTTAGTCACCCTTTTTTTGAACCCCCTCAAGCACTGTAACATCTTTCCTGAACACCGGTGTCCAGAACTGTATACAGTATTCCATGTGAGGCCTGACAAGTGCCTTATATAGTGGGAGGATAATGTTCTCGTCCCTCGCCCCTATACCTCTTTTATTGCACCCCAAGGCTTTATTTGCTTTTGCAACATCTGACTGGCATTGGCTGCTCCAATTAAATCTACAGTCCACTAGTACCCCCAGGTCTTTTTCCATATCACTTTTCCCCAGCAGTACCCCATTTAGTGTATGTTGGGGGCATCCGTTTCTCCTGCCCATGTGCATATGAATATTGAACTTCATTTGCCACTTTTCTACCCAAGCCCCCAGTTTATCCAGGTCCATTTGCAGCCGTATATTGTCCTCCTTTGTGTTAATTATCTTTTAGAATTTCATATCCTCTGCAAATATTGATATTTTGCTGTGCAGCCCGTCTATCAGGTCATTGATAAATATATTGAACAGAATGGGGCCTAATACTGAACCCTGTAGCACCCCACTAGCAACAGTGGCCCAATCAGAGTATGAACCATTTATTACCACCCTCTGCTTTCTGTCTCCGAGACAGTTCTTTACTCAGATACACATTTTTTGGCCCAGTCCGTGCTGTCTCATTTTATATATCAACCTATTATGCGGCATGGTGTCAAATGCTTTAGAGAAATCCAGATATAAGAGATCAATAAACTCTCCCAGGTCCAGCCTAGAATTTACTTCATTGTAGAAGCTGATCAAACTGGTCTGACTTGATCGACCCTGCATGAATCTGTGCTGATGAGGATTTATACCATTGTTTTCCTTGAGGTATTCTAGGATAGCATCTCTCAGAAATCCCTTGAATATTTTTCCAATTATTGAAGTGAGACTTACCGGTCTGTAGTTACCAGGCTCTCTTCTTGACCCCTTTTGGTATATTAGAATAATATAGTGGTGCAACCCTGGTCTCAAGAGAGTCCCTAAATATAAGAAATAGCAATTTATCACACCACTTAGTTCCCTTAAAACCCTTGGGTGTATTCCATCTGGACCCCGCAATTTGTTGATTTTAATCCTTTTGAACCGGCTTTGTACTTTCTCCTGTGTTAGGCAGGTGATATTTAGCGGGGGTTTCATTTTATCCCCCTGCATCTCATGTGACATTTCTTTTTCATTCATGAATACATGAGTAAAAACTATTTAATAGATTTGCCTTCCCCCATCATATTCTATGGTTTCTCCTGCATTATTTGTTAAAGGGCCAGTGCTTTCAGTGCAAATCCTTTTACTATTTATATAAATGAAAAATAGTTTAGGGTTATAAATAGTTTAGGGCTATTTTTGCTCCCTTTGGCAATCAGTCTCTCTGCCTCCTCATTGGCAGTTTTGATCTTTTCCCTACATAATTTTTTTTCCTGTATGTTTTTAGTGCTTCTTCACTGCCTTCTTGTTTTAATAGTTTAAATGCTTTCTTTCTTTTTTTTTTTTTGCTGATTACAGTTTTGTCGAGACACATTGTTTTCCTTCTACTTGTAGTTCTTTAATTTTTAAAAAGTTAATTATGATGTTTTTAAATTTCTACCATTTGTCACCTGTACTTTTATTTTGAGGATGTTGTCCCAATTAATGTTGCCAAGAGTAAACTTACTAAAGTTTTTTTTTTTTTTTGTTGCTCCCTAATAAGGCTTCCTATTGAACGACAGCTGGAAATTAATTATATCGGGGTCACTATCTCCCAAGTGTCCCTCAACCTGCACCCTGTGATTCTGTCCGGTTTGTTAGTTAATACTAAGTCCAGAGTGGCCCTCCCTCTAGTTGGCTCCCACACAAGAGGACACCCCTCTGTCCACTCCTCTGTACCTCTCCAAAATCCTCTGCTCCTCTTTCAGACCCTCCTCTGTACTCCACACTACTCTGTTCCTTCCTCAAGATTGCTCTGTCCCGTTCTCCATACTACTCTGTCCCCCTTCAGACCTCTCTGTCCCGTCCTTTAGATCTCTGTCCTTTCAGACTCTTCTGCCTCCTTTACCAGACTCATCTTGACTCTGTCCTCTCCTCTAGCCTCCTCTGTCCTCTCCTCTAGCCTCCTCTGTCCCCTCCTCTAGACTTCTCTGTCTCCTTCTCCAGTCCTTTCTGTCCATTCCTCTGTACCTCTCTAGACTCCTCTGTCCCCTCTTCCAGACCCTGCTGTCTAGCCCACACTACTCTGTTCCTTCCTCCAGACCCCTCTGTTCTCTCCTCCATACTTCTCTATCCTCCTCCTCCTCCCATACTAGTCTGTCCACTTCTCAAGACCTCTCTGTCTCTTTCACACTCCTCTATTCCCCCCCCCCCCCCCCAGACTTCTCAATCGCCTTCTTTAGACTCCTCTGTCCATTCCTCTGTTGCCTCTCCAGATCCATCTGTCCCTTCCTTTAGACCTTTCTGTCCCTTCCTTTAGACCTTTCTGTCCCTTCCTTTAGACCTTTCTGTCCCTTCTTTTAGACCTTTCTGTCCCTTCTTTTAGACCTTTCTGTCCCTTCTTTTAGACCTTTCTGTCCCTTCTTTTAGACCTTTCTGTCCCTTCCTTTAGACCTTTCTGTCCCTTCCTTTAGACCTTTCTGTCCCTTCCTTTAGACCTTTCTGTCCCTTCCTTTAGACCTTTCTGTCCCTTCCTTTAGACCTTTCTGTCCCTTCCTTTAGACCTCTCTGCCCTCTTCTTTAGACCTCTCTGCCCTCTTCTTTAGACCTCTCTGCCCTCTTCTTTAGACCTCTCTGCCCTCTCCTTTATTTAGACCTCTCTGTCCCCTCCATCAGACTCTTCTGTCACCTCTGCCAGACTGCTCAATGCTCTTCTGTCCTCCTCCTCCATACTACTCTGTCCATTCTCCACTGGACAATTAGTCATAGTGCAACACCTCACTGCAGTACATCCTGCTCCACCTGTATTGTATGGCCGTCTCCCTGTCCATGGACTAAACATCTCCTTAATTGTCAGGTTACCATGCTGTTTCCAGAAAAAGGCCTGGTCTATGACTATGTGCTGGATGATGCTGGGATCAGCAGTGCTGCTGAGGATGACAACGAGGATGGGCAGAGAAAGGTGAGGCATCTGTGCCCGGTCAATCCCTCAGTAGTGAAGTCGATGCTGGCAGATTAGATTTCACCCTTACCCACCTGTCTTTCTCTTTGAGGTACGCTGGATGAACTGGATGGAATCCTCCGCTCCTTTCTCTATCGCTTCTGACTCCAGCTATGCAGACATCATCGTGCCCACCCTGGACACCGTACGAATGTCTCATCTTCTGGGGATGCTGCTGACCAATAAAAAGCCGGTGAGTGTATGGAAGCCATTATGATAGCAATGTTCAACTGCTGGCCACTATACTATATCTGTACCAGTCTTGTCTGCAGGTCCTATGCGTGGGTCCTACAGGGACTGGGAAGACCCTGACCATATCTGACAAGCTACTGAAGAACATGCCACAGGAATACATCAGCCACTTCCTCATGTTCTCTGCCCGAACCTCCGCAAATCAGACGCAAGATCTGATCGACAGCAAACTAGACAAAAGGCAAGAAAAATCCTGTGGGTTGGGGTGATTGGAAGTGATTCTTAGATTGATTTCTGTTGGCGTTACAATCTGTCACTTACTTAGGAAGTCATTTATCCTGTACGTCATCTGTGTAAATGGTCCCTTTATTAGGGATCCCCCATCTAGTAGCGTTTGGTCCTCCTTTAGTCTTCAGAACTTCAGCAATTCATTGTGGTGTGGATTCTGCAGGAATATCGGTCCCTGTGGACAGGAAGCTTCTTGTAGTTGCCGCAGATTAGATGGAGGTGCTGACATGTTCTGACCAGCTGACAGGAAGGGGTCATCGGTTGATGCTGCTTGCGCCAAATTCTGACCTCTCACCAGCATGGGGCAACAGAAATCTGGATCTGTCTGACCAGGAGATATTTTTCTGCTGCTAAAGGCCCTATTAGACGCAACGAGAATCGCTCAAAAATCGCTCAAAGCCATCTTTTGAGCGATTCTTGTTCTGTCTAAATGCATGGACATCGTGCAGTTTTCGTGCACGAGTCGCTGATCGCTAAATTCTAGCTTGCTAGAATTCAGCGATCAGCTGTTATCAGTGGAGCGGGCTGTTATCAGCCTGTTGCACTGATAACATTCTCTGTGCCTGTGTCCAGCAGTGAATTCTGCATGAGCTGTAAGCATAGGGGACACTACAGCTGTTTGCTTATGCAAAGCAGCTGTATTGTTCTACTAGTGGCCGTGTTGGTGTCTCGCTCTGCTTGCATATTCTATAGTAGCTAATTAGCTACTATAAAGTTTGCAAAGATGATCGCTCAAAACTGTCACTCAGACTATCGTTTGAGCAACTTTTGAGCAATCTTCTATCAGTGTAAATGGGGCTTTAGTAACACAATCTTTGGTTTTTTTGCCCACTGGAGTCTCACCTTTCTGTTTCTCCTAGACAAAATGGCGCTGGAACTGGTCATCTGCAGTTATAGTCTATCTGTGCTAAGGAACGGCGAGTTGTGCGCTCGGACATGCTAGGATTATCAGTGTTGCGTTTGGCTGACTGTGCAGCACCTTTTGGTCAGAACAATTCCTGACATCTTCTAATGAAGGGGCCATTCAGTGTATAGTACAGTGTAGAAAAGCATAATATGGAAGATTCAGTGATTTGCAGTTCTTAGCTCCAGACATCTGTTATTACAGGAGGAAGGGGGTGTTCGCACCGCCCCTGGGGCGCTACTTTATCTTCTTCATTGATGACATGAACATGCCAGCCCTGGAGACGTACGGAGCACAGCCACCTATCGAGCTGCTGAGACAATGGATGGACCACAGAGGATGGTATGACCGCAAGCAGATAGGTAAGGGCAATCATACATGTCCCCCAGAGAGCAGCTCACAACCAGTGTCCTTAGTAATCTTTGAATTTCGGCAGGGGTCTTCAAGAAATTAGTGGATATAAATTTTCTGTGTGCCATGGGACCTCCCGGAGGAGGCAGGAATCCGGTTTCTCCTCGTCTCACACGCCACTTCAACTACTTGTGCTGTACGGAGATGGGTGACAGCAGCAAGAGCAGGATATTCTCCACCATTCTGGGCAGCTGGATGGGTGAGTGACCAAGGATGAGGCATGAGATGGCAAGATCAAGCTGTATCGGGTGGAGTAGAGTCCTTACCCTTAGCTATAGCCCAGAGTAGAGGTGCCAAACAATTTGGAGGGAGAGGCAGTATGGTTCCTAGTAGTAGTAGGTTTTGCAGGAGTATGACAGCGAGGCATCTGGTAAGATGGCAGGAGGAACAGTTGGGCACCTGGAGGAGAGGGGGGCAGCAAAGACAGTGAGGCTCCTAGTGGAGAGAAGAGCAGCAGAAACAGTGAGGCTCCTGGTGCAGACGGGAATAGCAAGGACACTAAGGCCCCTGGTGGAGAGGAGGACAGTAGGGGCACTAATGGTCCTAGTAGAGAGGGTGGCAGCAGGGGCAGTGAGTCTCCTGGTGGAAAGGGGGCAACAATGACAGAGAGGAGGTCAGCAGAGACAGGGAGACCCCTGTTGGAGAGGGGGACATTAGGAACAGTGAGGTTCCTGGTGGAGAAGGGGGCTACAACAGGAACAGGGACACCCCTGGTGGAGAGGGGGACGGTGGGGACAGTGCGTTTCCTGGTGAAAAGGGAGGCAAAAGGCCTTGGCTGTGTGCATAGGATTGCGTGCATGGGCGGAAATTCTGCGGGAAATCCCGTCGCAGAATTTCCGCCGGTCTGCAGGGGGCCTAAGTGAAAAGGAATCTATACGTGACTGTCAGATCGGACAAGATATAAAGTAGAAATATGGTTACAAAGTAGTAAAGCAAACAGAATGTATGTTATACATCAGATCTGTGTCTTGTCTTGGTTAAGACCATGTGTCATCCTCTGCTCCTTAACCTTACTGTATGTTGTCAGATTGCACACTGGCTTATGATGAACTGTAGCTCCACACATACAGTGATCCGAAAAGTCTTCAGACCCTTTCACTTTTTTACATTCTGTTATGCTGTGTCCTTGTGCAAATTTAAAAAAAGAATTGACGTTTTTCTCCCTCATTCTGCATTCAATAGCCTATAACGACAAAGTGACAACAGAATATTAGAAATCTTAGTAAATGTTTAAAAAATTCAAATGGAAATATTGTATTGGCAGAAGTATTCACAACCTTTTGTATGGCACTTGAAATTTAGCTCTGAGGGCCTCTCATTTCTCATCATCATCTTCAAGATGTTTCTACACTTTGATTGGAGTCACCTGTGGTAAATTCAATTGATTGGACAAAATTTTAAGACACCCTCCTGCCTATGTAAAGTCTTGCAGCTCACAATGCATATTAGAGCCAAAACCAAGGCATGAGGAGGAAAGAACTGCCCGTAGAGCTCAGAGACAGAATTGTGTGGAGGTACAGATCTGGAGAAGCCGACAAAAACATCTCTGCTGCGCTGAAAGTTCCCAAGAGCCCAGCGGCCTCCATAATTCTTACATGGAAGAAGTTTGGAACAACGAGGACTCTTCCTAGAGCTGCCAAAAAGTACTCTGACTGTGAGAAACAAGATTCTCTTCTCAGATGACACCAAGATGGAATTTTTTGGCCTCAATTCTAAGCATTATGTCTGGAGGAAACCAGGCGGCACCTGCTCAATAACTTCTCTACAGTGAAGCCTGGTGGTGACAGCATCATGCTGGGGACAGCAAGAAAGGTCAGGGTTGATGGAAAGCTAAATAAAGCAAAGTAAAGAGATATTGAAAACCTGATCAAGAGTGAAAGGGACCTTAAGGCCTATTTACACGCAACAATTATCGCTCAAAATTCATTCAAACAATGGCATATGAACGATAATTGTTGCGTGTAAACGCTGCCACCGTTCACTCTTCGGCTGAACAATAAGTTTAAGGTGAGCTTAAAATCCATAGTTCAGCAAGAGATAAGATAACAAGGACCGCACGCTGTGTTCTACCACAAGAGTTGGAAGTTACATTGTATTCTACCGACAGCCAGTGTGAGAACAAAGGAGCTGTGTGCAGAACTCAGACCATATGCTGTGCTCTGCAAACAGCTCCCTGAGACCCTTTTACATGCAAATGAAGCTACTAAAATGTTAATGGACATTAGTGTCACTTTATGCAAAATGATCACTAAAACTGACAATCTTTCAGTCGTTTGGAAAATTGTCTTTGCGTGTAAATGGGCCATAAGACTGGGCAGAAGGTTCACCTTCCAATAATACAATGACCTAAAGTACACCGCCCAAACAACATAGGGGTGGCTTACGGACAACTCTGTGAATGTCCCTGAGTGGTCCAGCCAGAGTCCTGACTTGAACCCAGTTGAACATCTCTGGAGAGACCTGAAAATGTCTGTCCATACACGGCCCCCATCCAACATGACAGAGGGCAGAAAATCTCCAAATCTGGGTGTGCCAACCTTGTGGCATCATAGCCAAGAAGACTGGAGGCTGTGATCGCTGCAAAACGTGCTCCAACTAAGTACTGATAACAGGGTATGATTATGGCAATGCAAAATGTTAGTTTTTTTATTTTTTAAAATTTTGCCAAGATTTTTAACATTCTGTTATCACTTTGTCATTACAGGGTACAGAGTACTGAATGATGGGGAAAACTTGACATTTTTTTATTTTGCACAAGGCCACAACATAACAAAATGTAAAAAAAAAAAAGTGACAGGCTCTGAAGACTTTCCAGACCTGCTGTAAATGTTTTTCAAGATGTGCATGGATCTATCATAACTTACCTCTCCTTTCTTGCAGCGGGGGCCCCAGCAGTTCAGCACCTCACAGAACAGCTGGTTGAGGCTACAATAAAAGTGTACAACACTATCACATCACAGCTGCTCCCGACTCCGACAAAGTCTCACTACACATTCAATCTCCGAGACCTGTCCAAAGTTTTCCAAGGAATATTGATGGCTGAACCCGCTAAGATGGAGGTGAGCTCCCAACTAAGAGATACTGCCAATTTTCAGATAGTGAGCTCAACTTGACTTGTAAAGGTTTTTCTGCCTTTGGGTATTGATCCTCACTGAAGCTGTATCAGGCCAGTCATCATTGATGTGACTCTTACCATTTCCCTTTCGTAGGACAAAATTTGCCTCTTGAAGTTGTGGTACCATGAATCGTGCCGGGTCTTCCAGGACCGTCTGGTGAACGATGAAGACCGCAGATGGTTTGATGACCTCATGAAGGCTCGAATGCAGGAATTTGGAGCCACCTTTGAGGAGGTTATACCACAACAGCCTGTACTGTACGGTGATTTTATGACTTCACCATCTGATACCAAATCATATCAACTTATTGAAGACCGAGAAAAGGTAGGAAATATATAAAACCATCAAACTGGGGTGTCTTTGTCCCCCCATTATATTTTGTTGAAGATTACACAGAACGTCTTTAAAGCGACACTCCAGTGCTGGGAACAAAAATTTGTTTAGGGACCAGAAAGATGAGCTATATCACCCGGTGCCCTCGTCTGTGCCCATTTCTGGGTCTCCTCTGTGGTTTTCCAAGATGGAAATGCTGCTGACTACATGATACACCCTGAGCCTGGTGGTACATCGG
The DNA here is from genome assembly GCF_035609145.1 of Eleutherodactylus coqui. Taxonomy (NCBI): domain Eukaryota; kingdom Metazoa; phylum Chordata; class Amphibia; order Anura; family Eleutherodactylidae; genus Eleutherodactylus; species Eleutherodactylus coqui. The sequence goes on along the minus strand of NC_089839.1, from coordinate 207,606,781 downwards.
CAGTCTAAGAGACTACAAACTGCTTGGATTGGCCAGTACTGCTGAGCGGCGCTGACCAATCCAAGAGTAGCAGTCAGTGTCTCCCAATAAAGAGTGTGCAGCAAGTAGTGACAGGAGTGCTACAACTGACTTGGAACAGACGGTTTCATGGCAGTTCAGCCATGGAGGAGGGCCTCAGGTAATATGCCTCCTTCCCCTCTGGTTCTTCAATAAGTTTTGTCCCCAGGGCCGGAGGGTCACTTTAACGTTGATGCACAAGAAGGTTCTCACTCTGCAATAACACAAGAAAACTCGACACTCAAGAAGTTGCTTCCACACTCTAGTACTTTATTTGCAATCTACATCAGTCAAGTACTTAAAGGGGTTGTCCCGCGCCGAAACGTTTTTTTTTTTTATTCAATAGGCCCCCCGTTCGGCGCGACACAAACCCAATGCATGTGTTAAAAAAAAAAAACGTTTAGTACTTACCCGAATCCCCGCGCTGCGGTGACTTCTTCCTTACCTTAGCAAGACGGCCGCCGGGATCTTCACCCACGATGCACCGCGGGTCTTCTCCCATGGTACACCGTGGGCTCTGTGCGGTCCATTGCCGATTCCAGCCTCCTGATTGGCTGAAATCGGCACACGTGACGGGGCGGAGCTACGAGGACCAGCTCTCCGGCACGAGCGGACCCATTCACCAGGGAGAAGACCGGACTGCGCAAGCGCGTCTAATCGGGCGATTAGACGCTGAAATTAGATGGCACCATGGAGACGAGGACGCTAGCGACGGAACAGGTAAGTGAATAACTTCTGTATGGCTCATAATTAATGCACGATGTACATTACAAAGTGCATTAATATGGCCACACAGAAGTGTATAACCCCACTTGCTTTCGCGGGACAACCCCTTTAAGGCTCTTTTCACTTCCCAATTCAGGCACAAATGTTAGTGGGAATGTTCAATCGCCCAACAATCAGGCCCTGTAAATGGACAATGACCAGGCGACAAACAAGCACACCCTCATTCATCATGGCTTTTTAGCAAGTATAAGGCTGGGTTCACACAGGGCGGATTTGCTGCGGTTTTTCCGTTGCGGCAAAACCGCTTCAAAGGTTAATTTTGGCTTGCTGATTTGCCTGCGGATTTTCTTGCGGAAAAATCCGCAAGCATTTTTTTCTGCAGCGCTTTTTTACTTTTGCAGCATATTTTGGTGCGGATTTAGCTGCGTCCATAGAGGTCTATGGACAAAAAGCGCTGCAGAAAAGACAGAAGAATGGACATGCTGCTTCTTTTAAAACCGCGCCGGCTGTGCGGAAAAAATCTGTCCTGTGAGAACAGCTTTTTTCCAAAACTCATTTGTGCTGCATTGCACTGCAAATGCAGCGGTTTTGCCGCAGTGCAGATATGCAATGGCAATCCGCGGCAAAACCGCAGCAAATCCGCCCTGTGTGAACCCAGGCTAAAAGTGCTTGCTGATCGTCTGTACTTTCCTAGTTGGAAGTACAGGGCAGCCTCCAGAGCGCTGTCTATAGCATCTGACTAAATGATCTGATCGTCAGGACCTGCCACACCATCCTCCAGCATTTAACATGGAGGGATCCTGCTAGCTATGTTCTGAGTAATAGCAATGAACCAAAGGGTTAATAGCATGGGATATCCATGCCTGTGGTCTAATACTGATATTAAAAGATGAAACAGAGCTCTTTCAACACGTTTCACCACCTAAGTGGCGTCTTCATAGCTAGTTCCTATTTTTCCCTGAAGTAGTGACCTGCTGAATAACACATGCAAATATAACTGTAGCTACAGACTGACGGCTATCTGAATATGGGATGACATTGCCAATGTGGATAGTAATAAACAACTATATATATATATATTCGTTTCCATGTGCAATCTTTGTATAATTCAATAAAAGTTATATTTTAAAGGGATCCAATTCCTAGCTAATGCTTATGATAACAGTGTTTTTGATTATAAAAGGACTGGATTGGATTCTGAGCCTGCTTTTCCTTGTTTCTCTTTCAATGGAAGTGTTCAAACAGAGGCTGGGCAGGCATCTGTCTGGGATGATTTAGTGAATCCTGCACTGAGCAGGGGGTAGGACCAGATGACCCTGGAGGTCCCTTCCAGTTCTACCATTCTATGAATAGTTGGGTTTAACCCCTTAACGACTGCCCATATGTCTTTTGACTGTGGCCGTTAAGGGGCTTTAATCTGCAGTGCCGTCAAATGACAGCGCTGCATTAGAAGTCTGGCGCAGGTCTCCAGGTGCTCAGCTGTCGGATGACAGCTGGGCACTTGCTCTAATAGTGGGAACATGCACATGTTTTGGGAGTGTGGCGGTCTACAGGATTACTGCAGAGATGTGCTTGAATTCATGGAGTCTCATCTGGGGATCCAAGAATTATACATCTCAAGGTCTTTGGGCTGGTGAGTGATATCTCGGTGGATGTGGTGACTCGTACCTTGTATAAAATACTGTTTTCTATGCTAAAAAGATTATTTTTCGGAGCTAAAAACATCCTAAGGCCATGTTTACACGGGGCGGATTTCCTGTGAGATTTCCGTGCTGACCCTCCACTCGGAAAATCCATGGCATTTGCTGTAGCAGAAAAATGCACAAGATTTTCAAAATCTTGTCCACACGTTGCACAAAAAGTCTTCACAAACCCTTCAGAAATTGACATGTGGTGTGGAATTTAAATCTGCAGCATGTCAATTTTGTCACCGTGCGGAATTAATGAGGGGATGAATTTTGCACCAAAATCAGTGATAAAAACTGCATCAAAATCTGCACCAAATAGTGTGGGCTTTGATGCACACTTTTAGCTATTGACATTGCACAGCCAATCCACCCCATGTAATAGCCTGTTGCGTAGGCGAGGGGAGGCTTAGATTGTGGAGTAATTGGTACCCAACTTTCCAGGACTCTGTACGTCAAGCAGACAAGCAACCACAATTCTACAGTAACCTGCCTAGCCCTGTACCCAATATCGCTGCCACCACCAACGATTCCTGGCGTTGGACCCCAATGCTAATTACCTATAATTATGTCTTTGGAGATATGGTTTTGTGTTAACACGGACGTGATTCACTAATTAATTGAAAGTTTGATTCTAAAAAGATAGCAGTGCTTATTTACAGAAAAATACACAAAATGATATTACAAGGAAATATGTGGGTTATTGATCATATGAATGATCATTCTTCCTCTAATAGAGTCTGAATCAGCCTGTGTAAAGCCTCAGTAAGCAAGCACCAATCTCCTTGACCGGCGCTGATCTACTGGAGAGAGATGCTGTGTGTAAAGGCACTGTTTTGTGGCACACAAAAAATCATAGTTGTTGGCAGCACATCATCCCATGTCAATGGGGAATGTGCACCGACAATAATGAAACTCTGACAGGCCAAAAGATCATATGCATGAACATTCATTCCCTACTAGAGTCTGAATCAGCCTTTGTAAAGGCCCGGTAAGCAAACACCGTTTTTTTTATTAATACTTGTCTACTAAATTGAGTTGCGCTTTGTCAATGGACTATCTGACCTTTTGCAAACAATCAGACTGATGTGAGAAGACTTTCAATGGCTGTGATGGCAACCTCATCATAACACAATCCAATAGTTTGAGAAAGGTCTAAGTATCTGACCGAAGCATCACTTAAAGAGGTTGTACAAAGGTATAAAGTTATCCCTTATCCACAGTATAAAGGATAACTTTGTGATCGATGGGGGTCCAGCCACTGGGACTCCAATCAAGAGAAGGGGGAACTGGTTGAATGGTGTGTAGGTAACGAAGGCTTGCCGCCGATCCATTCCCGTCAATGACAGAGCTAAAGATTGCTGAAGCTCTTGAACTCTGTAATCTCTAGCACTTTCATTGGAATGAATGGAGCAGACCTTTACTCCATTCACTCGGAGGCTGACTGGTCCTCCATTCTTGGGATCAGTGGGGATCCCAGCGGTCAGATTAGCAGTAAAGTATTAGAATGTACAAATAACTTTTTCAGTGATTAGCATTTTTCTTTATAAGAAAACTTGGCACTTTAAGTTGGGGCTTTGGCAAATGGAAGTCAAGGTAGGCCACTTTAATGTGTCTCCACATGTCTTTATTCCTAAGTAGTCCGTTCTGTGTTTTCCATTAGCTCCTTCGTGTCATGGCGGATTACATGGAAGATTATAACCAGATCAACACAACAAAGATGAAGTTGGTTCTTTTTCTTGATGCCGTTCAACATATTTGCCGGATCAGTCGGGTCCTACGTCAACCACTTGGAAATGCCCTGCTACTAGGTGTTGGAGGAAGCGGAAGACAGTCTTTAACCAGATTGGCCAGTCACATGTAAGGACCAGTAGAGGGCTCTGTCTTCTTCTAGTAACATTGTCTTGGTTTATCTGTATCATTTTGTTCTGTGGATTTATTTTTGAATGGGTGGATCTCTCTCTAGGGCAGAATATGAATGTTTCCAGATCGAACTGTCCAAAAACTATGGAATCCCAGAGTGGAGAGAAGATATTAAGGGGATTCTGCTGAAAGCTGGACTGCAGAATACTCCAATCACTTTTCTTTTTACTGACACCCAGGTTGGTTGTCGCATCTTTTCTACAATGACACTGAACACCCCTTTATTAGATTCCTGACCCTTTGTTAGAGCCATAGCCCTCTTACAATTGGCGCTTCCCTGTATGCAAATTAAAGCCATGACCTGAGTGCAGCATAAAATCACATGACTAAGGCCTCATGTCCACAGGCAAAATAATAATTAAAATCCGCAGCGGATCACCCGCACATGGATCCGCATCCCATAGGGATGCATTGACCACCCGCGGGTAGATAAATACCCGCGGATGGTCAATAAAAGTGATTTAAAAAAAATATGGAGCATGAAAAAAAGTGGACATGCTCCATTTTCGTGCGGGTCTCCCGCGGGGACGGCTCCCGCAGGCTTCTATTGAAGCCTATGGAAGCCGTCCGGATTTGCAGGAGACCTAAAATCAGAATATACTCACCTGCTCCGGATCTTCCCTTCTTCGTGGCTTGATCTTCTCTCCATCGCGGCCGGATCTTTTTTCTTCGGGCCGGCGCATGCGCGTGGCACGCTGTCGGCGTGCCGTGCACATCCGCCGCGATGGACAGAAGATCAAGCCGCGAAGAAGGGAAGATCCGGAGCGTGCGGAGAGGTGAGTAATTGCTATTTTCAGCCCTCATGTCTGCGGGGCGGGAGGGACCCGCTACGGATTCTCCATGGAGAATCCGTAGCGGGCCTGATTTTCCCCGTGGACATGAGGCCTAACTGTCTGTGGATCAGTTTCAGTGTGAATTCATATTAAATAGGAGAATCCCGCGATCTGAGCGACTTCCAGTCATCAGTGCTACTAAATGGAGGCTCTAATAAACAGGCCAATTAGTGTATATAGAGAGATGGGATGAGAAGTTGGGATGTTATAAAGATATTTTTCGACAGCTTTTCTGATCCCAATAATTTCCTCTTCAATAATCTTTTCTCCTTAAGATTAAGAATGAGTCGTTCCTCGAAGACATCAACAACATCCTAAATTCAGGAGATGTTCCTAACCTGTACGGTCCCGAGGAGCAGGATCAGATTGTCACTGTCATGAAACCAGTGGTACAAGACCTGGGGCAGCAGCCAACAAAAGCTAACTTAATGGCAGCCTACACAAGACGAGTGAGGGGCAACATTCACACTGTGCTCTGCATGAGGTAGGCTTCATGGACGCTTGAAGCAACACAAGAATTGGTGGTTGTCTCATTTTTGCTTCTCTTGATTAGTCCAATAGGTGAGGTCTTTCGCTCACGTTTAAGGCAGTTCCCATCCTTAGTGACTTGTTGCACAATTGATTGGTTTGATGAGTGGCCAGCAGAAGCCTTAGAGTCAGTAGCTTCGTCTTTCCTCATGGAGATTCCAGAGCTTCAGTCAAGAGAATCAGTGGTCCAAGGCATGGTGGGTTGAAGGCACTTGATATTCTCTACCCTTGTGTGTAAATGTTGGGCGTCTTGAAGCCGCACTAAAATAGATGTATCATAATTCTGTGCATATTCTTGCTTCAGGTCCAGATGTGTGTGGAGATGCATCAATCAGTTGCTCTTAAGTCGAAGCAATACTTGGCTGAACTCTCCCGGCATAATTACATCACACCCAAGAGTTACCTGGAGCTGCTGGGCTTATATTCCAGTCTAATCGGTAAAAAACTGATGGAGATCAAGACTGCCAAGGAGAGGATGAAGAGCGGGCTGGATAAGGTAAGGTGGAAGGAGCAGTACTTAATGGGGTTGTCCAGCCTTTTACTACTGATGACCTACCCTCAGGAAAGGTCATCAATAGTTGATCGTGGGGGTCTGCCACTCAGGATCACTGCCAATCACCTGATCCTCAGGCTCACTGTCAGTATAGGAAGTACTGGAAGCAGATAGTGCTGTAAACATTGCAGCAGCCCAGTTTCGTACTAAAGGCACAGCTTGGTCCTTAAAGGGGTTGTCCCGCGAAACAAAGTGGGGGTATACACTTCTGTATGGCCATATTAATGCACTTTGTAATGTACATTGTGCATTAATTATGAGCCATACAGAAGTTATTCACTTACCTGTTCTGTTGCTAGCATCCTCGTCTCCATGGTGCCGTCTAATTTTCAGCGTCTAATCGCCGGATTAGACGCGCTTGCGCAGTCCGGTCTTCTTCTTTTCTGAATGGGGCTGCTCGTGCCGGAGAGCGACTCCTCGTAGCTCCGCCCTGTCACGTGTCGATTCCAGCCAATCAGGAGGCTGGAATCGGCAATGGACCGCACAGAAGACCTGCGGTCCACCGAGGGTGAAGATCCCGGCGGCCATCTTCACCAGGTAAGTAAGAAGTCACCGGAGCGCGGGGATTCAGGTAAGCACTATCCGTTTTTCTTTTTTAACCCCTGCATCGGGTTTGTCTCGCGCCGAACAGGGGGGCTATTGAAAAAAAAAAAAACCCGTTTCGGCGCGGGACAACCCCTTTAATGGTTTCATTTGCATGGGTCACAATAACCGAAACTTCCACTAGGAATCATCCTTTTTTATGTTTTGTTGCATTTTTGTTTTTTCATCATGTAATTACCTTTTTTATGATCTTGTTTATTAGTATTTTATTCTGCTTTATTGGTTGAAAATATTTTCTGACTTTATATTGGTCTAAGCCTCTGTTCACATCTCTGTTTGGGATTTCCGTTCTTCCCTTCCATTTAGGGATAGAAAAATAGACACAAATGTTTCCATATAATGTCCCATTGATTTCAGCAGTGTTAGGGCTCTACATTTGTTTCTGTTCCTCCAGATTTACGTTTCTTTCCCACCTAAGGTATAGCGTAGTTTGCTGCACTGTTTTTCTATCCAGAAAAACCTGGAAAGTGACAGACAGCAGCCTTACACTTTTTACATTGCTGTCAATGGAGACTTGATGGAAATGGAAAGCCTTCCATATGTACGGCTTTGTTCACAGCTGCGTTCTTTTATCCATTTTTAACTAACTGAAATTATAGAGAGCTATGCCTACTATTACATTACCGGCTCCAATTGCAATGAGGATGGAGCTACCAACGTCCTGCTCAGATGCAATGGGTGCTTGGGATGAGATCAGTTGATCATGGGGACTCCAGGGAACCAACTATTGCAATAGCGCAAAGCGTAAAAGATCTGAAATACCCCTCTAACCTTCACCCGTCTCCCATTTGACCACATTTATCATTTGTATTCTCTCAGCTCCTTAACACAGCCGAGGATGTTGCCAAGATGCAAGAAGAACTGGAGACCATGCGCCCATTGCTGGAGGAGGCGGCACAAGACACCGTTATCACTATGCAGAAGATCGAGGTAGGTTGAAATGATTACTCAGAATGGTCGTCTCTCTCCTCATCGCTTTCGATTTCCATGCAGTATTTTCATATTTTTTTCATTTAGGAAGACACGGTAGTAGCTGAAGCCACCAGAGGTTCGGTGCAGGTAGAAGAAGCCAAGGCCACTGTGAAGGCGCGCAAAGCCCAGGAAATTGCTGATGATGCCCAGAAGGATCTGGATGAAGCTCTGCCGGCTCTGGACGCGGCTCTTGCCAGTCTAAAGTCTCTTAATAAGAGTGATGTGACTGAGGTGGGTGGAGCTTATTAGTTATGTGTGATTCTTGGAGAGCCTGTCCATTTCCAATACAAAGGTGAAATGAATGTGCATAAGTGATGTGACGACAAGTCACGTGTAATACCGCAAAGGAGTAAAGTGACAAAATATTAATCTGAGCACTAGGGCTACATGGCGACTTCGGTCGTAGTACCAAAAAATGTGTGTGATTTGCTGTTGTGCAACTGTTTTAGAGCTGTAATTTGTGTGGTACTTAAAGACAAATGGCAGACCAGTTGCAGTCATGTGCGACTTGCATTGTAGTATGTGATTGTAAAGTCACATGAAACTTGCAACCAAAAATCCAACAGATATGGACTGTTAGCGATTGCCATTTTGCAGTTGCGTTATGACCCCGTTGACATCACAATGCGACACTGTGAACTTCATGTGTAACCAAAGTAGCCATGCAGCCTTTGTCAGTCTTATGTCTCAACCAAAAATGTCCGCGACTTGCTATCGTGACGATTTTAGAGCTATGATCTTGCTGTTAAATCTACAAAATCAGAGCTTGTCGCAAGCGATTTAGCTTGTCTATGGTGGAAAAGCAACTTGTGACCTGCAACAAAAAATCCACCAAGTTTGGATTTCTTGCAACAGTGGTGTTGCAGTTGCGGGAGGTCACCTGTCACGATGAGACCACATACACTATGTTAAAAGCAGAAACCAAAAAACGGCAACAACACTCATAATACATTTACTATCAAAGGTATACATACCTATATTCAATACTCTAACCACATTAAATAATGCAAGGTTCTTGATACATAATTTGATCAAATTACATTGGCCCATCTACGAACGTCCAGCTGACCAAGCTTTCAGATGGGTCCAGGTGGTTTAATCTCAACTTGGGAAAGATGGGTACCTACCTGTCAGAATGCTCCACTCTTGGGACTGAGCCTACAAATAAAACCAGGGAAGGTAGGAACCACCTGGTATTAGCGTTATTGAGGTATTGGGATCTGGGCTTTGGGCTGGCCAATGAAGTTTGCAGACATTCTGCTACTCAACACTGCGTGCTGTATGACATGTGGGTCGGTCATGCTGGTAAAGACACAAAGCTTTACCAGAGTATTGCTGCAGGGTAGGGAATGCCACATTGTCTCCGTAGCCATTGGCGTTGAGGGTGGACTTCACTATAAACAATAGTTCTAGTCCTTTCCAGCAGAAACACTCCCACACCATAACAGAACGTCCTTCGATCTTCACTGTTGGGATGATGCAATCACGTAGAAGCTGCTCTCCAGCCAACTGCTGCACCCAAGTGCAGCCATCCAATCAGAAGTTGGTGTACCATGATTAATCTGTCAACAACATTTGCTTCCACTCATTTATAGTCTAATGCTCCAAGCACCATCACAGGCGCCTCTGTACATTTACTGCTGTGATGTTGGGCTTGTGTGCAGCCGCTCGTCCATAATAAGCTTTTGCATACAGTTCCCTACGGATGGTACTGGAGCTAATAGATATTCCAATGGCCCGTGAGACCTCCTGACTAGGGAAGATGATATGCGTGATGCCTTCACAGCTGGTACAAGGTGTAGCATTTCAAGCTAGTTTGGAGCAGCAGGAGTAGTAGCCATGCAGATCAAGAGAATAGACAAGGGAGAGCCAGGAGTCAGCAACAGTGGGTCTCAGTGTACAGTACAAGGGAGGAGGCGGGTAACATTTTGAGTAGGATTGCCAGTGATTGCTAACAGGAGGTCTTGGTTCGCAAGGGAAGAGGCGGGTAACGTTGTCAGGAAGAATGCTAGTGGTCGGTAACAGGAGGTCTTGGTTCGATTGTAGAGGAGCAGGCTAGTAGTGGAGCTTGACTATGGCTGTGAGGCATTTGTGCTATGGCAAGGTCATGCATTTTTAGTTAGCCCAATCAGAAACAGGGCAGAGCTAGAACAGTGGCTGGATTGCAGGATCTGGGAACAAGGCTAAGGCCGGCTGCACACGAGCATGACGGGCTCCCCCGCGGAATATTCCGCGGCGAAGCCAGTCACGGCGGCCCCCCAGAGACCCCATACTTACCAGCGGATCCGCGGTTCTGGGTCCCGCATGACGTTTCCCCGCCCACTGCCGCCGCGTCACATGACACTCCCACCGCGTCACATGACGCGGCCGGCCGTGTCATGTGACGCGCCGGCCGCGTCATATGACGCGGCAGCGGTAGGCGGGAAAGCGTTTTCACGCTATCTTCCGCTGTGTTACAGTGGGAGATAGCGTGAACGGACGGCTTCCATTGACTGCAATGGAAGCCGTCAGCGCGTACACCCGCGGCAAATAGAGCATGCCGCGGGTGAAAACGGGAGATTTCACAGTGCGGAATTCCGCACCGTGTGCCCTGAGCTATTAGGTTCAATAGAACCTAACAGCTGCGGGCAACGCAGCGGATTTTCGCCGCGAATTACGCGGCGGAAATCCGTTCGTGGTAAGGAGGCCTAAGGTCATGCAGGGGAGCTGTCCAAGGGGCTGGATGGCTCAGAAGGGAGAGCTGCCGACTGGAGTGCAGGAGGTCCTGGGTTCGATCCCTAACACAAGGCTTCGTTGTCCACGTTCTGTCAGTTTGAGGTCTCCCTGAATGTGGTTACACCGCACACACCAGATGGCTTCCACCTCCCAATAAAATTGACAACAGTGGACTTTAGAAATTTTAAAATCACTGTATACTGATTGGTTGGTGACATACCACCACCAAACCCCATTGTCAGCGCTAGACCTGGTGACATTCTGATGGTTTCTGTACTGGGATATACCTGTGTGATCCTTATACACATCACCTGACAGCACAGGATTGGTGGTGGTGGTGGGAGGCAATACTTTTGTCAACATAGTGTGCACAATCATTAGATGCAGTGTCGCAATGTGACATTACTGTCTTCATGTAGCCTTAGCCTAAATTTTGTATGTGGGTCTCCCCTGCAGGTCAGGGCCATGCAGCGACCCCCAGAAGGAGTAAAACTTGTGATTGAAGCAGTTTGCATAATGAAAGGCATGAAACCAAAGAAAGTGGCCGGGGAGAAACCTGGAAGTAAAATAGACGACTACTGGGAGCCGGGGAAAAGTCTGCTGCAAGATCCGGGGAAGTTCCTAGAGGGGTTATTCAAATTTGACAAGGTAAGAGTCGTCAAGTGTTAAATAAAGAATGGAGAATAAGAAAGTGATTCGCCATCTCATAAGCTTCTCTTTACTTCCTACTGTCAGGATAATATTCCGGACGCCATTATAAAAGCCATACAGCCATATATAGATAATGAGGAATTTCAGCCAACAGCCATCGCTAGAGTGTCGAAGGCTTGTACCTCCATCTGTCAGTGGGTGCGAGCCATGCATAAATATCACTTTGTGGCAAAAGCTGTGGAACCTAAAAGAGTAAGTACACGGAGTCAGCAACATAGGAGAGCTCATCCAGGTAAATCTTAAAGGGCTCAATGTTTTGAAATGATCGTCCGCTCTTACCGCCAAGAATCCTCCCTGTTAGTGAAGAATAAGTCTCCAGCATTGTAAGGGTTCTCTGCGGTATCAGCTGACACAACAGATGCGCACAGGGAGGGTTGAATGTATTCCCCCAAAAAAACCAAAATTGTAAATCACAAACATGGCAGCCATTCTTTCAACTGTGATCTCAATGCACCTGGGTAAGTGATGCCTGTGGACCCTTGAAGTTGCAGTTTGCGACTGTTGGTTGTGCTGCGGCTTAGCAGCACCAAAGCAGACTCTGCAATGTATGGAGTAGCAGACTGACTTGGCAAGGTGTAGAGTAGTAGAGCTGTCTTGGCAAAGTAGATAGTAGCATAGCTGTCTTGGCAAAGTAGATAGTAGCATAGCTGTCTTGGCAAGACGTGGAGCAGCAAAACCGACTTAGCTTGGCAAGGCATAAAGTAGTAGAGCTGACTCAGCAAGATGTGGAGTAACAGAGCTAACTTGGCTTTGCAAGGCATAGAGTAGTAGAGCTGACTTGGCTTGGTAAAGCATGGAGTAGCATAGATGCATGGAGTAGCATAGATGATTTGGTAAGATATCATGTAGCAAAACTGACTTGGCTTCACAAGGCATAGTAGATCTTCACAAGGAGGAGTAGAGCTGACTTGGCTGGGTAAGATGTAAAGTAGCAGAGCTGACTTGGCAAGTTGTGTAGTAATAGAGATGACATGGCAAGGCATGGAATAGAAGAGGTGACATGGCTTGGCAAGGACTAGAGTAACAGAACTAAATGAGGTTAGAACCTTGATCAGCAAGCAGATAATGGGGTACAAACCAGGGTGAAAGGAGGACTGATTAATGGATAAGACATAGGTGAGGGGGGGGGGAGACCAGAACTGAGAGGGGATGGAGATAACTATTAACTCGCTGGTACAGCAGGTTATGGTGAGACCTGCACAGGAGCCAAAGAATCAGTACCATCTGTGTTACTCTGTTTTGTACAGCAAGCACTTAAAGAAGCTCAGGAAGATTTGGCAGTAACGCAGAAGATCCTTGACAAAGCCAAAGCCCAACTCAACGAGGTAGAAGAAGGGATCACAACTTTACAAGCAAAGTACCGAGACTGCATGTCCAAGAAGGAAGAGCTAGAGCAGAAATGTGACCAATGTGAACAGAGGTTGATCCGCGCTGATAAGGTAGAAGACACCAATACCCTCAGTGACTTACCTCTGCCTTATTTAAGGAGTCACTGACTTCCCACATTTGTCATCCTATGTTCATGTGATGGTCTCCTTTCTCGTAGTTGATCACCGGCTTAGCTGATGAGCGTCAGCGCTGGCAAGATACAGTCCTAAACCTGGAAAACCTGCTAGTCAATGTGACAGGAGATCTGCTGCTCTGCGCTGGCTTCCTGGCTTATCTAGGACCATTCACTGTAAGAATCTGGTGTAAACTTGCCATTATGCACAATATATCAGTGTAGTATGTTGCATTTCTTTGATTACACATCTGTCGTCTTCTCAGGGGCAGTATCGGACTTCTCTGTTTGAGCAGTGGACCAAAAAGCTGAAGGATCTGGAAGTCCCTTGTACACCGGAGCCGGCCCTTATAGGGACACTGGGAGACCCTGTGAAAATCCGCTCCTGGCAGGTGAGATGGCAAGGGCTCTGAGGTTTCCTAAAAAAAAGGTATTTAGGCTGTTACTGATAACTCTTCCAGATATCTTCTAATCCAGACAACAGCTTGAAATTCTGTAGAGTTTCTTATCTTGTGCTTTAACTTGAGTAGTCTGGGGTTGGAAGGAACTTCTGCCTAAAGTCCCTTCTCTTTCCAGATCGCAGGACTTCCCAATGATACTCTGTCTGTGGAGAATGGAGTCATAACTCAGTATTCACAACGCTGGTCTCATTTCATCGACCCTCAAGGTCAAGCCAACAGGTGGATCAAGAATTTGGTGAGTGGACTTCTGCGGACGAAGGAGAATGTTTCATAGAAATCACTTAGCTGTTCTCAGTCTGCAGAGATTTGTAGCAGAATTCTCTCTGCATACATATAGACCAGTTAAGTCCCATTTAGACACAATTAACGCTCAAAATTAGCTCAAAAGCCGTCTTTTGAACGATAATCGTTGTGTCTAAACGCGCTGCCATTGTGCACTGTTCATGCACTATTCGTTCATCGCTGATTTCTAGCAAGCTAGAAGTCCCCGAAGACTTATCAGCGCCGCATGCTGATTTTCTTAGCGGGCAGTGCTGATAGCATTCTTTCAGCTGGTATCCCGCTGGGACTTCTCAGCAGGATACCAGCTGAAAGCTCTGAGAACAAAGCAGCTGTTTGCATATACAAAACAGCTGCTGTTCTTGGAGTTATCAGTGGTATCCCGCTCTGCCTGCATTTAACTCTTTATGTAGCTAATTAGCTACTCAAACTGTCAATTTTCTTTCAGTGTAAATGTCCCTTTACACTCTTACAACTTGCATACAATAACAGGAGAAAGACAGCGGCTTGGACGTCGTGAAACTCAGCGACCGTGACTTTTTACGCAGCTTAGAAAACGCTATCCGTTTCGGAAAGCCATTCTTGCTGGAGAATGTAGGAGAAGAGCTGGATCCTGCACTGGAACCGGTGTTGCTCAAACAGGTAAATCATAAAATTGTACCTTCAGTTCCCGGACACTGTTGACATATCAGAGGTTTTGATTGATGAGAGTCCGGGTGTTGAGATACCCACCAATTGCTGAAACAAAAGGGCAGAAGTGCTGAGCTAAGCACTCTGCCTCTTCCGGTGGTGGAACTATTTGTGTCCGTGCACGCTCTGCTCGTATCTCTGAGGTGAAACAAATAAAGCCAAAGGGGCACAGCACTCGGCTAAGCACTTCTACCCTTTCGTTTCAGTGACCGGTGGGGGTCTCAGCAGCCAGACTGTCACTGATCAAAACTTTTGACATCACTATGACATCTCAAACATTTTCTGCAACTGGAGTTATGCTTTAATTTTCATCAGTTAATCTTCTGATCTTTGCACATCCTGTCTCCATATCACAGACATACAAGCAGCAAGGTAGCACTGTTCTACGTTTGGGCGATGCCGTCATTCCATATCATGATGACTTCAGGATGTACATCACAACCAAACTACCCAACCCTCATTACCCACCTGAAATATGTACCAAGGTCACTCTCATCAACTTCACGCTTTCTCCCAGGTGATGGGACATTTACTGGTTCAAACAAACTATTGATATAAACACATAGTTATCAACTTTTAGAAACTACTATTGGAGAAGCCATAGAAAACAAAGCATAAAATATTTTTTGTAGGCCATGGTCTTTTTCACAGACCACTCCCCATGGAGCAAGGGCACTGAAATTAAAGGGGTACCTGGAGACTCCACATCCTGCTACTACTGTGTTTCCTGGAAAATAAGACACGGTCTTATATTAATTTTTGCCCCAAAAGAGGCACAGTGTCTTATTTTCAGGGGTGTCTTAATACTCACCTAGTTTTTACACCTATTTCTGTAGATGTATTTAGGGTTTTCATGGTCTTCACAGACTGGGTTTTTTGCTCTTCTGAGTCTTTTCCTCTTTATTGCCATCCAGTGGCCTAGAGGATCAGCTCCTCGGACTAGTTGTGGCTGAAGAACGACCAGATTTAGAAGAAGCCAAGAACCAGTTAATTCTCTCCAATGCTAAAATGCGTCAGGAGCTGAAGGAAATCGAGGACCAGATTCTCATGCGCCTCAGCTCCTCACAAGGAAACCCAGTGGATGATGTGGATCTAATCAAAGTCCTGGAGGCCTCAAAAGTAAAAGCTGGAGAGATCAAGGTAGGTAATCTGCAGCCTGAGGTGTTGCGCCCATTCACCAGCAATCACTTGGTTGTAACATGACGACTTTTTCTGTATACTTCTACTTTCTCCGCAGGCAAAAGTTCAAGCGGCAGAGCAGACAGAAAGAGATATAGATATCACCCGGCGCCAGTATGTCCCTGTAGCTGTAAGGACACAGATCCTGTTCTTCTGTGTCTCGGATCTGTCCAACGTAGACCCCATGTATCAGTACTCACTGGAGTGGTTCCTGGGGATCTTTTCCACTGCCATTGCCAACTCTGAGAGAGCTGGTAAGTCATGAAAATCTCCATGTCTTGGTGTAAACCCATTAATATCTCTATTATAATCTACCTCCATCTTTATTTAACCTTCCTCCTTTTATCACTTGTATCGTTCGTTATGTACGTGCATATTTCAGTTGTTTGGTCCAACACTAAATCTCCTAAAAGCTACTAATGATCATATGGTTGACTTCATAAGGATCTGGCAATAGTCTTACATCTGTGGACACATCTGACCAACTTCTTAAAGAAAGTACACTGAATAGCCACTTTATTCCCCCCGTCTAGTAGAGCATTGGACCTCCTTCCTTTCTCCCTCAGAATGGCAGTTCTAGTCCATCTTTGCTAAGGAGCCACAATTTGTGCTTTCAAAACGTTGGAGCACCAGCGTTGTATTCAGCTGCTTTTGACTGTGCAGCGCCTGTTGGTCAGAACGATTCCTGGCATCCTCCTTTGACCCTTTCAACGACAAGTTGTTTCCATCCACAGGATCCCATTTTTCTTGATGTTTTCCTCGATCACGCCATTCTCAGTATACTCTTCACACCATTACATGAGAAAACCCCAAGCAGTTGGTAGTGAAATCCTGGCCCAGACTAGTCTAGCTCCGATGACCAGGCCTTGTTGGTAGTCCCTCCTATCGCTGGATTTTCCCATCTAATGTGGATTCACATTGAAACTGATCCACGGAAAACTTGTCACATGATTTTATGCTGCATTCTGGGGTCAAGGCTCTCATATCCATACAGGGAAGTGCCAATCATGAGAGGGCCATGGGTTCTAGTAAAGGGGCAAAGGGCTCTAATAAGTTCAGTGTAATATGCTCACAGTCAGTGACCGCTATCTTATGTGTGCCAGGCTTTCTTACCCAATATTTGTTCTGTATAATATACATTATTCTCCACCTCTTCAGGGTCACCACGTTGCCTCTCACTTGGCTTCATTGTGCATGTTCAGCTTGCTATAAATGAGTTGAGATGTCATAAATTTGCTCTTACAGAAACGGTGGACAAAAGAATCACCAACATCAACACCTATTTCACCTTCAGCCTCTACTGCAACGTGTGTCGGAGTCTCTTTGAAAAGCATAAACTGATGTTCTCCTTCCTGCTGTGCGTGAGGATTCTCATGGACAAAGGGCTCATTAATATGGTGAGTGCATAATACTAAAGAAAGGACGACTCTGGAGTCAGGATGGACTTGGAACATAAAGCATCTTAATGGCTGTCAATACTATACATGTACATTGGAGGTAGCTGCTGTAAATTAGGGATGCCACAAGTCACCTTAATGATATCGGTCACTTCACAGCAATATTCAACCTCTTTCTTCTGGTGTCTTTCCCTCCTCTTTCAAACAAGCTGTCATATCGCCATCAAGAAACTACTGACCTAACACTACTCTCCTCTTCATCTCCACACTCCTGAAAGGTCTGGTCTACTCTTGCCTAATTAACTATCTCTTAGTTAACTCTTTCATTGACCCTTTACAGAAACCGCTCTTACCAAAGTGCCAAAATATCTCCTGATAGCTAAATTGAACATCGACCCCTGTCTACTGCCTCTTTTGGATCTCTCTACGGTGTTCGACGCTGTAGATCACAAAGTCCTCCTCAGTATGCTTTACTCTGTTGGTCTTAAGGATGTTGCGCTCTACTAGTTTTCCGCCCATCTCTCTGACCGCTTGTTCAGTGTTTAATTTGCCGTCTCTACTTCTTCTCTTCCTCTTGCTGTTGAGGTTCCTCAGGGTTTGTCATTGGTCCTCTCCTCTGGTCCATCTACAGGACCCCTTTGGGTAAAATATCAGTAAATTTGGGTTTCTATGCCATCTCTATGCTGACAATTCCCAATTATATACTTCTTCCTTTGAGATCCTACCTTCGCTACTATAAAACACCAGTGACTGTCTGTCTGCTGTTTCTAACACTATGCGGTCTCTCTATCTAAAACTGAATATCTCAAAAACTGAACTTCTTGTGTTTCCGCCATGTAATAACCAACATAAGCCTGATATATCTATCTCAGCCTGTGGTACCACCATAACTTCTCAGCAGCACGTCCGCTGTCTTGGGATCATATTTGATTCTGACCTTAACTTTACTCCCCACATTGAATTACTTGCTCGCTCATATGACCTGCGCCTCAAAAACATCTCCTGAATTTGCCCTTTTCATACTGTGGAGACATCAAAAACTCTTATTTTTGTCCTGATCCACTCTTGGCTTTATTACTGTAACTCGCAGTCTCTCTAACTAAACTCTCCTATCTCCAATCCATCCTGAATGCAGCCGCTAAGCTTATCTTCTTGTTAAGCCACTACACCGATGCCTCCCCTCTGTGCCAGTCACTACACTGATGCCTCCATTCCCGTGCCAGTCGCTACACTGGTTACCCATCAAATATAGACTACAACTTAGTCATCAGCCTCACCCATAAGGCTCTCCACAGTGCTATACCCCCATAGATCTCCTCTCTCATCTGTCTACCACCCTACCCTTAGACTACACACTTCTCTAATCCGAACCTCCCACCTCCAAGATTTTTCCCAAGTCGCTTCAGTTCTCTGGAATGTGCTACCCCAGACAATGAGGTTAATTCGGAATGCCCACAGCTTGAAGTGTGCCCTAAAAACACATCTTTTTAGGAAGCCTATCATATTCCCTAATCTAAACTCTTCCTCATCCACGTTGCTTCTACACTCCCCTTTGGAAACCTGATCCCCCTTCTCCCCACTACATCTCCCACACACCTCATTGTCTGTACTAGCGTCTCTTAGCACTGCCCAATACATCACCACGTGAGTACAGTGAGAGAGAGCTATTGTTTACGACGTACGCCACTGTCGCTCACTGCTGTCACCACTCATATATTTTTTTTATTTTTTTTTATTATCCTATTTGTACACTTTCTTATAGACTGTAAGCTCTTGTGCGGGGGCCCTCACCATGATTCTTCAAGATACACATTGGTTTATTACTGGATGTTATGACCTATTTTGTGTGTTTTCCCCAATTTATGAAGCACTGTGGAATATGTTGGTACTATATAAATAAGGATTATTATTATATCAGTGGATGTTAGAGAATTTCTGATGACCTCCTCCTGATGACTAAAACCTGCAGAGTGTAGATGTTCCCACTGCAGTCACTTTAGGGATAGTAGGGCATAGCGTGGTACACATTAAAATCAGTTCACCTTCCCTATGATGTCAGCATGTTCTAAGAGGGCAGTTACAGTTGTTTATACTGGGCCTTCCAGTCAACTTTAACACTTTCCAATCCAATTTCTCTCCTAGTTTTCCTATGGTCTTACTCTTTTTCTGCCTTTATACAGTGGCGCTATAAGCTGGCTAAAGCCAGTACTGCATGAGGTGACACGTTAGATAGGCTCCGACAGCAGAGAGGCTGATAATATGCAGTTAGAGAACCCCAATGGTTGGCTTCCAACATCCGAGCTGTACAGCCTTAAATTATAATGTCTTTAGATGTCAGACAGTGGATTGGAAATGGTTAATACATCGGTCATTGTTGGGTCAGTTCATGATCGTGAAATTGAGTTGGAATTATATACTGTATACAGGAAGAATGGCGCTTCTTGCTGTCCGGTGGCACGGCCCCCACTCTAGCTGAGAACCCCTGTGCTGAATGGCTGACCGAGCGAGCATGGAGAGACATCCAGGCCTTGAATATATTGAACAACTTTAGTGACCTCAAAGAGCAAATTATTCAACACCAAGAAGAATACAGAAGGATCTGCGACAGCTCCGAGCCGCAACGGTGAGTGGAGGACTATACCAGATTTGTGACCAGCAGATGTCACATCCGTGAACATCCATAAATCATCACCTATAGAGATCCAAATCAGTGATATAGTGCCGCAGCTCCGGAGGTCTTTGACGTGTATTCTGTTGCTTTCAGGGAAAAGCTTCCTGGTGAATTGGACCAAAAATTAGATTCCTTCCAAAAGCTGCTGATTCTGCGATGTCTAAGAGGAGACAAAGTTACCAACGCCATGCAGGACTATGTCTGTCAGCAGCTGGGACAAAAGTTCATTGAACCCCAGGTAGGTGGATATGGTATAGTCCCGCTGTTGGTCATTATCTGTATTTGGATTGGATGTGGTTCGGGAAACTATTTTTAGTGACACAGGATTTTGTAATCTTCATCCTTGAATCTAGACCGCAGACCTGGGAGCCGTGTACCGCGAGTCTTCACCTGTAACTCCATTAATCTTCATCTTATCACCTGGTACTGACCCGGCCGCAGATCTCTACAAATTTGCAGAGGAGATGAAGTTTTCTAAGAAATTATCAGCTATATCTCTTGGCCAGGGGCAGGTGTGTACCCACAAACTAAACACCCCGGATCCCCAACATTAGACGATCCTGCGTGGGTTTATCTTCCATGCTCTTCTCCGTTTAATCTTTGTTCTTTGCAAGTCTTGAGATTTCCCCCTCTTTCTGTCTCTAGGGTCCTTGGGCTGAAAACATGATGCGTAATGCCATGGAGCGTGGAAAATGGGTATTTTTCCAAAATTGTCATCTTGCCCCAAGTTGGATGCCCTCATTAGAAAGACTAATAGAAAGTATAGACCCAGATAAGGTAGGTACTAGAGCGCACCTGTCCCGTCTTCTTCATACTGCAATGCACCCTTGTCGCTGATTATTATGGCTTGGCTATTCGTTTAGGTTCATCGGGACTTTAGGCTTTGGCTCACCAGTATGCCCAGTAACCAGTTCCCAGTGTCCATCTTGCAGAATGGCTCTAAACTCACCATTGAACCTCCACGTGGTGTGAAAGCTAATCTCTTGCGCACATACTTGAGTATAAGTGATGCACAGCTTAATAGCAGCAAGAAGGTAAGTTCCTATTCTAACATTGTATGGAGCACCCCTAATACATAGCATTCGGAAAGTTTTCACACCTTTTCACTTTTTTTTACATTTTGCTATGTTGTGGTCTAGTGTTTTTCTATCATTCCGCACTCAGCACCCCATAATGACAGTGACAATAGAATGGTAGAAATCTTTGTAATTTTTAAAAAATGAAAAACATTTTGAATTGACATAAGTATTCACACCCTTTGGTATGACATTTGATATTTAGCTCTGGAGGCCTCCCATTTCTCTTCATCATCTCAGTAAGACATGTAAAAGCTGCCTGGAGTTTACCAGAAAGCACATAAAGGACCCTCAGACTGCGAGAAACAAGATTCTCTAGTCTGATGACACGAAGATGGAACTTTTTGGCCTTAATTCTAAACGTTGTGTCTGGAGGAAACCAAGCGCTGCTCATCACCTGCCCAATACCATCCCTACAGGTGGTGGCAGCATCATGCTGGGGGACAGGGAGTCTGGTCAGGGTTGATGGAAAGCTGAGTGGAGCAAAGTAAAGAGATAATGAGAACCTGATCCAGAGCGCAAGAGACCTCAGACTGGGCAGAAGGGTCACCTTCCAACAAGACAATAACACTAAATACACAGCCGAGACAACCCAGGAGGGGCTTGGAGACAACTCTGTGAATGTCCTTGAGTGGCCCAGCCAGAGTCCTGACTTGAACCCAATCAAGCATCTCTGGAAACCTGAAAATGGCTGTCCACAGATAGCAGAAAATCTTCAAATCTGGGTGTGGCATCATCCTTGTGGCATCATACCCAAGAAGACTGGAGGCTGGAATCGTGGCCAAAAAGACTTCAACTAAGTACTGAGTACAGGGTGTAAATACTTATGTCAATGCAAGATGGTAGTTTTTCATTTTCAAAAAATTACAAAGATTTCTGACATTGTTATCACTGTCCTTATGTGGTACTGCGTGCAGAATGATGGGGGGAAACTTGATTTTTTTTTTTTCATTTTCACAAGGCCACAAAATATAAAAAAGTGAAAGGATCTGAAAGCTTTCCAGACCCGCTGTATGCATTTGTTTTCAATTCCCAATCATTGTTATAAAGACCTGTATAAAGAGTCGGTCATTGATTTGCAGGAATGCTGCCATCCAGTGGGTGGTGCTGCAGAGATATTGTTACATCTTCCTTATTTGCATAAATTTCCAAGAGGAGTATGAATGGCCTTATAAGGCCTGCATCACACGGGCAATAAAATCGCGCAAGATGGGTGGATTTTGAGACACACAAATATGAACCCTATTCTTTTGAATAGGGGCACACACAAAAGCATTTTTTTTTCCTGCATAGCACGGTGATGTGATGCTATGCGAGAAACCAATCGTGGCAGGTTTTATCTGGCTGTGTGATCTTGCATCGCAGCACCGGTTTTTTTTTAATGGAGCCGGAGGGAGCATCGCACCATGTGCAAGTTGCATGTTGAAAACAATAGGAGAAACTCTGCGATTCTTCTTGCATGCTCGGGGCTTTCACATGGATGGCGAGTGCAATATGAAGGTGGGATTTACGCTCTCATATTGCGCTCGCCCGTGTGAGGTTGGGCTAAGTCTCCTCACTCACCTTCTAGCTGTTCTCCCTAAGGAGAGATGATACCCCTCTTCCTGTACTCTGGTAATGGTGTTCTATGTGTAGTTATCATCCGCAGGCTTTATGTCTTTTTGCCAGATTGGGACAGTTTTAGCAGGATTTGCGAGAAAATGTAATTGCTATGGAGATCCATTTTTGGGTCAGGGTGGGGCAATGGCTGGGATGTCTGGTTTTCGTGTATGACTTGCCCCCTCACTAGGAATTACAAGAGATACTGCTTTATGTGGATCTTCATTATTTCTCCTGTCTTGCATTGCACTCCAATTTCTCTCACCAGACTCCCGAATACAAGTGTTTGCTGCTGTCTCTCTGCCTTTTCCATGGGAGCATACTAGAAAGACGAAAGTTTGGACCGTTGGGCTTCAACATTCCTTATGAATTCACAGACGGAGATCTCAGAATTTGCATTTCTCAGCTGCGAATGTTTCTTGAAGAATATACAGACATCCCATACAAGGTAAGTCCATGAGACAATGCTGGCTGACCGCACCTAGAGGGGTTTTGCAAAATATGCAGTGATAAGATGTTGTGCTTTTGTGGCAGGTCCTGCGTTACACAGCGGGGGAGATTAATTATGGCGGACGTGTTACAGATGACTGGGATAGACGCTGCCTCCTGAACATTCTGCAAGACTTTTACCAGCCCCCAGTTCTAGAGGAAGGGTACAAGTTCTCCGAGTCCGGAGTGTATCTGCAGATTAGTCCAACCTGTGACCTTAACGTGAGGGACCTTTACTTCTGATTAACGCTCAATGCACTTATTTTTCTATTTATGGTCATATTGATAATGCAAGCATACAATGAACGGCCCATTTATTAGACCCCCATCTAGTAGCACATTGGACCTCACTTGGCCTTCGGAACCCGGCAATTCTCTATGGCGTAGATTCCATAAGGAAATTAAATTGTTCTGCTGGAATATCGGCCACTGCAGACAGGAAGCTTCTTGTAGATGCCGCAGATTAGATGAAGGTGCTGACATGTTCTGACCAGCTGAGAGGAAGGGGTCATCGATTCATGCTGCTTGCGCCAAATTCTGATCTCCCATCAGCTCGATGCAACAGAAATCTGAATTCATCTGACTAAGATGTTTTTCCATTGCTCAGTGATGCAAGTTTTGTGCTGTTTTGCCCACTGGACTCACATTTCGATTTCTCTTAGATACAATGGTGCTGGAACTGCTGTTATAGCCCAGCAGGGCTAAGGAGCAACATTGTTGTATTCAGCTGCTCCTGACTGTGCGGCGCCTGTTGGTCAGAACAATTCCTGACATCCTTCTCTGACCCCTTTTGTTGACCAGTTATTTCCATCCACACAATCCCTTTTCACTGGATGTTTTCCTCGATCACACCATTGTTGGTATACTGTCCACACCACTGTATGAGAAAACCCCATGTGCTTGACAGTGACATCCCAGCCCCGGCTAGTCCAGCACCAATGACCGGGCCTCGTTGAAAGTCACTCTTATCGCTGGATTTTCCATCTAACGTAGATTCACACTGAAATTGATCCACGGAAAACTTATCACGTGATTTTTTTTTGCTGCACTCAGGGGTCATGTGATTATTTCCATACAGGGAAGCGACAATCATGAAAGGGCCAGAGGCGCTAATAAAGGGGTCATTCAGTGTATGCGTGCAGCAGCAGTTTATAGCAAACACTGAATAGGTATGAAAAGCAACATAAACCTGAAAGCCAGCATATGTAGATACTTTGTTATTTATCACGTTCTGACTATTTCTCCTCTTTGGCGTCTTGTCTCAGGGTTACCTGTACTACATCCGTTCTCTTCCTCTCAATGATATGACAGAATTGTTTGGACTCCATGAAAATGCAAATATTACTTTTGCTCAGAATGAAAGTTTGTCCCTGTTAAGCTCTCTGGTAACCCTGCAGCCGCGCACCCAGAGTACAGGAGGGAGCCGCGATGAGGTGAGTACCATCACCACATGCATGTCAAAGGTGATTGTGTTGGTCAGGCAGTTAAAACTGATAAATGACTCCATAGATGGTGGAAGAAATTGCAGAAGGGATCCTGAAGAAGATTCCGCAGCTTATCTCAGTGCAGGATGTGATGGTAAAGTATCCGGTAATGTATCAAGAGTCCATGAACACCGTGCTGTTACAAGAAGTCATACGGTAAGGAGCGGGCTAGCTGTGAGATCTGCTGCTTCTGTGTATCGTAGTTACTACATTAGTCCTTATCGCCTCAGGTATAACCGGCTCATCGAAGTCCTCTTCCAGACATTGAGAGATCTGCTAAAGGCAATGAAAGGCCAAGTCGTCATGTCCTCTCAGCTGGAGCTCATGGCGAACAGTCTATTTAACAACTCTGTGCCGGAACTCTGGAAAGCGAAGGTGAGCGTCCTGTCTGAATTTACAGTCACCCGGGTCAAGCCTCAGAATAATGCGATTGTATTTTGTCTCTTTGCAGGCCTATCCATCCCTGAAACCTCTGGCCTCCTGGGTTATAGATCTTCTACAGAGAATTGACTTCCTTCAGAAGTGGATCACGGATGGAATCCCTGCTGTCTTCTGGATCAGCGGACTGTTTTTCCCTCAGGCGTTCCTCACTGGAACTTTGCAAAACTTTGCAAGAAAACATGTGATTTCTATCGACACAATCTCCTTTGATTTTAAGGTGAGATCAACACGAACCGCTGTATTCTGGAGGCTCTAAACCTGCTTTGGATCTAAAGTTGACCATACTAACAACTAAAATAGAGCTGCAATCAAAATTATTCTGCCCTCTTTGCAAATTAGGTTTGCTAAATTTACAAACTTTAAGTCATTTGCAAAAAACAATCAAATAAGAAGAATTTAAATAGCTCAACACAACAAATGGTTTCTCCACATTCAACACAAAATGTCACTTTTAATGACTACCCATCTCAGAATCCCTCATAAGAATACACATTTACACATCAGGTATTTCAAGCACATCTGATGCTACTAATCAAGGATTTCATTAGTTGCATCAGGTGTCCTTGAGATAAAACACATCAGATATCTGGACTGACTAAGGCTTTGTTACTGTGATGTTTAACTGCATGTTAGAAATATGGCGGCTAAGTCAATAGAAAGGTACAAAACGTTAGGTGATCATTTGCTCGCATAAACAAGGAAAAGAATACAAAAAGATAGCAAAGGTGCTGAATGTTCCTAGAGATGTAGGTGGAAGCAGTTCCCAAGTTCAGAGTTAGAGGAATGCTGACTATACTACTTGGCAGAAAGAGGGAGCTATCACCAGATTCCCAGGTGGTCAAAAACCTTTTCCAAAGTGACAAAAAACCTACAGCAAGATCTGATGGTAGCAGGCACTGAGGTTTTTGTTTGCACAGTAAGGTGCATACTAAACGCTGGGGTTTCTCATGCTCGAACTCCAAGACGTCAACCGCTACTAACCCAAAAGTACAAGAAAAGTCACTGCCTATATGTTCAAAACCATATAAATAAGCCACAGAAGTTTGGGGATTGTGTTCTGTGGATTAATAAAACAAAACTGGAACTTTTTGGGCCTCTTGATCAGCGGTATGTCTAGAGGATCAAGAATGAAGCATACTCTAAAAAGAACCCACTGCCTACAGTGAAGCATGGCGGTGACTCAGTGATGCTCTGTGGCGGCTTTGCTTCCTCTGGCACTGAAAACCTGCAGAAGCTGGAGGCCAAGATGTTTTCTATCAAGCATCAGGAAATCCTAGAAGAAAACGTCATGCTTTCTGCGAGGAGTCTGAAGCGTGGGCGTCATTCGACCTTCCAACAGGACAATGATCCCAAGCAGACCTCGAAGTCTACCAAGACTTGGTTTCTGAAAAAGTCCTGGAAGAGACTTGAGTGATCATCACAGTTGCTTGACTTGAACCACATAAAAAA
Organism: Eleutherodactylus coqui; assembly: GCF_035609145.1. Lineage (NCBI taxonomy): Eukaryota > Metazoa > Chordata > Amphibia > Anura > Eleutherodactylidae > Eleutherodactylus > Eleutherodactylus coqui. The sequence goes on along the minus strand of NC_089839.1, from coordinate 207,580,759 downwards.
TTATTTGGTGGGATTTGAAGAAGGCAGTTGCAGCACACAAACCTAAAACTATTAGTGAGCTGGAGGCCATTGCCCATGAGGAAAGGGGTAAGACTCCTCAGGAACACTGTAAGAAGATGCTGTCTGGTGCAGCAGGTCATAATACCAAAAGGGTCTCTACTAAGTACTAAAGATGCTGGAGATGAAGGGGGGTAAACAATTCTGAGACTGCAGGAGTCAGTAAAAGTGGCATTTTGTATTGAATTTGGAGAAACCACTTGTTTTATTAGTCGTGTTGAGCTATGTAAATTGTTCGTTTGCTTGTTTTTTGCAAACAGCTGAATGTTTAAGAAATTTGGAAATGAACCTAAATTGCAGAGGAGGTGAATAATTTTGATAGCTTGTTGTCTCACATACAGTTGCAAACAATTCTTTGTATCCTGTACAGGTCCTTGGTGAGACAGTGACAGATTTGCGAGAGCGCCCCTCGGAGGGATGCTACATATACGGTTTATACCTGGAAGGAGCTTGTTGGGATAAGACTACAATGCAGTTAGCAGAGTCAAGACCCAAAGAACTTTACACAGAGATGGCCGTCATCTGGCTCTTCCCTGTTGCTCAACGCAAGTCGCCTGTATCTGGGAAGTACCTGTGCCCCATTTACAAGACGCTGACAAGGGCAGGTAAGAGAATAGCAAACCTCTAGCTGTATTGGACGTTCTCTAATGTTATGGTGTCCTCATGGGCTCTTCTTTCTAGGAACTCTCTCAACCACCGGACATTCCACTAATTACGTAATCGCGGTGGAGCTTCCCAGCAGCAAGCCCCAGTCACACTGGATAAAGCGTGGAGTGGCTCTCATTTGTGCCCTCGATTACTGATGACAATCCTAGGACATAGACTATTCTTTGCACCAGACACAACCGTTAATCCCCATCAGTTCACCGTAAATACATGGACTCCTTCCTGCAGCCAAACCGTCACCACAACTCAATGCAGCACTTCTGGTGTCTCCAACTATATCTATCAGCTATATAAAGTGTCAGCAATAACCACCGTGTATCTGATGGCCATTCATGTGTAAGCAAACTCCTACAAGAGAACACACCATGTGGCAATGATAGTAGTAAAAACTATAGGCAACTGTGAAGCAGATACAGGATACACTTTGCGCTTCCTTTTACGTAGAATTTCCATTCCTCACCTTTAAAGCGACCCTGCAGTTTTGGGACAAAATTCTGTTCCGGGATGGGAGGAGAGGGGTATATTACCTGCAGTTATTGTTCTCTGCCCTCCCTCCAATCGACCAGTTCCAGGTTCTATTTTCAGCCATCGAAGATGGCAAACGCAATCTTCAGCCTATTAATTGCCACAATACATTGGTGGTGTTAGACTACCAATGCACTATACCTGCTCTCTGTTTGGTCAAAGCTGATCATGTGAGCAGTTGAGACCAATTGAGGAGTGGTGCACAGTGTGGAACCCGTCACCTCTTCTGAGGCAATTAAACTGCCTACACCTATACAACATGAGAATAGTGCCCATTCTAAAACGTATTGTGTTACTCATACTGGTTGAGTCATACCTGCAAAAATAAGTTAAACTTTTCCTGTGCAGCATGCCAATTCTAACTGGGCAGGATGGACCATCTCGGATGCCCGAAGCACGTCACATAATGCCACCCTGACGTGGATGACTTACCAGACATCATCCATAGGGCTATTGAAATCTCACACATGCATCTGGAGATCGTGACCCAGCACATACACATATTAGAATGCCAAAACCCAGGGCGGAGGGATCCATGCTCGGTCATAATTAAACTCCTTCATTTTAAGGATCATCACATAATTTTACGCAAAGCCAGGGAACAAAGTAACAGTATTAACCCTTTGCAATCCATTTTTGAATTCAGGATTTCCTAGGGAGCTTTCTCTTTCTGCTATTATACAATGGCGCCATCTGCTGGCTTTAGCCAGTACTGCGGTACAGTAAGAATACCCTGCCGGATGTCTTCTGACATCGGAGCTGTACAGCCTTAAATCAGAATGTCTTTAGACGTCAGACAGTGTATTGGAAAGGGTTAAATGGTGCAAAAATATCATTCTTCCCAGACTTCTCAGCAGAGGTCCAGAAAAACACGAGACTTTTCAAGATGTAAAATGTCATTTACAAAATTTGCCTCTTCTCGGGCAAACTGCAAGTTCTAGTGCTTAGGCAGACACTTTTTTAAAAATCCAAGACACCGCTAATTGGTTGAATTACAATGAATGCCATTTGCATAATGGAACACACTCACACCGCAGGCCAATGACACCTGATGGCAAATTTAGTAATATCTAAAGGAGCCCGACACTGGATTACAGAAATACAATGCCTGGAAAACTTACTGGAGCAGCAAAAAGTTGCAAACTGTTATGAGATGTTCTTTTACGGCTCGGCTGTAATTTTTCAATGTAAGGTGGGCTGGCGCTGTGGTCCGTAACGGTTTTTTCAGGCCTATAAATGATCTGGGAAATACAGGGTTTTAGGATTGTTATACTCTCTCTTGTTAGATTAGTCAAACCTGCGAGATCAAACAATGTGCAATCCTGTGGACCGTCTGTCTGTGGGGTATATGGAATGGATAATGAGTATGCCAACATATACCAAGTCAAGAAATTAATGGTTGTTTCATGGAATATGCGTGGTATGAGCGATCCCGTTAAACGCATGGGAGCGTTTCAATCGATAAAACAATACCATCCGCTTGAATTATGTCTACAAGAAACGCATTCATCCAAGGGGAACCTCACTACTGTTAAAGTGCAATGGGCAGGAAATAGCTTCCACTCAATGCATATGAGTTAGTCGAGAGGGGTTAGTATACGGATACATCACTTGATCCCATTTCATTGCTTCTCACAGAGGATGAGGAGTGATTTGTCCGTTTACACTGTAAATTATATAATTACACCTGCTTTCTTACTTCACTATATATTCCACCCCTCCACGATAGTGGGATTATGCAACATACTGAAGTTTATAACTAATAAAAAAAGGTGCATCTTGTAATAGTATGCTGATAGAAGGGGCCTTGGGCGCCCATTATGGAAATTAAATGCATTTTGTCTAAACGTGATAGATTACCTAAGTATATCGGGGCTAATAGATGAATACTTCATACTGAATTATAACACGATGAATATATTTACAGTATGGGAGTCTATGAAAGCTTGTATTAGAGGACTCCGCATTCAAAAAGATCACGCAAGTTAAACAGAAAAGGAGGGTATTGAGTCCGGAACTTAAAAAGTGACTGGCTGACACGGAAGCCATAGTTGTGAATAATAGCACGACTGAAACATTAACTAACCAGAAGGAGGCCCAGGAGATGTTACATAACTACTCTAGAAACTGCAGCTATTAACCGAGGCTTCATGAAGCAGATATATTATGAAGAGGGGAGAGAACCGGCCACATGTTGGCCATTATAGCTCAAGCTCAGAAGGGTTCCACGTATATTAGAGGCCTGAGAAATAGTAATAGAATACTGAGAGACAGTATTCTCCTTCTGTGCCTCACTGTGTTCCTCCAGACTTCAAAAACACGTCAGCGAATTGCATAAGACTTGTCATCCATAACGACACCCTGTCTGACCCGTGAACAAAGGGAGTTTCTTGACTCCCCGATGGAGCTGGAGGAATTGCAGGAGGAAGCAGCCTCCCTACAAAGCAATAAGGGGCCGGTAACTGATGGCCAGAGGTATACAAGAAAGTTGGAGAAGTGTTACGGAATATAGATGTAGCTGTCTTCGTTTATGAAAGAAGCAATAATTACAATTATACCTAAGCAGGGAAGGATCCCCTACTGGTTGGCTGGTACAGAAGACCCATCTCCCTGTTAAACACAGACGTTAAAATAATAGCTAAAGTGTTGGCAAGTCGTCTCTCCTGGGCGATTTCCACCCTTCTACATCCTGACCAAAGTGGATTCATACCTTCAAGATCCACGGCAATTTGCAATTACCAATGAATAACACGGGTGAGCAGATAATGTCAAGCAAGCATACTAAGGCGTTTGAGAGTGTAGAATGGGCATTCCTATTGGAGGAAATGAATGGAATGGGATTTGGCTCTACTTTTATGGGTAACATAGTATATTAGGCTGAATGAAGACAATGTCCATCTAGTTTAGCCCATGTGCATAACCTTACATTTATCAACATTGAACTTCATTTGCCATTTTCCTGCCCAAGCCCCCAGCTTATCTAGGTCAGTTTGTAGCCGCACATTGTCCTCCATTGCATTAATTATATTGTATAATTTTGTATCATCTGCAAATATTGATATTTTGCTGTGCAGCCCCTCTATCAGGTCATTGATAAATATATTGAACAGAATGGGGCCCAATACTGAACCCTGTGGCACCCCGCTAGCGACGGTGGCCCAATCAGAGTACGATCCATTTATTACCACCCTATACACACGTTTTCACCCAATCCGAGCTGTCTCATTTTATATATCAGCCTATTATGCAGCACGGTGTCAAATGCTTTAGAGAAATCCAGGTGTACAACTGCTCTACACCGATGTTAAAGGGGTTGTCTCGCGGCAGCAAGTGGGGGTATACACTTCTGTATGGCCATATTAATGCACTTTGTAATGTACATCATGCATTAATTATGAGCCATACAGAAGTTATTCACTTACCTGCTCCGTTGCTGGCGTCCCCGTCGCCATGGATCCGTCTAATTCTGATGTCTTCTTGCTTTTTTAGACGCGCTTGCGCTGTGCGGTCTTCTCCCCTTCTGCTCTGTCCGGCATGAGCGGCGTTCTGGCTCCGCCCCTTCTACGCATCACGTAGCTCCGCCCCGTCACGTGTGCCGATTCCAGCCAATCAGGAGGCTGGAATCGGCAATGGACCGCACAGAGCCCACGGTGCACCATGGGAAAGGACCCGCGGTGCATCGTGGGTGAAGATCCCGGCGGCCATCTTGGTGAAGAAAGAAGAAGGAAGACGTCGCAGAGCGGGGATTCGGGTAAGTAATATGTAAATTTTTTTTTATAACACATCCCTTGGGGTTGTCCTGCGCCGAACGGGGGGCCTATGGAAAAAAACAAAAACCTTTTGGCGCGAGACAACCCCTTTAAGGCCTGCGTGGGGATAAATGGAGATAGTACAAATAACTTTTTCGTTATATAGAGGAAAGCGTCAGGGTTGCCCACTCTCCCTGTTATTTGTGATAGCAATTGAGCCGTTTGCATGCAAAATAAGGCAGCATTTGGATATAGTGTGATCTATTTTGATGGAGAAATAATGAGAGGATAGCATTAAATGCAAACTATTGTTTCTGGGTGATGCTGGGAAGTTATTGGAAACGGCAATTGGTACGATTAATGAATACAGGAGCTACTCCGGTCTTGGAATTAATTAGAATAAATCTGTAATAATGCCAGTAGATAAACCTGCTTTAAATATCAATATAGGACACGCCCCGTTGACTAAAAAAAGTATTTAGGAATGAATACATCAAGAACAATCTCTAAGTACACCAAACTGAACCTGGACCCACTGTTGGGGAGACGTAAACAGAAACCAGGAGTGCGGTGCAGACTTCCCCTTCTGGTTGTAGAGCGAGTAAACCTAATTAAGATGATTTGGATGCCACAATTGCTTTATCTGATGCATAATTCTCCACAGTGAATTGTTCAGCATTACTTGGACAAAATCAATAGTCTGTTCAGAAACCTCATATGGCGACAGAGGTGCGTACGTATAAAACTGGATACGCTCTGTAACCCTAAAGAGGAGGGTGGTCTAGCTTTCCCCAATCCAATGACATACTTCTCAGCCGCACAGATGTAACATATTAGAGCTTGGCACGCAGGATGCTAGTTTTCAATTAGTAAAAAGGTACTTTGAAGATTCACATGCCTTTGAGGCCTTAGAAATGCACAGGTTTAAATGGAAAGCTTAGTGTCTCGCCACGCTTTCATTTATGCATAAGATTTGGTGGAAAGTTAGAGACATCAAAGGATGCACATTATATACTCCTATATGGGGCACTCCCCGGCTACCGGAGGTAAATAAACTTGAAGATTTTGACTATTGGCGAAGCAGAAGTACTAAATGTGTCTCCCAAATACTGTCAGGCGTAGTACTACAATCATTCCATCAACTGCAAACTAGCTATATTCTACCTGCAGCTGCGACATTATTAGTATGATCACTACCTCTGCTTGTTCTGTAACATCCGGCATTATTATCCTTCTAATAATAGGGACACAGCTCACGCAGATATCTTGTTCCAAGCTCTGGAGACTGCAGAGAGAAGAAACTGACAAAGCAAGGAGAATAATGTATCTCAGAAGCGAAAAAGTCATAAACCGCCTATAAAGATGCAGAAACTATAAGTGAGGCTACAGTCACACAAGTGCAAGTTTTGTACAAAATTCATACGAATATGAACTCCATATGGATTCATACACACGAGCGATGCTGTGAGATTTAAAAAAAAAAAAAAAATCACTGCATGACCTATTTTTTTTTGCGGCCCTCGGAACGCATCGCCTATTCTTTTCAATGGACAGTCAATCACACTGCATGCCATACGATGTGAACGACGAGTTCGATGTGGTGTTTACCACTGAAATCAATGGGAAACACTTGCAATCCTCTATAATGTGCAACAAGCACTGGAGGATCGCAAATTCACTAAAGTGATGCAAGGTGTTTTTGCATGAAAAACGTCTTGCATCCGCAGGCAAAACGCATGTTGACAAGTGCGATATTGGGCCGGGTTTCACAGCGTGATATTGCGCTCGCTTGTCTGAATGTAGCCTAAAGAAGTTTTTATAGATTTTATAATTCAATATTCTTTAAGTGGCCGTAGATGGTTTACAAGACAAATACACAAGAGAGACTTGGGGGAAGTGAAGAGGTGCGGGGGGGGCGGATATACTTGGTTAAAAAAATGACAAAACACGTTCAATAAAAATAATTAAAAAAGAATGCCAAATCTGCCCACAAAAGGGCCAAATGGCTTGCGAAGAGCCGCCATGTCCAGACACGTGTGAGATTTCAATAGCCTTGTGGATGGCATCTAGCATATCATCCGTGTCAGGCTGGCAGTGAGGGGCGGCATTATGTGACATACTCCGGGCAGCTAACATGGTCCGCTGGACCACTCAGTCAGAATTAGCATTCCGTGAAGGAAAAATCTAAAACTCATTTTCCAGGTATGACCAGTATTTTAAACGAAATAAGTTGGAGAATGAGCAATACTTCTATGCTGTATCGGTGCAGGCAGTTTAATTCCCTCAGAAGAGGTGATAGGTTCCTTTAAGTAATTCGAAAACTGCAATGGCCATCTTGGACCGCCAAAAAACAAGGATCAGAAGGACTGCAGAGAAGAACTGCTGGTAATATTTCCACCCCTCCCCCATCATCCTATCCTGGAACAAAACTTTAAACCAAAACTGGAAGACCACTTTAAGATATCTTTTTTACTGTCAGTAAATGGTAACCTTGTTCAGGGACTAGTCAAGTTTAGGCCCAATGTCCACAGGGCAAAATAGAATTAGTAAACCACGTGTGATCCGTGCCCATAGAGAATCATTGGACACCCGCAGGTTATTAAATACCTGCGGATGTCATTTTTCCCTGGCGCAGAGATTGCATGTGCGGAAACCACCTGCAGCATGCTCAATTTTGTGCCGTTTTCCCGCACAGATGGCTCCCGCAGCTTCCATTGAAGGCAATGGAAGCCGTCCGGTCCCGCGGCACTCCCGCAGCTGTTAATTGTGCTGTGCCGCAGGATCGCGAGAAAGCTGAAAATGAAGATCTGGCCGCGACAGAGAGACCTGCAGTGTCCAGACAGGTGAGTATTATCTATTTCTTGGCCTCCTGTCCGCGGCCCAGGAGGGACCCGCTGCAGGATTCTGCACGGGGAATCCATGCGGGCACGAATTTCCCCATGGACATGAGGCCTTACAGTTGATGCATTAGATTATACTTGCGCTAATACATTGTATCAGTCTGGAGAGCAGACTGTTTAGTTCACAGCGGACTGTCTAGAGCAATGTTTCCCAACTCCAGTCCTCAGGGACCGCCAACAGGTCATGTGTTCAGGATTTCCTCAGTATTGCACAGGTGATGTAATTATTGTCAGTGCCTCAGATATTACCACAGGTGTTCTTACTATAGGATATCCTGAAAACATGACCTGTTGGGGGTCCCTGAGGACTGGAGTTGGGAAACACTGTTCTAGACTGAATGCAATTGTAACAAACACTCAGCTAAACAAACACAAAGGGAAATATTCATTATCCCACTTGTGCCAGAATTGTGATGACAAGTGGCAGATTTATCATAATCACCTTTTGCAGGCTTCTCCGGGGAAGCTCTAATGATGTAACTGTTGATATATGGACAGTTACGTCACTGGAGTTTTCCCCAGGAAGATGAAGGAAGCTGTGCCTCCATGTACTTGACCACCTAGGGGAAAAGAGACATCATCCTCATTAAAGGGGTTTCCCAGGACATGAGCAAAAAATTACATGGGCTTAAAATGGAGAAAAATTGAATACTCTGCTATCCTGGCAGCTTCCCGTGCAGCCCCGATGCCTGACCAATGCAAGCTGGAAGAGGGGGCGGGTGGTCATGTGCCATTCATTGTGTATGTGACCGCTCAGCCAATCACAGGCTTCAGCGGTGATTCTTTCATGGCTGGGCTGCTGAGGTCTGTGAGAGGCTGAGCAGTGACATGCACAATGAACAGCATGCGACTGCTTCTTCTGGGGTCTGTGCGGCGGGGGCAACATTGGATGGGGGACCGCCGAGATAGGCGAGTATTCAATTTCTCTTCATTTTTAGCTCGTATAATTTTTATTTTCATGTCCTGGAAAATCCCTTTAACACAGTGTAGTGTGTCTTGCACAGTGTTATGTCCCTGCCGGCTGCGCACTCCAGAAACGTCCATGGTCCACCTTGCACACCATATCCCACACACATTTAAGTGGATTTTAGGCAATTTTTTGTGTTTATTACATCACAATAAAAAATAAAAAAACAGCTATAACATACGGTCAAATCTAGCAACTTATCTTAGTGTGATCTGTGGTGATTTGGATGGAACCAGCCAGTCTGGGACCTGCCCGCAGCACAACGCCAGTAATTCTCCAGAAGGAAAAAGTCGTATGACAAGGTTTCTGACACTAAATAACGTGACGCTAAAGTCACATGATGTAAGGGGATGGAGAGGAACGACAACAAAGAAATCAAAGTATACAGGTGGGTGATACAGAACAGGAGTATACATAAGAGATATAAAAACAGTTTATATACATCATTTACATGGGTGTGAATACAGGGGATGGGGTCCTCCCTGCTATTATGGCAATATCCCAGAAATGATTCTGCAGCGGTAAATCTATCCACCACGAAGTCACTGGCGCTTAGCCTTGTATGGACGAGAGCGTTTACGACGATCCGGCTTCCTCTGTTTATGCAGGCGGCCGATGCTGACCCCCTGCCGTCGCCTGACCGATATGTTCTGCTCCACCAAGCTGGCCAGCATGCCTAGGAATGGATGGGAGGTGTTAGTACTCCAGCCCCTGAGCTCAGCCTCCTACCCCACTCCTCACCTGGATCCTTACCTTCCTGAGCCAACATAGAGATGAAGGCGCATATGAACTCGTCGTAGTTGTGTGTCCTTCTCTGGTCATCGATCTGGAAAAATGGGAGGAGAACAGTGAATAAAGCCAAGAGGCGAAATGCAAAAACAAGATCAGCAGCTGAAGGTACCTTGAATTTCTTGCGCTTTTCCAGCTCTTCTCTAAGAGAAGCCTCAGACGTGGAAATTTCAGCTTCCACACACTTCAGTAAAGCTAAGAGTTCCTGCAAGACAACACAATCCACATCAACGGAGACTCTTAACTCCTTCCGTCTCCGTGATGTACATGTACACACAAAGCTGCAGGTTGGGTATGAAGTAGGCTTGGGAGTTGAGCCAGCTGCATACCGGTGAATGCTGGCTGTTTGACACAGCTAACACCTGGCACAATAAGAGCGAGCTCTGATCGGGGCGGTTTGACAGCTTAAATGCGCTGTCAATCCATATCACAGCATGTAAACTGTCAGCTGGTCCATCCTCCAACTCACAAATCAGCCCACCATGATGCGATCACAGGGTGCCGATGGTCATGGTAGTCTTGGACTTAGTGAAACCTCCCAGGCCTGCCATGTATTTAACTCTATTAAGCCCTAATTGTGTCAGGGCTTAAAGGAATATTCCCATTTCGGCTTTTCATGGCCTAGATGGGAAAACCTGGAAGTCCTGTTCCAACCACCAGTAGGAAAGAGCCGAGCACACAGTGCAGCGCCATTTCCGTAGCTCCCATTCACTTCGATGAGAGCTGCAGAAACAGCACTGTGCTAAGCAGGCGACACTTTCCATAGGCTCTGGACAGGTGGCCTTTGCAATGGTTTTCCATCTTGGCTATGAAAAGTCAAGATGGGAATACCCCATTAAGGGTCCTTCAATAGCTGTCCCTGTGGGAGTTACTTTTTCTGTGGCAGTGATGTCCACATGAAGGCAGTGCTGGCCAAGCATGCGCAGTCAGCACTCCATTCATTTCAATGGGGCTGATGGAGATACCTGACTGGATGCCACTCGAGTATCTCTGCAACCCCATTGAAAATGAATGGTGTGATTGCGGAACCAACTCTCCATTTAGTCTCCTCCTCACGGCGGGGGTGCAGTAACCCCACAGTGAGACATATAGGGGACACGGGACCCCCAATATTTAGATCGGCGGGGGTCTCAGCAATGACACCCCCACAATCAGAATGTTATTCCCTATTCTTTGGATAGGGGATAACTTGCAATCTTGGCAAACCCTTTTAATAGGGTTAAATACAGAAGAACCTGGTGCCCAGTTCACAGAATAGTATTAGTCAGTTGGAGATTCTTCTAAATTTGCCAAGTCTGAAAATCAAATCTGGCAAATTGATTCCCTTGATGCATCCAACACAAGAGTCCTCACCTTGGGAGAAAACCGGTCTCCTACAGGAGCGTCTGCGGCTTTACTACGGGATCCATCTGCCTCAGAGTTTTCTCTTCCTTCCTCTAATTTGCTGATTTTAGGGGAAACCTTTCCGGAATCTAAGAATAACGAATATGAAATAACGAATCATTCATGACCTTTTATTAAAAGCTCATTCTTTTGTATTACCAGGCTGATTGGTGGGCTCTGACCTCAGGGGCCCCTGACGGCTCCTCAGATTGGAGGTTTTTCTTTCCAAAGCCAATGATCAAAAGGGCCGCTGTGCATAACTGCGACCACTTCAGTCCTTACCTGCTGGGACTTCTACTGATAAAAAGGTGATGGCATATCCTAGTGACATGCCATTGCTTTGTGATAAGAATGCCCCTTTAAAGGGACTCTGTCAGCAGTTTTGCCAATGTAGGACTGCCTAAAAGCCCCATGTAGGGGCCGGAGGGTATGGCTCAGACATACCCGAGTGTCTGAGGTCAGTATGTGTGGTGTCCATAAAAATTAATTTTTATTCCCTGCTTCTCGCCACCACAAGTGTTCTGGGGATGAGGCAACCTTCTCCTGCACTCTCCTATGTCCAATGATCTGTGGAACAGCTCTGACTGACAGCTGCATCATCCAACCAGGAGACCCAGGGAGAGGACTGGAGGAAGACGCCTCATCCCCACAGCACTTACGGTAGGAAAAAGCAGGAAATAAAAAAAACTAGATAAAAGAAGTCTGGTGCTCTGCCAAAGTGTATTAGAATTCCAAGTCAGGATCTATTTCTGCAATATGCATTTACCGAGTCCTTCCACCATTGAGGTTTATACATCTGCTAGTCTTTGCACTATCAAGGTTTATGACGTATGCTAGTCCTCCAACCATAGCAGCTTATGATATACGCTAGTCATCCCGGCATGGAAGCTTACGTCCTCTACCATAAAAGCTTACGACGTACGCTAGTCCTTTACCATAGAGATTTACAACGCTGGTCCTCCCACCATAAAGGCTTAGGACATGAATGATACAACGTATGCTAGTCCTCTACCATATAGGTTTATGATATATGCTAGTCCTCCCACCATAGAGGCTTACAATGTACACTAGTTCTCTAACCATGAAGGCCTAGGGTGTACGCTAGTCCTCCTACCATGGAAGCTTATGACATATGCTAGTTCTCTATCAGAGACATATGAAGTACGCTTGTCCTCCCGCCATAGCCGCTTACAACGTATACTAGGCCTCCCACCCTGAAGGATTAAGACATACGCTAGTCCTCCTACCATTGAAGCTTACAAAGTATGCTAGTCCTCTCACCATTGAGGCTTACAACGTACACTAGACCTCCCACCATAGAGGCTTACAATGTACGCTAGTGCTCCCACCATGAAGGCTTAGGACATATTCTAGTTCTCCTATCATGGAAGTTTATAAGGTATGTTAGTCCTCTACCATATAGGCTTAGGGACATATGCTCGTTCTCCACCATAGAGGCTTATGATGTACGCTAGTCCTTTACCATAGAAATTTTACAACGCTGGTCCTCCCACCATTAAGGCAATGAAATAGGACCCGAATGCTTACCACGTACGCTAGTCCCCCTCTACCATAGAGGCTTGCCACGTACGCTAGTCCCCCTCTACCATAGAGGCTTGCCACGTACGCTAGTCCCCCTCTACCATAGAGGCTTGCCACGTACGCTAGTCCCCCTCTACCATAGAGGCTTGCCACGTACGCTAGTCCCCCTCTACCATAGAGGCTTGCCACGTACGCTAGTCCCCCTCTACCATAGAGGCTTGCCACGTACGCTAGTCCCCCTCTACCATAGAGGCTTGCCACGTACGCTAGTCCCCCTCTACCATAGAGGCTTGCCACGTACGCTAGTCCCCCTCTACCATAGAGGCTTGCCACGTACTCTAGTCCCCCTCTACCATAGAGGCTTGCCACGTACGCTAGTCCCCCTCTACCATAGAGGCTTGCCACGTACGCTAGTCCCCCTCTACCATAGAGGCTTGCCACGTACGCTAGTCCCCCTCTACCATAGAGGCTTGCCACGTACGCTAGTCCCCCTCTACCATAGAGGCTTGCCACGTACGCTAGTCCCCTACCATAGAGGCTTGCCACGTACGCTAGTCCCCTACCATAGAGGCTTGCCACGTACGCTAGTCCCCTACCATAGAGGCTTGCCACGTACGCTAGTCCCCTACCATAGAGGCTTGCCACGTACGCTAGTCCTCTACCATAGAGGTTACACTGTACGCTAGTAGGCTCATTAGATAAGCTAGTCCTCTGACATAACAGTTTACTACATATGCTAGTTCTCCCACCATAGAGGCTTACAACATATGATAGTCTTGTAAAATGCAACCTATTGCTGCTCAAACCAAAAATAGAGGGCAGACCTTCAGAAGACGCCCTCCTCCGTCATACCCACCCATCCGGCTGAGTGTACAAAGGTGTCCATCTCGGGAGAGGTGCAGAATCCCAGTGCCAACCAGTGGCCCCAGCTCCCGTACCGCTCGGTTGTAACGAACAGAGTCCAATCGCAGAAGCGGCTCCTCCTCTCCAAACAGGACCTTAGAGAGATGAGATGTGACGGGACTGGAGGGTCGTGTGGGGTTGGCAGACCTCAGAGGGGAGCGCAGGGGGGAGTTGAAAGCACTGCCAATTTCTGAAGCAGTGTCTGTACTCTCATTGCTGGGGGTTGGAGATGGTTGAGAATGAGGCGCCGCAGCAGCTGCGGTCTTAATGGAGAGCGGGGAACACAGTTCTTTCTGAGTTTCCTTCAACTTCTCAACCAAGACATTAGCGGGAAGTTCAGGACCTGGAGGTGGCGGCAGAGACTCTGAGCTACTCCTCTTGTACCTGCAGGAAATGAGGAGAGGTTTAACCCCTTATTGACATGCGTGATTTGGAACCGGAGAACATCAACATGGCCGTGTGAGGGCTTATTTTTTGCGTAGTGAGCAGTAGTTTTAATTGGTTCCATTCTTTGGGTACATGTAACACATTGTATAACTTTTACTGTTTGGGTTTTTTTTGAGAGCAGGGAGAAAAAACACAATTTTGCCATTGTTCTTTGTTTGACAGCATTAAGGCCTCATGTCCACTAGAAAAATACAATCCACGCAGAATCAGCGCAGATTTGCTTTAAATGGTATTTTTTTCATGCGGATATCCGCACCTATTGCTAGCATTGTGACAGCAATGTGGCCGATCCGCGTGGAACCCGCTGTAAAATGGAGCATGCCGCTTTTTTTCTCCCATGCGTGAAAAACGTAAATCTATTAAAATGCCATCCGCGGGTGCAAAATTCAGTTTAATTGACCGCGGATGGCCAATGATTCCCTATGGGCAAAATTGAATGCGGATTCCGCAGCGGAATCCTCAATTCAATTTTTGCTAGTGGACATGAGGCCTAATCATGCAGCATAAATGACTTGATACATTTTTTTTGCGGATTGGCACGATTACGATGATTCCAAAATTATATATTTTTTAGATTTTTCCACTTTTGCACAATAAAAACTATTTGAAAAATATAATTTTTTGCATCCTTGTGTTAAAACTCCCATAACTTTTTTTCTCCCATGGATGGAGCTCTAAGAGGGCTTGGTTTTTATGTGAGGAGCTGACGTTTCTATCGGTACCATTTTGGGATAAATATGGCTTTTTTGTTCACTTATATTGCATTTTTTTGGGAAGCAAAATGAACAAAAGCATTTTTGCTCTGTTTTTTTATTTTTTTTTACCCCAACAGCATTTGCCATAAAAAGTGTTCGATTTATTGTATGGGTTGTTACGGATATGACAATATTAAATATATTTTTGTTGTTTTGTTTTTTTTTAAACAAAGAGGGGAAATATGCAAAAATGGTTTTCTTAATTCCTATTTTTTTATGGGTATTTTTTTACCATATTTACTTTCATTTTTTATGTTCCAGTAGGGGACTTGAAGCTGCAATGCTATAATCGATATGCTAATACACTACAATACTTATGTACTGCAATGTATAATTGCCAACATTAGGATCATAGGCCATGGCAGACGCCACTATCTGGCTCCCGGTTGCCATGGCAACTTATTGGCGCTCTGTGATTACAGAGTTAAAGACAGAGCATCTTCCCTTTGTGAACAGTTTACATGTTGCGATCAACATTGACTGCAGCATGTAAGGGGTTAATAGTGGGGATTGGTGTTCTCATCAATCCCCACTGTTGTAGTGGGAGGCCAGCGGTCAATCACAGCCGGCTCTTGCTGTGAATGGTGTGGGTTCAGCTTCTGATCCCACGCCATCCATGGGATATAAGCTTATGTCCTGAGAAGGGAACCGCTTCCCAGCTAGGATATAAGTTTACATCCTGGAGGGGGAAGGGGTTTAAATGGTTGTTTTTTTTAAGGAAGTAGTCAAAGTAACATTACTCACCCTGGATGGGCCGGTGCTCTTGCAGATGTCTCCGTCTCCTCATCCTCGTCTTCATCTGAGTCTGGGGAGGGTGGTGGGATTCCACGAGATCGTCCAACGCCTGCCGCCAAGTCTTCTTCTTCCTGCAGATAGTACATCCATCTTGTTCACAACAATCTATTTTGCTGCCTCCCCCCAAACTCCATAACCCAGGGCACCAATGTTACCCCCCAGCAAGTACATCACCATGTGTAACACAGTAACGCACCTCCTCGTCTACTGGTCCTTCACCTTCTCTCCCTAGCACTGACCTGCATTGGGGACTTGGCATAGTTGTGGTTATCCAGGAAAGCGGGGAGCCGAGGCGCAGGTGCAGTGACTGTGCCCCCGTTATGAGGAACAGCGTTGAGCTTGCTGTATGGATTTGTCGCAGTAGCTCGCTGGACAGATCCTGCGGCATCTCCACTCACATCTGCAACGGGACAGATACCATGTAATCAGAATGTACAGAGTAACCAATTCAAGGGCTTCTCCATCTTTAACCCTTTCCAATCCAATTTGTATCCTGGTTTCCTAGGGGGCTTACTCTTTTTCTGCTGTTATACAACGGTGCTATATGCTGGCTAAAGCCAGTACTGCATGAGGTGACACGTTGGATAGGCTCAGTCAGCAGAGACGCTGGCGATGTACAGTAAGAGAACCGCGACGGACGTCTTCCAACATCGGAGCTGTACAGCCTTAAATCATAATGTCTTTAGAGGTCAGACAGTGGATTGGAAAGGGTTAAACATCACGGTTGACATGTCTACAAGCAACAGACGAAAAGCCTACATCACCCTCGGCAGGCTCCACATCCTTCTCCGCCCTTAGCTCCAAGCTAATTCTGAAGACCTAAGAGGATCTGACAGGCTGGTTGCTAGGCACTTGCTGCCTGACAACCCCAGAGGAAAAAATACTGAGGCTGTTACAATGTATCCCTAGCAACCAGGCTGCATATAAATTCAGGAAGAGAACTTCCTTTAACCCCTTCAGGACCAGTCTATTTTTAGTCTCAAAGTGGTTATCCCAATATAGCAACTTTTCCATGATCTATAGTATAGGGAATAAGTTGCTGATTGTGGGGTCTGACCACTGGGACCCCCACCATCTCCAACAACCTCACCTCAGTATCTCGAAGTGGACCAATGGGACCACCGAAGAGAAAAGAGTGCGACTTGTATTGAAGCCTATGGAAGCCGTCCGGTCGCACGGCACACCCGCAGCTGTACTTCTGTTGTGCCAAAGGACAGCAGGCGTTCAAAAAATAAAAATGTGCACGAGCACATCCACCGGGCCGAAGTAGGAAGACCTGGCCGTGACAGAGGGCAGATCCGCAGCGTCCGGACAGGTAAGTATATCTGATTTTCTGGCCTCATGTCTGCGGGAAAGGGACGACGCGCTGCGGGATTCTACATGGAGAATTCATGCGGGCCCAAATTTCTCTGTGGCCATGAGGCCTTAGGGTTTATTCAGGCATGCTGCTCTGTCTGGCCAGCACTGATCATGTGGATAGCACGGGTTAATCAAAGCAGGTGTAATGTCTTAGACTAATTATGCCAACTAAGCACAGTGTGCATCATGTAGCCAAAGGAGCTGGTACAGCCATCATTATTTGTCCAAGCCTGGAGGGTTGCTTTAACTTCAGGTTACATTTTCATCCAGGGGCCACATACCTGTGGGATTGTTTGAGGCATTAACTGGGTTTGTTCCCTCCTGGGCCGAGGTAGACTTTGCTGGATTTGCCTTTGACTCCTCATTATTTTGACTCTCGGAGGGTTTCTGGGTCTGTATCAGCTCCGGCTGCGTCACTCGGATTAACTAAAGAGAAAGATGGCCGGACAGGATGATAATGTACCAGTTTATAATAATACAAGGCATTAAGAGATAGGGGAAGGGGCTGTTCCTCTCACCTGCTGTAAAGCCTCGAGCACAGTCTGTCTGTTCATCTTTAAGATATTGAGTCGGCTCTCGTATTTCAGCCTCCGATCAGGCACCACAGCCATCAAATTAAAGCGGATGTCATGATACGGCTCACTGTATGGGAAAGAACACAACTTATAGGAAGAAGCCTACAGATGGCATTACCTGTGCATCGCCAACTGGTCACCTTACCCTGCTGTGGCCAGTCCGATTCTCTCCATAATAACCCTGCGAGCTTTGTCTGTCCACTCCTCGTCCTCCGCCCAGGGACCTGACAACAATAATGACATGAACTCGGGGTGACGAGGGTCAAATCCTAGAAAGCTTTTATGCAGACCACAGGCTGCCAACTTAACGGGCCGGTGTCCAGGCTCCTGTTCATAAGCCTTAATTATTGTACACTTAAAGGGCTTGTTCCACAATTGCAAGTTCTCCCTTCCTCACAGGAGATCCATAAGATAAGGGATAACTTGCTGATTGGTGGGAATCTCATTGCTGAGACCTCCAACAATCTCAAGAATGGGGATCCTCTGTCGTCCATCCTCCTCATTGCAGGGTTACTGCACCCCATCCCAGTGAGGAGGAGAATTAAGGGGGGTGCTGGTCGTGCAAATGCACTAGTACTCTATTCACTTTCAATGGAACTGTGGAGATAGCTGAGCGGCACCCGCTTTGGTATTTCTGTCAGCCCCATTGAAATTAATGGAGCGCTGACTGTGCAGGCTCCCTTCATGCTGACATCAATGCAGGGGAAGAGAAGAAACCCTCGGAGTGACAGGCAGAGCAGGACTCGGGAGTCCCGTTCTGCAGATCAGCGGGGGTCTCAGCAGTGAGACCCCACCAATTAGCAAGTTGTCCCTTATCCTGTGGATAGGAAATACCTTGCAATTGTGCTACAACTCCAAGATACTGTGTCTCTCTTTTTCACCATTTTCAAGATCTCTGCTTGCAGTCAGTAAATGGATGCTAGAGTTAGCACTCGCTAGAAGATCTTCTGATGTAATGCTCTCACCATGATCAATAGGGTAAACCTTCAGGCCATCCAGCTCAAACAAGCGTCCCTTAATGGGAACGTAACTGACGAAGTGAAACGCCTCCATGGTGCGCACTGCGCTGATACCGTTCTGCTTTTCTGGCAGGTGACGCGGCTCCGGCCTGCGGGAGGAAAGAGAGGGTTAATATCTGTCCCAACCATTCTCAGGCTTAATCACTGTGCAATTAGGGTTTCTGCAACTTTCTAATAGGCCGAGTTTCAACATATTCAAGATCTCTCTTTACTATCAGTGAATTGGAGGACTTGTTTATATTCAGAGGCTATAGACGGCAGATCTAGTCCTTCTCACACAGCTGACTGTTTGGTACACTGTATCAGCGTAGGCAATTCTCTGTGAGCTAAACCCAGCACCTGAGCGCTCTTTTCCATTATAATGAGCCCACTGGCTGTGTGCAGGACTTGGGCTTCTAGGTCTCAAGCAGCAACTGTCATGAGCCACCTGGGAAAATGACCGGAAAATAACCACACGTGCATCCTGGAAGAGAACCCCAGCGGACCTCCGGACTGGCGCAGATCAGAAATGCATAGGGTGATGTAGACGACTCCAGGGAAAAGAGGGGTGTCACCGGCCACCCCTTTCAGTTTGGAGCAGTGGCTGCAGGGAGAATGTAGTATTGCATGACAGCCATTTATTTGAGTCTGTATGGCTCATAAAAGGGGTCCCGTGTGCGGAAGCTCCCTCTATGACATCCATATGCCTTAACAGACAATCCCTTTAACTCCTTGCCAACCACCAGACAGCTATATACATCCTAACTGTCTATGCTCTGTACAGTTAGGACACATATATTGACATCAGTGGTATATGCTGAGCCCACTTTATATATAGCTGGTGTTGGCTGTCTTTGATAGCCAACTCCAGGCTGCAATGGCCGCAATCAGAGATAACTCCGATAGCGGCTGTTAAACTTTAAAAAGGAGCCTGTCAACCCCTATGAGCCCCATAAACTATGCTATGGGGCTCAAAAGGTGAGTGAACAGAGGGACCAGGAAGCTGCCCCGCAATGAGATCATGGGGTGCTGTCCAAATGCCATGGCAGCACTGGGCCTTCTGGGGGCCTCCAGGGCTGCCATGATTGTTTGCTTATTAAGATGTGTGGCACGTCTTAAATGAATGCTGGTTAAAATACAGTATAATGCAATACTACAGTATTGCTTTATACCAGACCTGGGCAAAGCACGGCCCGCGGGCCACATCCGGCCCGCTGAATAGCTCGGACCGGCCCGCAAAGAGTGTCCTGGTGACTCACCAATGAGTCCGGTGTCAGCAACGGGAAGCAGCGAAACTAAGGGCTCATGTCCACGGGGAAAATCGGGCCCGCTACGGATTCTACATGTAGAATCTGCAGCGGGTCCCTCCTGCCCCGCGGACGTGAGCGCTGAAAATAACAATAAAAAGGAATTTACCTATCCGTAGCGGGCGGCGAAGCTCTGCTCTTCCTCACGGCCGGATCTTCTTTTTCGGCCGGCGGATGAATTCCTTACGCCGCCGGCACGTCGTCGACGTGCCGCGCGCATGCGCCGGGCACATCCGCCAAGCCGAAGCAAGGGAGATGCGGCCGTGAGGAAGAGAAGAGCTTCGCGGCCCGCTGCGGGTGAGTAAATCCTTGAAATTCCTATTTTAGGTCTCCCGCGGATCCGGACGGCTTCCATAGGCTTCAATAGGCTTCAATAGAAGCCCGCGGGAGCCGACCCCGCGGGAGACCCGCACGAAAATGGAGCATGGTCCAGATTTTTTCATGCTCCATTTTTTTTAAAATCCCTTTTATTGACGATCCGCGGGTATTTATCTACCCGCGGGTGGTCAATGCATCCCTATGGGGTGCGGATCCGCGCGCGGGAGATCCGCTGCGGATTTTAAATCTCATTTTGCCCGTGGACATGAGCCCTAAGTGATGCCACTGTAACTTCTGAGTGGAGATGGGAGTGCTCCTTACCGCTCCCCTCTCCATTGGCAGACACGGGGGCCGCGCCGTAAAACGGGGTGAAACACCGGGTGTTCACCGCGCCGTATTACAGCGCCATTCATTTTCAATAGCGGCCGTATTCTGGCCGCAAATCGGGCGGCTGGAATACGGCCCCATTAAGGCAATGTGCATGGAGCCTTCGTATGTTGGTCTGGCCCTCTAAAACCATTCCAATTTCTCATGTGGCCCCATGGGAAAATTAATTGCCCACCCCTGCTTTATACTGTATAAGTGATCAAACTGTCAAAAATTCAAGTACCCTATGGAGACTATAAAAAATAAATAAGGTAAAATAAGTAAAACGAAAAAAAAAACCCTTATCTTAGCTGTCGCATAAAAAAATTTAAATTAGTATTGCAGTGTCCAAAAAAGTCAATTTTATTAAAAACCAGCATGGTGAAGGTCTGAAAAAAATACGCAAAGCCAAAATTAGGGTGGCTTCAGACGACCGTAATCGGCTGGGTTTTCACGCCCGACCGATATACGGTGTCTCTCTCTGCAGGGGGAGGAGGCTGGAAGAGTCGGGAGCAGTGCTCTGAGCTCCCTCTCCGCCCCTCGGCACTATTTGCAATGGGAACGGCAGGACAGGGTGGAGCTGAGTGCCGAGATTTAGCTCCGCCCCCATTATGAAGAGATCAAAAGATGGCGACAGATAATATTTAAATTTTCTTAAGTACAACATAAACTACATACATTTGGTATCACCGTAACCGTATAGAACCACTGAATAAAGATAACATGTTAGTTGTAATGCACTGTAAATGCCGTAAAAATACACCCCCTAAAACGGCACAATTGTGTTTTTTCATTTCACCCCACTTAGAAATGTTTTAAAGGTCTTCCAATACATTATATGGTATATTAAAGGTACAACTCATCCCGCAAAAAAAAAAAGCCCTCATGTAGGCATGTCACCGGAAAAAGTAAAAAATAATTTAAAAATGAGAACAACAAAAATGGCTGAAGCAGTAAAGGGTTAATGGGACAGCAGTTCTACAGGGAAGCGAAATTGTGTGTGTGCGTTCTGGGACGTACCTTGCATGGCTGTTGTGAGCTTTTGCCAGTTCTGGAGCATTCCCGATGGCGTAACCTTTACTCTGAGAGAGAAGAACGTACACAGTGACTGCGAAGAATATGGAGACCCGAACATGCCAAATCTGCCTGGTTTCACAGGGCTATTCTCCTTCTCCCATATCACTGCTGCAGGTTGAGGCTCTTCAGGTGCTGTGAAACTGCAACTCCCAACATGCTGACTGTTTCCACTATCTTGGGAGGGGATCCATGTAGGAAGCACTTTTTGGCGTGGATCCACATGCAGAACTTGCCTCGTTACGGAATTCCAAAATTCAAAATCGTCTTTCTGCGTCAAAAAGTGACAGATCACTTCTTGACACGTAAACATTTGTTTCTGCGTTGAAATTCTGTCTGCAGATTTTGCCCATTAACTGCTTATATTCTGCGTGAGGATCCGCACCAAAAGACATGGATTTTGATGGTTTTTTTTAGGCAGAATACACACCATTAGCATTTTTTCCTATAGCTATATACTACAGCAGTTGTGTGCAATCTGTGCAACTACAACTCCCAGCATGTTATGATTGGGTACGGTACTGGCTGGAATATTACCTCTGGGCTGAACCCTTTGGTGAAGTCCTTTATGCGGCTCAACGTCGGCCCCAGGTGAACCCCGCTGCAGTTCAGCAGGACGCTCAGGAGGGCGTGAGTGGCGCAGGAATTAGGGATCAGCTGTGAAAGAAGGAAAACCGGATGAGAAGGTGAAGGTGGAATTAAAGATTGTGGACACCATCATCTTGCTACTCACCTGATGTGCAAAGAACATGTTGTTGACCACCTCGTCCTCCATGACTGACGTGTCGTCCAGCAGGGTGGACACTTTCCTGCGTGAGCGCCGCTCCTCGATCCATTTGAACAGGAAGATGAAGCCGTAAACGGGCCTGTGTGAGAGGGGAAGAGAAGAGTAACAGTCAGAAAGGAGTATATGGGTATCAGGAGGGTCACGCGGACAATGGATGCGCTCAGCATACCCCGGGCACTTGCTCTGCAGGTCATAGATCTCTTCCACCTGCACGCCCTTCACACCTGGGGGGAGACAGAACAGGAGAATGGAAGTGACATCATCTCCAACCTCAACCGTGCTATAATAATCATGCACTTCTATATCCCGCCCACATTATAACTCCGCACTTTTATATCCTGCCCACATTATAACCGCGCTCTTCTATATCTTCCCCTTCACACATCATAACCGCACTCTTCTATATCCTCCCCTCCGACATCATAACAGCGCACGTCCATATCCCTCCGACATCATAACCGCGCACGTCCATATCCCTCCGGCATCATAACCGCGCGCGTCCATATCCCTCCGGCATCATAACCGCGCGCGTCCATATCCCTCCGACATCATAACCGCGCGCGTCCATATCCCTCCGACATCATAACCGCGCGCGTCCATATCCCTTCGACATCATAACCGCGCGCGTCCATATCCCTCCGACATCATAACCGCGCGCGTCCATATCCCTCCGACATTATAACCGCGCGCGTCCATATCCCTCCGACATTATAACCGCGCGCGTCCATATCCCTCCGACATTATAACCGCGCGCGTCCATATCCCTCCGACATTATAACCGCGCGCGTCCATATCCCTCCGACATTATAACCGCGCGCGTCCATATCCCTCCGACATTATAACCGCGCGCGTCCATATCCCTCCGACATTATAACCGCGCGCGTCCATATCCCTCCGACATTATAACCGCGCGCGTCCATATCCCTCCGACATTATAACCGCGCGCGTCCATATCCCTCCGACATTATAACCGCGCGCGTCCATATCCCTCCGACATTATAACCGCGCGCGTCCATATCCCTCCGACATTATAACCGCGCGCGTCCATATCCCTCCGACATTATAACCGCGCGCGTCCATATCCCTCCGACATTATAACCGCGCGCGTCCATATCCCTCCGACATTATAACCGCGCGCGTCCATATCCCTCCGACATTATAACCGCGCGCGTCCATATCCCTCCGACATTATAACCGCGCGCGTCCATATCCCTCCGACATTATAACCGCGCGCGTCCATATCCCTCCGACATTATAACCGCGCGCGTCCATATCCCTCCGACATTATAACCGCGCGCGTCCATATCCCTCCGACATTATAACCGCGCGCGTCCATATCCCTCCGACATTATAACCGCGCGCGTCCATATCCCTCCGACATTATAACCGCGCGCGTCCATATCCCTCCGTCATTATAACCGCGCGCGTCCATATCCCTCCGACATTATAACCGCGCGCGTCCATATCCCTCCGACATTATAACCGCGCGTGTCCATATCCCTCCGACATTATAACCGCGCTCTTTTATATCCCTCTGACAGCATAACAGCACTCTTCTATATTTCGTCAATATTATAATCGCGCTCTTCTACATCTCTCCAACATTATAACCGCAGCCTTCTATACTCCCATCACATTATGGCTGCGCTCTTCTATATCCCCCCCATATTATGGCTGCGCTCTTCTATATCCCCCCCATATTATGGCTGCGCTCTTCTATATCCCCCCCATATTATGGCTGCGCTCTTCTATATCCCCCCCATATTATGGCTGCGCTCTTCTATATCCCCCCCATATTATGGCTGCGCTCTTCTATATCCCCCCCGATATTATGGCTGCGCTCTTCTATATCCCCCCCATATTATGGCTGCGCTCTTCTATATCCCCCCCATATTATGGCTGCGCTCTTCTATATCCCCCCCATATTATGGCTGCGCTCTTCTATATCCCCCCCATATTATGGCTGCGCTCTTCTATATCCCCCCCATATTATGGCTGCGCTCTTCTATATCCCCCCCCATATTATGGCTGCGCTCTTCTATATCCCCCCCATATTATGGCTGCGCTCTTCTATATCCCCCACCCACACACACACACTATAACTGCGCTCTTCTATATCCCCCCCATATTATGGCTGCGCTCTTCTATATCCCCCCCCCATATTATGGCTGAGCTCTTCTATATCCCCCCCATATTATGGCTGAGCTCTTCTATATCCCCCCCATATTATGGCTGAGCTCTTCTATATCCCCCCCATATTATGGCTGCGCTCTTCTATATCCCCCACCCACACACACTATAACTGCGCTCTTTTATATCCCCCCCATATTATGGCTGCGCTCTTCTATATCCCCCCCATATTATGGCTGAGCTCTTCTATATCCCCCCCATATTATGGCTGCGCTCTTCTATATCCCCCCCATATTATGGCTGCGCTCTTCTATATCCCCCCCCATATTATGGCTGAGCTCTTCTATATCCCCCCCATATTATGGCTGAGCTCTTCTATATCCCCCACCCACACACACTATAACTGCGCTCTTCTATATCCCCCCCATATTATGGCTGCGCTCTTCTATATCCCCCCCATATTATGGCTGCGCTCTTCTATATCCCCCCCATATTATGGCTGCGCTCTTCTATATCCCCCCCATATTATGGCTGAGCTCTTCTATATCCCCCACCCACACACACTATAACTGCGCTCTTCTATATCCTACCATTATAAACCTCACAGTCTGCAGGCACTTGGATGACATCTACAGTTATATAGAAATTGTGAACAGGAAACTGGAGACCCAAATACAGGAGGGGTGGCAGACGGTACCCTGAGCTGCAGTGTATAAACTCCAATGCACTGCAGCGAGGGGCGGTAGTGATTGGCAACAACCTCCCGTTAAAAAACCGCTAACATAATCACTCACCAAAATCCTCCACCAGCAACGTAAATAACCCTAGAATACAGAAAAAGAGGAGGTCAAATCTATATACACCTCCAATGCCAATAGTTATATACATGCATGTGACGTCACTAAATGTTATATACGTCCCTCTAATATCAGTAGATGGCTACGTAGGTCCCCCTGATGTTAGTATAGGGCTGATTCCACTAGACGACTATACATTCCTATGATGGCTATATACAAGGTCTGTGATGTCAGTAAATGGTTATAAACGCCCCTCTGATGTCACTAGATGACTATATAAAGCCTCTCCTGTCAGTAGCTGTATGTACCCTGTGACTTACGTATCGTGTAACATCAGTAAATAGTTACATAATGGCAGTAAATGGTTGCCCGCATCCTCTGATGTCAGTAATGGCTGTTTGCGTCCTGTGTTCATAGTAAATACATACTAATACCATGTTTTCCCGAAAATAACACAGTGTCATATTAATTTTTGTCCAAAATGTTTAACTTTTTCCTACATGTATAGCTGCCTGGACACTATTTAAATTGACTTTTTTAATTAACTGATAGCAGGGCTTAATTTTGGAGTGGGGCTTATATTTCAAGCATCCTCAAAAAGCCTGAAAAATCATTTTGCATGGTCAACAATTGTGGAAAATCATGCTATGTCTTATTTTCAGGGTATGTCTTATTTACAGGGAAACGGTATTATACAGTCTGTCTGTAACCTTTTCACGGAAAAACCGCTGAACCGATTTTGATTAAATTTGTCAGGGAGAGCGTTGTCTAGGGAGCGCGACAAGACACATGTATTTGGTGATGCGCAGGCGCACCTTCGCGTCACCACTGGCATCCCCAAACAGGCAGACATGTGAGGTCAGACATTGTTGCAGCATGCATGTGATTACGTTAGCAGGGATACCCCACCTGAACAGAAGACACATTAATAGAGATGAGGGAACCTACTCGTTTCGAGTAATTACTGGATCGAGCACCGCGATTTTTGAGTACTTCCGTACTCGTGTGAAAAGATTTGGGGGATGCCGGGGGGCGAGGGGGAGCCCTCTCTCTCTCCCTCTCCCCCCCACTCCCCGCTGCAACCCCCCACTCACCCACGCGGCCCCCCCGAATCTTTTCGCCCGAGTACAGAAGTACTCGAAAATCGCGGCGCTCGGGCGAAAAAGGGGCGTGGCCGAGTAGGTTCGCTCATCTCTACACATTAACAAGGATTGAGATTTGAACTAAAATCTGTGTTGCCCGTAGCAACCAATCACAGCGCAGCTTTTATTTTAGCTCAGCAGTATAAGAAATGGTTTCCTTTTGATAATCGTACTTCCTATCCATTTTTGGTCTTCTTTTAATCTGCCGCACAAGTCAGATGTAGCTCCAGCTGTGACAATTACTAGAGCCCAAGAATCTGATGACCGCGCCGAGGCAAGGCGGCATCTACAAGCTGGAAGACCAGCTGCTCTTAGAGCAGTAGAGCCCCCGGACTCTAGATTATAAGCGTCACGCATCCCTCAGAGCTACAGAGACATTGGAGCAGTCTCAGGGCCGCTGAGCGTCACACATCCCTCAGAGCTACAGAGACATTGGAGCAGTCTCAGGGCCGCTGAGCGTCACGCATCCCTCAGAGCTACAGAGACATTGGAGCAGTCTCAGGGCCGCTGAGCGTCACACATCCCTCAGAGCTACAGAGACATTGGAGCAGTCTCAGGGCCGCTGAGCGTCGTGCATCCCTCAGAGCTACAGAGACATTGGAGCAGTCTCAGGGCCGCTGAGCGTCACACATCCCTCAGAGCTACAGAGACATTGGAGCAGTCTCAGGGCCGCTGAGCGTCACGCATCTCTCAGAGCTACAGAGACATTGGAGCAGTCTCAGGGCCGCTGAGCGTCACGCATCCCTCAGAGCTACAGAGACATTGGAGCAGTCTCAGGGCCGCTGAGCGTCACGCATCCCTCAGAGCTACAGAGACATTGGAGCAGTCTCAGGGCCGCTGAGCGTCACACATCCCTCAGAGCTACAGAGACATTGGAGCAGTCTCAGGGCCGCTGAGCGTCACGCATCCCTCAGAGCTACAGAGACATTGGCGCAGTCTCAGGGCCGCTGAGCGTCGTGCATCCCTCAAAGCTACAGAGACATTGGAGCAGTCTCAGGGCCGCTGAGCGTCACGCATCCCTCAGAACTACAGAGACATTGGAGCAGTCTCAGGGCCGCTGAGCGTCGTGCATCCCTCAGAGCTACAGAGACATTGGAGCAGTCTCAGGGCCGCTGAGCGTCACACATCCCTCAGAGCTACAGAGACATTGGAGCAGTCTCAGGGCCGCTGAGCGTCGTGCATCCCTCAGAGCTACAGAGACATTGGAGCAGTCTCAGGGCCGCTGAGCGTCACACATCCCTCAGAGCTACAGAGACATTGGAGCAGTCTCAGGGCCGCTGAGCGTCACGCATCTCTCAGAGCTACAGAGACATTGGAGCAGTCTCAGGGCCGCTGAGCGTCACGCATCCCTCAGAGCTACAGAGACATTGGAGCAGTCTCAGGGCCGCTGAGCGTCACGCATCCCTCAGAGCTACAGAGACATTGGAGCAGTCTCAGGGCCGCTGAGCGTCACACATCCCTCAGAGCTACAGAGACATTGGAGCAGTCTCAGGGCCGCTGAGCGTCACGCATCCCTCAGAGCTACAGAGACATTGGCGCAGTCTCAGGGCCGCTGAGCGTCGTGCATCCCTCAGAGCTACAGAGACATTGGAGCAGTCTCAGGGCCGCTGAGCGTCGTGCATCCCTCAAAGCTACAGAGACATTGGAGCAGTCTCAGGGCCGCTGAGCGTCACGCATCCCTCAGAGCTACAGAGACATCGGAGCAGTCTCAGGGCCGCTGAGCGTCACGCATCTCTCAGAGCTACAGAGACATCGGAGCAGTCTCAGGGCCGCTGAGCGTCACGCATCCCTCAGAGCTACAGAGACATTGGAGCAGTCTCAGGGCCACTGAGCGTCGTGCATCCCTCAGAGCTACAGAGACATTGGAGCAGTCTCAGGGCCGCTGAGCGTCGTGCATCCCTCAGAGCTACAGAGACATTGGAGCAGTCTCAGGGCCGCTGAGCGTCGTGCATCCCTCAGAGCTACAGAGACATTGGAGCAGTCTCAGGGCCGCTGAGCGTCGTGCATCCCTCAGAGCTACAGAGACATTGGAGCAGTCTCAGGGCCGCTGAGCGTCGTGCATCTCTCAGAGCTACAGAGACATTGGAGCAGTCTCAGGGCCGCTGAGCGTCGTGCATCTCTCAGAGCTACAGAGACATTGGAGCAGTCTCAGGGCCGCTGAGCGTCGTGCATCTCTCAGAGCTACAGAGACATTGGAGCAGTCTCAGGGCCGCTGAGCGTCGTGCATCTCTCAGAGCTACAGAGACATTGGAGCAGTCTCAGGGCCGCTGAGCGTCACGCATCTCTCAGAGCTACAGAGACATTGGAGCAGTCTCAGGGCCGCTGAGCGTCACGCATCTCTCAGAGCTACAGAGACATTGGAGCAGTCTCAGGGCCGCTGAGCGTCACGCATCTCTCAGAGCTACAGAGACATTGGAGCAGTCTCAGGGCCGCTGAGCGTCACGCATCTCTCAGAGCTACAGAGACATTGGAGCAGTCTCAGGGCCGCTGAGCGTTACACATTCCTTAGAGCAGAGAAAAAATACAAATTCCTGGCTGACGAAGTCGTGTAACAAACCAGTATACTATACGTCTGATGTTAGTACATGGTTATATATGTGCTGTCATGTCAGTAAATGTTTATATGCCTTTACAGGTGTCACTAGATCGCTATATGCATCCTGCAATGTCAGTAAGTGGTTCTATACATCCTCTGATGGCACTAGATTGACCTTACACCCTCCAAAGGTCAGTAATCCTTTCGGTCTTGTGTGATGTCAGCAGATGGTTATATACTTCCTCCGATATAAGTAGCTATATACATCCTTCTGATGTCAGCGAACTGTTATATATGTCCCTCTGATTTCAATGGATATCACTAAGTAGTTATATATAACCTGTGTTGTCACTATGTAACTATAGATGTCCTGTGATGTCACTAAGTAGTTATAGACACCCTGTGATGTCACTAAGTAGTTATATAGTGACATCAGAGGTTAAATATAACTACAGACATCCCGTGATGTCACTATGTAACTACAGACGTCCCGTGATGTCACTATGTAACTACAGACGTCCCGTGATGTCACTATGTAACTACAGACGTCCCGTGATGTCACTAAGTACTTATAGACATCCTGTGATGTCACTAAGTAGTTATATATCCTGTGATGTCACTAAATAGCTATAGACGTCCTGTGATGTCACTAAGCAGTTATATATAACCTGTGATGTCACTATGTAGTTATAGACTTCCTGTGATGTCATTGAGCAGTTATATATGTCCTGTGATGTCACTAAGTAGTTATAAATAACCTGTGATGTCACTAAGTAGCTATAGACATCCTGTGAGATCAGTAGATGGTTGTATACATCTCTGATGTCACTAAGTAGCTATATACGTCCTGTGATGTCGGTAATGCTCATACACATTCCCTGATGTTAGTACAAAATTATATACGTCCCTCTGGTGTGAGTAGATGGTTATATACATGCTGTGGTGATGTCAGTCGCTGTATACTGCGCCCCGGGTACCTGGGTCACTCTCCAGCTCTAACCAGCCTTTATTCATGTTGTCTCCTCCATGCCTCCGAGGCTCTGACGTCATGCAGTGCGCCGGATGTGTAGTGAGTAAACACACAGAGGTGACGTCACGCTCCCACCGCAGATTCCGGAGCTGCTACGTCCCCTGGTCGCAGGCGGCAGCCATGTTTGTGTCGGCAGTTATCATTGTGTCAGGCGAGTGAGACCTTCTATAAAATGGCCGCAGGAGGAGAGTTCTGCAGACAGCAAAGGATAAGAGTCTAGTCAGGAACAAGCGCTCTAGCGGGAGTGCTGCAGGTCATGTGTTTACCCGAAGTGCAGCGGCGGCCATTTTGGTTACGGGCACAATAATGTTTTTCTCCTGCATTATCCTGCAGGATTGTTTGTTCCATCAGAAATCCCCAGCAAACCTCTCAGTAGACCCTCAAGTTACAGGAGGGGACAAAAACTGTTAGCAGGCCAGGCTCCAGTGATAGAGGACAGGTGTGGCGTCAGCGGACGGGCGGTGTTAATTTTTGTTGTTGAGTGTGATGTAAAGTTAATGATGAGAATCTTCATTGTGTAGCAGAACTACTTCTCCAGCCGCACACGGTGAGGGATGTGGGGAGTTATAGTTCCACAACAGCTGAAGCTCCTCGTGATGAAACGCACGCCGCCTGAAAGTCTAACACTAAGGGTGCGTTCACATGAGCGCATAAACAGCGCGTTTTTGCGCCCAATCGTATAAACGTGACCATCTGAGGCATTGGTTTCCAATGTATTCGTTCGCACGGGCGATTTTACGGCGCGTAAAAACGGCAACCCGAAAAAAAAACGGAACATATGCGACCGAAATATGCGCCAACGCATATTCGATGGCCGAAAAGATAGTTTGCAAAGTAGGAACAAGCGATAATACGCTTTCTAGCTCTGGTCATGATCGCCGAAAAACGTTCTTTCCGGCGATTAAACGCTGCGCACGTGCAAATGTAAATACGCCTACGCTCGTGTGACCGCGCCCTAAAACCTTATTGCGATAATTGTGTCAGGGGGCCAAATCCTCCCGAGTGTGAAAGTATTAAGGTGATTGTTCCACTTGTCATTCATGGGTTAATACCACAATTAGGCCGGCTGCAGGCCTCCTGCACACTGGCGGGAGCTGGGATTCATGCAGTCCATGGGAAACCCATCATGTGAAAACGGCCTCGCAGCGGCGGCCACATTGAAAGCAATGGGAGAAGATTGCGCTCCTCTGCCACTGTGATGAGGGGACTCCCCACGGGGAAGAAGGAATCCCCTGCCACTGCTGTCACTGCCACAGCTGGGGATAGTGATCCTCTCCCATTGCTTTCAATGGGGCCAGCGCTACTGCTGCTGGCCCCATTGAAAACAATGGGCATATCGCAAAAAGATAGAACATGCTGCGATTTTTTTTCCACGCAGCATCAAAAAGTAGTGAAAACATCGCAAATGAGAACGAAACCAATGAAAATTATGGGTTTCATAATCATGCGTTTTCATTCACTCTCACATCACACGAAAAAAAAATGCTCGATTTCCTCGCCAGTGGAAGAGGCCCTCACACGGATTTATGTGCAAATTGCGCACACCCTAACATAATTTTTTTGCGCTGTTAAAGAGGCTTGTTTGCGTGCGTTTCGGTGTATTTTACTGTACTTTTTCAGCCCACATGGCATGTTTTTCGCTCACAGGATACAAAGACGCACCAGATGTAGGAACAGCAACCACTGCTTTAACTTCATTGGGCAAAAGCCCGACAGCAGCGCAGTGTAAGATGGGGTCGTGCGGAGTCTGATTATTTCTTTATGTTCTTTTGCAACTGTTTTGTTCTAGCTGGTTTAGTACTGTGCCTACTGAGTGCTGGTAAGGCAACCAATGCCCATGTTGTATATAATGGAAAGCGGTGCCCGCCCTTGGCAAGTGAAACCAAAAGTAGTCTGTAGAGTATCCAGGCCAAGAACAAGAGAAACACCAATTCTACTAAGGTCCACCAACTGTTCCCCCAGCACTCATGTTAATAAATTGGTTGATCGCACACTGGATGTCATCCCTGTTCATTCCTGCGGTGGTGAGGCTGAGTCTGGGAACCGGATGATAAAAGTTGAAAACAAAGCAGTAACCGAGAGGCCAATTGTTACGGTATCCTACCCGGTGATACGCCAGCCTGGGTTGCCCTAGAACCTACCCGCAACCCCTGTCCCTGCCTACTTGCCTCCACTCCTGGTTAACCCCAGGCGGGCAACTTGGCGGCGGTCCCTGCTCTCACTATTTTCAATGAGGTCATGTTTTCAATGGGGTGAAGCTAATTCCCGACACTTAGCCCGCCCCCGCCCCGCCTCCTCTCATTGCAAATAGTGCAGAGGGGTGGAGAGTGGCAGAGAGGGGGCGGGAACTCAGAGCACTGCTCCTGGCTCTTCCAGCCTCCTCCCCCTGCAGAGAGAGAGACGCCGTATATCGGCACTCGTGAATACCCGGTCGATATACGGTCATCTGAATGCGCCCTGAAGCTGTATTATGTGAAGAAGAAGCCACATATCAACACAATCCAGGAACGCCAGCGTCTTCTCTGGGCCAAAGCTCATTTAACCCCTTAATGACGCGGCCCCTTTTTGTTTTACCATTTTCGTTTTTTCCTCCCCCCTTCAAAATCGTAACACCTTTATTTATCCATCGATGTCGCTGTATGAGGGCTTGTTTTTTGCAGGACGAGTTGTATTTTTAAGTGGTGCCATTTAAAGTACCACATAATGTACTGCAAAACTTTAAAAAAAATTCCAAGTAGAGTAAAATGAAAAAAAACGACATTCTTCCATCTTTCAGTGCTTCTTGTTTTTACAGCACACAAACTGCAACAAAAATGACATATCTTCATTCTATAGGTCAGTATGATTACTACGATACCAAACTTGTATAGTTTTTTTTTTTGCTGTACTACTCTTTTTTTTTTCCAAAGACATTTAATTGTTTTCAATTATATTCTGTGGTCATCTTGTGCGCGCAACAACATTTTTATTTTTCCATCGACGTGGTTGAGCAAGGGCTCATTTTTTGCGGAATGTCCTGTAGTTTCCGATAGTATCAATTTGGAATACATATGACTTTTTGATTGCTTTTTATTGCGTTTTTTTCTGGGAGACAGGGTAACTGAAAAAGTGCATTTCTGGTGCTCTTTATTTTTTTTTCGGACGATGTTCACCGTGCGGTAAAAATAATGTGCTCCTTTGGTAGATCAGATTTTTACGGACGCAGCGATACCAAATATGTATTTTTATTTTATGATTTAGATTTTTTAATTATAGATATGGCAAAAGGGGGCGATTTAAACATTTATAACTTTTTTTTTATGCAATAAATAAAACTTAATTGCTCTGATTTACACTTTTTTCCTAAGTCCCCCTGGGGGACTACAACATGCGATGCTTTGATCGCTCCTGCAGTATGATGTAATGCAAAAATACGTCATACTGCATTTTGACAGGCAGTCTATCAAGCCACCCCACGGGGATGGCTTGATAGGCAGTCTGCTAAGGCAGCCCTGGGGCCTTTTAGAAGGCCGCCGGCTGCCATGACACCTGCACGGTTCCCCCAATCTCACCGTGGGGGGGTGGGGCATATGGGGAATTTAAATGCCGGTCAGAATTGGCAGCAGCATTTAAAGGGTTAATAGCCGCGATCGGCCAAATGGCCGATTGCAGCTATTGCCAGCAGGTGTCAGCTGTAATAAACAGCTGACGCCCGCGCTGTATGAAGAGAGGTTGCCCCGCGACCTCTCTTCATACATACCCCGACGCTCCAGGACATACCCTTACATCCTTGGTTGTGAAGGGGTTAAAATGGGACACAATGGAAAACTGTCCTGTGAACTCAAGAGGAAAGGTACCATCCATCTTGCTCAAAAGCCTGCATCTTTGATGGCAGGTGGTTGCATTAGTACCTATGGCATGGGCGGCTTGTACATCTTACAAGGCACTATCAATGCTGAACAGTATATATAGAGGTTGTTGAACAGCATATGCTCCCATCCAGACAACGTCTCTTTCAGGGAAGGCTTTGCAAATTTCAGCAAGACAAAGCTAAATCACATACTGCATCCATCACCATGGCATGGCTTCACAGAAGAAGAGTCCGGGGGCTGAACCGGCCGCCTGGAGTCCAGACCTTTCACCAATAGGAAACAATTGGCGAATTATGAAATGAAAAATGCAGCAGAGACGACCCGGGACCGGCAGCTGGAATCCTACATCAGACATGAATAGGACATCATTCCTCTCCCAGGACTCCAGCAGTTGGCCTCCTCACTTCCCAGAAGAGGGGATGTCACACAATGGTAGACATAGCCTTGGAATAACGTGTTTTTATGTCCCAACTAAGTGAGCTTTAATCCTCAGGGACGTAAAAACATGCTCCCTCTGACAATAGGCTGTGGACGTGACAGCTCCAAACTGTAGGCTGTGGGCGTGACAGCTCCATGCTGTAGGCTGTGGACGTGACAGCTCCATGCTGTAGGCTGTGGACGTGACAGCTCCATACTGTAGGCTGTGGACGTGACAGCTCCATACTGTAGGCTGTGGACTAGAGATGAGCGAGTATACTCGCTAAAGGCAATTGCTCGAGCAAGCATTGCCTTTAGCGAGTACCTGCCCGCTCGAGACTGAAGGTTCGGGTGCCGGCGCGGGGGAGCGGTGAGTAGCGGCAGTTAGCAGGAGGGAGCGGGGGGGGGGGGAGGGAGAGAGAGATCTCCGTTCCGCCCCGCTCTCCCCCGCAGCTCCCTGCCCGCTGCCGGCACCCGAACCTTCTGTCTCGAGCGGGGAGATACTCGCTAAAGGCAATGCTCGCTGCATGCTGTCAGCTCCCGGAGGTAGCAGACTACCTGGATCTGTCATGAGAGGCTGTGGGAACCCCCCCCCCCCCCCCCCCCCCCCCAGTTCACGTGATCGCAATAACGTAAATAAAAAGTAAAAAGAAAAGTCAGAGTTTCAGCTCCCCTCACGGATCGCATCCATGAGGGGTGCTGAAACTACCCACCCAGATCCTTCACGATGTCCCTTCAATCTGGCCCGAAAAGGACCTTCGGCTGTCTTCTGTGAATGCGCACCAAAAGAAAAGTGAGAGCGCATGCGCAGAAGACCGGATCGTCGAGGGACATTTGAAATCTTCTGCTTCCCGGTTACTAAAGGTAGTCTGGAAGCAGGAGATATCGCATGCGATCGTTGGCAAAATGGCGGATGCAAGCGCAGAAGTTAGGGAGAACCTGGGAAATTAAAAATCTCCTTGCTCCAGGCTACTAAAGGTAGCCGAGAGCCTAGAGCAGTGACCAAGGGCCATGGTGAGCGCTCCCCGGTCACGTGATCCCCGTTATCCAAGGGTGATCACATAAAACTTCAGTTTGGGCCCTATTGTGCATACGGACATAATATTATGGCCACAATGGGTATATTTCTGAACACAGAACAAATGGGTATCAATTTTGGGGTGAAAATCTTCGTTTATATGTGTGCTGTACAAAAAAAAATGTTTTTTTTTTATTACACAATTGCTGAAAAAATGAAAATCTTAATTTTTTCCTTCTGCTTTGTTTAGATTCATTCAAAAATTGTGCGGTCAAAATACGCAGTACACCCCTAGATGAATTTGTTAAGGGGTCTAGTATTCAAAATAGGGTCATTTGTGGAGGTTCTCTATCGTTTTGGCCACTCAAGGGCTCTACAAGTGTGCAATGGGGCCTAAATCACCTTCAAGCAAAATGTCTGTTATGAAAGCCTCCGGCTGCTCCTTTCGGTTTGAGCCCTGTTGCGCATACAGATATTAGGGCCACAATGGATATGTCTCTGAACACGGGACAAACCGGGGTATTCATTTTGGGGCACAAGTCTTCATTCCTATGTGTGCTGTAGAAAAAAAACTTTTTTTTTTTTAAATGACACGATTGCCAAAAAAATGAAAATCGTAATTTTTTCCTTCTGCTTTGCTTAGATTCATTCAAAAACTGTGGGGTCAAAATACACAGTACACCCCTAGATGAATTCGTTAAGGGGTCTAGTTTTTAAAATAGGGTCATTTGTGGGAGCTCCCCATAGTTTTGGCCGCTCAAGAGCGCTACAAGTGCGCAATGGGGTCTAAATCACCTTCAAGCAAAATGTCTGTTCTGAAAGCCACCGCCTGCTCCTTTTGGTTTGGGCCCCGTTGTGCATAGAGACATAAAAATAGGGCCACAACAGATATGTTTCTAAACACAGGACAAACAGGGGATCCATTTGGGGTGTAAATCCTCATTTTCATGTGCACGATAGAAGGAAATTTGTCTGTAAAATAACATATTTGCAAAAATATGACATTTTATTTTTTTCTCCTGCATTAATCCTTGAAAAAAACTGTGCAGTCAGAATCCTCCTGACCCCTCTCAGTAAATACATTAAGGGGTGTAGTTTTTAAAATGGGGTCATTTGTGGGGGTGTCTATCATTCTGACACCTAGGAGCCTTCGCAATCTTGGCTTGGTGTAGGAAAGCAAAATGTTGATAAGTAATGTTAAACTTGTACGTCTCCTAAATGGCTAAAAAAAAAAAAAACACAAAGTTTTTCAAATGTGCGCCCAGAATAAAGTAAACAGATATATATATATATATATATAAAAGCAAAAATGTGTACAGTGGTTGCACATATGTGAGATATTACAGTTAAAAATGTGAAAAAAATGACTTTTTCCAAAATGTTCCCAATTTTGGTGCTTTTAATAAATATACACAAATTCTATTGGTCTATTTTTACCACTTAATGAAATAAAACATGTATCGAAAAAATAATTGCCGAATCACTGGGATATGCAACACCTTTACAGAGTTATTCTATGTTAAAGTGACACGTTAGATTTCCAAAATTTGGCTCCGCCACTAAGGCGCAAACAGGCTTTTTTACTAAAGGGTTAAAGTACGACTCATATTTATGCTGAATGGGAATGCATCGAGGTATACACTAAGTAGTGCTTGCATGCTACACGTAGAATGGGAGAACTACTTAGCACACACCTCAGTGCATTTAGTGGTGGGTTTGACGCTGGCAATGGGGGATGGTGGCAAAAGTAAGTAGAAAACGTACATATCTGGACTCAGCTGGTCAGTTACTTTGAACCCATAAGTTTAGCTCAAAGCTGACAAGGGCCTCTTTGAACTGTGTAGTTGGGCGTTTGTAACAGTCTCTGTCATGGCCTGTGCGGGTATCTATGTGTGGTCTCAAACCCAGACCCAGTGACTTGGAGGATAGTTGCCATCAGGTTACCACGTTGAGCAGGGCTTTTGCATGAGAGGCCATATTGTGGCTTGTAGGATGTTGCCAAGTTTGGTATAAAAGGTGGGATGTGGTGCACAAGTGGAGTTACTAGGTTGATTGAGAGCAAGCGTGAGTGCTCAGTGCAAGGTTGGCTGTCGCTGAGACTTCAGCCATGTGTGGAGCCCTGGCGGTCTGCGCAAGGAATCCCTGGAGCCTCCTATCCAGAAGAATGTGTCTGCAGAGTCAACCGTAGAAGGGGAGGTAGTTCTAGTCAATTTCCGTTGTGTTTCGGAGTAAGTAAAAAAATAAAAAAAAAACTTTTTGCCACAAGTAATGTTCTTGGTCAAGGGCTCACGGAGCCATAAGAGGTCCGCTGAACTATAAGAGACTGTATGTAACTACAGTGGCCTGCAATGCAACTAAGTGACCCTGCACATTGGAGTATTGTAATAATTTCCAACTGGCCTGTGTTTGTGCTAAAGACTCTAACTTGATCCTTCAAAGGCCAGCGAGCCGTAACAGTGTTACTAAAGTGTTCCGGATTGTGTCACAGCATTCCTAACCGCGTGTCTAGTTCAAGTGACTGTACCGCTAATTCTGTTATCTGACTGTATCTCTGAAACACCTGCAAGTAAAGCTTATTATTGACCATCGGATTCCGTACTAGGTCTCTTATGGCACCTACACATGGGGTCCCCCACACTATATAAGCCAATGATACAACCTATGTTTGACTCCAGCTGACACAATATTCAGGTCTCTGTCTTCACTTTGCAGCTGCATCCCAGCTCTCTCTGTCTTTATAACCCAGCTTTCTTAGTGATCTGAATGGCAAAAATCTCCCGGTAATAAATCTCCTCTCACATCAGACAGCACGATACAAATCTCCTGCCAAATGAGGCAAAGTGGGGAACAACCAGTATGGCCGCCATTACAGCTACATAGGGATTGCTCCTCACCTTTACCAATTTGGCGGCCATCAAGGTCTAGGTTTTTATGAACGTTTATAACTGCGTGTCTTGTGCTGAAAAATCTATATTAAATATTAACTGATGCCAGTTACATCATGAGCCATTAACCTTTGGCGCTGCTCGTTCTGCCGCAGATCATTGTGCTGACTCAACGTGTCTTATATTCTAAACATTAACTGAACATGCTCATCACCACGGTGCATGCTGATGAATCTCTGGGTTCTTCACTTCTTCTCTGTACATCTTAGGGACATGAAAAGAATGTGTTACTAATCACCAAGTGCACACAATGAAGAACACGGGAGTGAAAGTCATGCAGGATGAGCATGCAAAAGGTTCTTAACAACTTCACAGCTGCGCCACTTTTTAAAAAAAGTGGCAGCAACGTAGTTAGGTGGTTGACAAAGTCCTTGAAATCCTTGATCTCGGATTATTGCAAAGGTTACATATAGAATTAAACTTCAGAATTATACTCCAGAGCTGCACTCACTATTCTGCTGCTGGAGTCACTGTATACATACATTACTTATCCTGTACTGATCCTGAGTGACGTCCTGTATTATACTCCAGAGCTGCACTCACTATTCTGCTGGTGGAGTCACTGAGTACATACATTACGTATCCTGTAGTGATCCTGAGTTACATCCTATATTATACTCCAGAGCTGCACTCACTATTCTTCTGGTGGAGTCACTGTGTACATACATTACTTATCCTATACAGATCCTGAGTTACATCCTGTATTATACTCCAGAGCTGCACTCACTATTCTGCTGATGGAGTCACTATGTACATACATTACTTATCCTGTACTGCTCCTGAGTTACATCCTGTATTATACTCCAGAGCTGCACTCACCATTCTGCTGGTGAAGTCACTGTGTACATACATTACTTAACCTATACAGATCCTGAGTTACATCCTGTATTATACTCCATAGCTGCACTCACTATTCTGCTGGTGGAGTCACTGTGTACATATACTACTTCTCCTGTACTGATCCTGAGTTACATGCTGTATTATACTCCAGAGCAGCACTCACTATTCTGCTGGTGGAGTCACTGTGTACATATATTACTTACCCAGTATTGCTCCTGAGTTACATGCTGTACTATACTCCAGAGCAGCACTCACTATTCTGTATGCGTCAGAGCTGAAAATATTTTAACATTCCCTGCTTGTTGAGTGTTTTGCTCTGGTGATTTGCATTGTGGGAAGTGTCATCTTTAAACCAGGATCTGTACAGTCATCTGATGTAGGAAAACTAAACTCTCTGCCCCTGTAAATAAACACATTATAAACAGAGTGATCGGAGTTTTATTTGTTCTGTATCTTGGCAGTTCGGTTACAGGTTCTTCAGATGTGGCGCTGAGAGTAATTGTGTCTTTCATTTGTGAGTGAAGAATAATCGTAGAGTGGTCGGCAACCCAAGGGGGTGTGATAAGGATATGATTGAGGTTGTTCGATATCTGGAGGTTCTGCAATTCCCTGGTAAATCTTCATAATCAAAAGGTTAAAGCTTTATTCTGGGAGGTCTAAGGTCAATCCCTGAGAACAGACGACGATCTGCTGGAACCATCA
Organism: Eleutherodactylus coqui; assembly: GCF_035609145.1. Lineage (NCBI taxonomy): Eukaryota > Metazoa > Chordata > Amphibia > Anura > Eleutherodactylidae > Eleutherodactylus > Eleutherodactylus coqui. The sequence continues at coordinate 207,541,089 of NC_089839.1, read as the reverse complement.
TTCGCACACAGCTCAGAGCTGGTTCATTGTTCTCCAGGTAACGGGTGGACGCTGGCCAGCGAACCGATGATCTGAGTGTAAATCTGGATCCCACGGAGGAAAACATCTTCATTTAAATACTCATCGTGATCATGGAGCAAAATTGGCGTGTTGTTCATGGGGGAGAACCCCAACGCATCAAGTCCAGCCTGCCGAAAAAAGACGCTTTAAATAAACTGGTGGTCCAGAAGTAGGAAAATATGGCTGCATTCTCCCTAAAACATCACCACACTTTCGTTAGCGCATATGTGGTATTACATTTCAGCCGCAATTCACATCATCTGAGCGGACCTGCAAAATCTGACTAACCATTCACTAGTTACTTGAGAGCAGCGGTGACATCACTGAGAATACCAACTAACCATTCACTAGAGAACAGTGGCAATATCTTCTGGTAGCAGTAATACAAGTACTCACCGCTCTTATATAGCGACTATCGGTGGCTGCTGGGAAGATTTCAGGATTCAGCTTCAAACCCCTGAAAGAGGAACAAAACAAAAAATAAATTTGCATTCTTCCTCAGCTTCTGCTCCTCCCTGTACAGACCTCCCTGAGGCCCACCAGGAATAGTCCATGACTATAACTCCACTACAGGAGAGAACAACAGAAAGGACACCATTGTAGGCATTTACTATAGACAACCCGGACAAGCAGAAGGTATGGATGAACTCTTTCTACATCAGATGGCCAAGTTCTCAAAAAGTTTAGCATAGTGATCATGGAAGATTTTAACTATCCAGACATTTGTTGGGAATCTCTCTCAGGTACAAGTAATGGCTTCAACAAATTCTTATCCGCTCTTGCTGACAACTTTATCCTCCAAACGGTCGAAGAGAAAACAAGGGGATCTGCTATCTTGGACCTAATTCTTACCAACAGGGAGGGAATGGTTGAGGAAGTAAGAGTGGCTGGGACCTTAGGAGGCAGTGATCATGCTATCCTTGAATTTTGGATAAAAAGGGGAGGGAGACCTGAGAAAACTCAGACCTCAAGGTTGGATTTCAGAAAGGCAGATTTCTATGAACTCAGATAGAGGATAGGAAGAATCCAATGGCTGACTGTTCTTAAAGACAGAAATGTCCAAGAAGGTTGGAAAATATTGCAAAATGAGATTTTTAAAGCATAAATCATTAATAATCCCTAAAAGAGGGAAGAATGGGAAGCATTTAAAGAGACCAGGATGGATGAACACAGAACTTGCAGACATGTTAAAAAAAAAAAGAAAAATATGTTTATCAAATGGAAAGAGGGGGGGGGGGACATCTAAAGAAAAATATAAAGCGATCTGCAAAATCTTTGGGGCAAGTGTCAGAAAAGCTAAAGCTAATTATGATTGAGGCTTGCAACAGAGGCCAAAAGCAATAATAAAAGGGACTGGGTTGATCAGGTAAATGCGATGGACATAATATATCTTGCCTCTAGTAAAGCATTTGTCAAAGGCAACTGTTCAAAACTGGCTGAGTGATCGTACTCAGAGTGGTCATAAATGGCTGCACATCCAAGTGGAAGAATGTATCAAGTGGGGTATCACAAGGCTCTGTCCTAGGCCCAGTGTTGTTCAACATTTTTATAAATGATCTGGAGGAGGGAATTGATGGGAAACTGATCAAATTTGCCGACAGCACAAAGCTAGGAGGGATAGCTAACACTAGGGAAGAGAGTGAGTATTCAAAAAGATCTAGTAAAGCTTGAACAGTGGGCGGCGACAAACAGAATGGTATTTAACAAGGAGAAATGCAAAGTCCTACATCTGGGCAAGAAAAATGAAAAAAAGCACATACAGAATGGGAGAAATTGGGCTAAGCAGCACATGTGAAAAAGACTTGGGTATATTAATAGATCATAGACTGAATATGAGTCAACAATGTGATGCAGCAACCAAAAAGGCAAACACAATTCTGGGATTTATTAAGAGAAGCATAGAGTCTAGATCATGTGAGGTCATTATCCCCCTCTACTCTTCCTTAGTCAGACCTCATCTGGAATACTGTGTCCAGTTCTGGGCACCCCACTTAAAAAAAACAAAACACATCAACAAACTGGAGCAAGTTCAGAGAGGAGTTACCAAGATGGTGAGTGGTATACAAATCATGTCCTATTAGGAACGGTTAAAGCATCTGGGAATGTTTAGCTTGCAAAAAAGAAGGCTGAGAGGAGACTTAATAGCTGTCTACAAATATCTGAAGGCCTGTCACAGTACAGAGGGATCAATCCTATTCACATTTGCACAAGGAAAGACTAGAAGTAATGGGATGAAACTGAAAGGGAGGAGACACAGATTAGATATTAGAAAAAAAACTTTCTGACAGTGAGAGTGATCAGTGAATGGAACAGGATACCACAGGAGGTGGTGAGTTCTCCTTCAATGGAAGTATTCAAACAAAGGCTGGACAAATATCTGTCTGGGATGACTTGGTGAATCCTGCACTGAGCAGGAGGTTGGACCAGATGACCCTGGAGGTCCCTTCCAACTCTACCATTCCATGATTCATGTCACAATCTATGCGACTATGGACTGGAATTATCCAAGTAATATCGGGGTTTGTCTCTCTTGCCCACCACTCACAGCTTTTTGCAAGGGTCGCTGAACGCTTTCCACCAGGGGTTGGAGTCCTCTGGGGTCGTCACCTTCTTGTTCATAAATTTCTGGAAGACATGAACACATATAAAGAAGCAGATGTTCACCACAACGGGATCACATCCTTTATCTGGAGCCTCTTACTTGATGATACTCGAAGGTAACTTGGTCTCCGGCTGCTCGGCACCAACTTTCTATCTGCGACTCAAACTCCTGGAGGGAGAGAGAGGCCGAAAGTTAGTGCAAGACAAGAAAAGACAGTAGAGAAGCTCAGAGATCTGGAAGCAACTTTACCTTCAGGTTCACAGTGGGGGATATCCGGAGGTCAAAGGTTGCAGACATGGAGGTAGGGATGACATTGCAGGAAACGCCTCCGCTCACCTTCGTTAGGTTTATCGTGGTGACATCTCCAAGTCTCAAACCGGGAGTGGACTCAAGTCTGAGACAAAGTAGAGAACATGGTAAACAAACATACAAAGCAATTAGCCAGAAGAAACTGTGTTAATGTGCCATTAATGAGTCTTTGAAAGTTTTGCAGCTGGCATCTCTTTGCCTATTCAGACAAAGCTGTGTCTCCAAGATAAATCAAACCCGCCCCCAAGGACTGGGACCACTGGAGTTCTAGCTCTTCTATGCAGGAAGACAAAGGGTTTGTGACTTGCTCGCTGCCCTCACATCCCAATGTAAGTATGTTCAAAAACATTATTTTAAAAGGATCAGTAAACCTAAAATAAGCCCCCTTAATCTCAGGGCTTGGGTTTATTTTAAGGTTTGAGTTTGGCTCGTTTGATCTCCCATTGCAGAAAGAGCACTAAGCTCCTTACCAGCCAGAGGATGGTCTGCTCTGAGGTTACTAAGGAAAAACGGGAGCCTTCTGGGATACCTATTGAAGACCCATGGCCAGCCTTAGCTATGTGAAAGCTATGCGATCGCACAGGTTGCAGGCCATCAGCTTCTGAGGGGGAAGGGGGGGGGGATCTCTCTCTCTTAGGTCCACCTAGCCTTATGATCTTCTTCCTTCATATGGCAGTGTCTTGTGGAACTACATGATTCATTCCTCTCTTGGCTCTGTCTTCTCCCCTCTGATTTTCTAAGATGCTGTTGTCAGCCCATCAGTGTTCCGACAATAAAACTGCTTAATTCTGCTACTGCAGTCTTAGCTATGAGCTTGGTCCTGCTGCTGTATCTCCGTACCGAGCTTGGTCCTGCTGCTGTATCTCCGTACCGAGCTTGGTCCTGCTGCTGTATCTCCGTACCGAGCTTGGTCCGGCTGCTGTATCTCCGTACCGAGCTTGATCCGGCTGCTGTATCTCCGTACCGAGCTTGATCCGGCTGCTGTATCTCCGTACCGAGCTTGATCCGGCTGCTGTATCTCCGTACCGAGCTTGATCCGGCTGCTGTATCTCCGTACCGAGCTTGATCCGGCTGCTGTATCTCCGTACCGAGCTTGATCCGGCTGCTGTATCTCCGTACCGAGCTTGATCCGGCTGCTGTATCTCCGTACCGAGCTTGATCCGGCTGCTGTATCTCCGTACCGAGCTTGATCCGGCTGCTGTATCTCCGTACCGAGCTTGATCCGGCTGCTGTATCTCCGTACCGAGCTTGATCCGGCTGCTGTATCTCCGTACCGAGCTTGATCCGGCTGCTGTATCTCCGTACCGAGCTTGATCCGGCTGCTGTATCTCCGTACCGAGCTTGATCCGGCTGCTGTATCTCCGTACCGAGCTTGATCCGGCTGCTGTATCTCCGTACCGAGCCTGATCCGGCTGCTGTATCTCTGTACTGAGCCTGATCCGGCTGCTGTATCTCTGTACTGAGCTTGGTCCGGCTGCTGTATCTCTGTACTGAGCTTGGTCCGGCTGCTGTATCTCTGTACTGAGCTTGGTCCGGCTGCTGTATCTCTGTACTGAGCTTGGTCCGGCTGCTGTATCTCTGTACCGAGCTTGGTCCGGCTGCTGTATGTATTCACCAAGCTGTTCTGGTGTGGATCAGCTGCTACCATGCTGCTTTATGCATAAGCAGAATACAGCAGACTGCCTATTACTGCAATATACATATAATATTTTTTTTTTTTCTTACTATGGGGAGACATTAAAAAAAATTCTGCACGGGGCACCATCTAACCTAAAGCTGGCACTGAGAAGACCCTATATAGTTTATACCCTCTAGATTGGGAGTTGGGCCAGAACAAGCTCATGAAGGAGATGAGAATCATGCAACATTACAATTTTTTTTGTTGCCCCTTTAAAGATTATGGCAGCTATCTTGTTCCAGTTAAATTGGCTTTACCTCTTCTTTTCCTTTTCTCTGAAGTCCAAGAAACTTGTTATTACCGAGTGCTGCAAATAATAAAGTGATAATTGGGATGAAACAAAAAGATTAAACACCCACAAGTTGTAAGAGGATCAAGGGTTAACTCACCAACTTAGCAGCAGCCGTATTCTCTATGAAACGGGAACCATGTCCTGGATCGCCCTGGCAGTGAACAGTCATCCCTGAAGGACACAAGAAGGTCAACGCTCACATGAAGAGTCACAGCATCCTGGACAACATGGGACCTTCAGTGTCATGTAGTAGCATATTCCCCTCTACAAGATTACTGCAGAACTGGGTGGATATGGTGTTCCGGTGTTTAACCCCTTAGTGACAATGATTTTTTGGGGGATTTTCATCACAACTTTTGAAAAGACGTGTTTTTTATTTTTCGTGCGCATGGCCGTTCGAGGGCTTATTTTTTGGGGTGACAAGTTGCAGTTTTCATTTGTACCATATTGGGGTACATATCGCTTTTTTAATCACTTTTATTGCATTTATTTGGGAGACGAAATGCACAAAATAAGCATTTTGGCTCAGTCTTCTTAGTTTTAAGTTGTTTTTTTTTTTAGAGTTTTTGCTTTGTGGGATACGAGCCAAACTTATGGGCTGAAAGTAGGATACCCACAGAGTCTAATGATGTATAAGGCTGCATCCGCATGGGCTACAAAATAATCGCTACAATGTGAAGCCCATGGTTTCCAATGGGTACTTTCACATGAGACAGATTTTGTAGCCTGTGCGTTTTTCTCGAGAGTTTTTTTTACGCGATATCGCTGCATTTTTTTCACGCGATTGTCAATGGGACTTACTAATGTTAAAAACGCATTGCACAAAAATGGCAAAGCACCAACTTGAAATGTGTTTTTAACATTAAAAAGTCCCATTGAAGTACAGTCTACAAACTGCATGAGTATTCTGATTTTTAGCAGATGATGTGGGAATGCCCCGCTATTGAAAGTTTCTGGGGGAAGGTCACGGGTTTCCTCTTTGAATTTGTGGGAGTCCCTGTTCCACTGAGCCCAGAGATCTGTTTATTTGGATTATTAGATGAAGAAAGTTGGCAAAACCATAAAAAGATTTTTCTGAGGGAATCATTGTTCCTTGCTAGAAAAACGATTGCACTGCAGTGGATGGATTGTAAGAACCCTTCACTTGCTATGTGGAGAAAGCTGGTCAATTCGGTGGTGCCATATAATCCTACAGTCTACAAGGGACATAAGTGTCCTGGGAAATTTGATAAAGTGGTGCGATTCCTCCCTCACGTTATATTCACCACAATTAATGTCTTCATCTATTCTGGAGCTCAGACGTACCCCCTAGTGGATGCACGTTCTGGAGCGGGACCCGTGGCCTCGGAGATTTGGCTTCTATGTATCTGATTAGGCTTTAAAGAATTAATTTGCTACTTTTGATGTACCTGGATGACTGAACCGCCCTACCAATCTAATTATACACTGATGTGTCTTATTTACGTGCTGCACCTGTCTATGACTGTATGTTCTTTATGCTACTCAACCTTCAATAAAACAAGTTTAAAAAAAAAAAAAAAAAAAAAGCCCCATTGACAAAATCGCGGTAAAAAAAAAAAAAAATTATATATAAAAATAATGGCAGCGTTAAAATAACGCAAGTGGGTGTGAACCCTTATACTTACTTCCCCCATCATTACTTCGCTATCAGCGCTAAAATACTAAGTAGTTTGCCCATTATAAAATTTTAAAATCACAACAGGTCCTATTATTGGGCAATATGGTTCACTCATATCATTGGCTGCTGGAAACAACAACAAAAGAAAAAACAATGCATTGGACTTATATGTAAATGCGTTTTTTATTTTTACTATTGAAACATGATTTTCCAAGTTAGCTTTGAACGCAGCAGGTACCTGCGAAATCTAAACAGTTAGCGGAAAGGGAGGGGGAAGGAGGAGCAGGGATCCCTTCCCACTCCCCATCAGAGTCCCTCGCATGTGATCGGAGGGTGCTGATGAGCTAGCATGGCAGCCCATAGCCACGCATTAATGCCTGGAAGGCAACATCAAGAATCGCTATATACTGCAGTACTGAAGTATTGTAGTATATAGTACATGCAATCATATGATCACAAGTTCAAGTTTCCTGCAAGGATTAAATAAAAAGTATAACAAAAACAATTTTAAAAAAAAACCCCAAAAAAACCTAACAACACATATTTGCTATCACCGTGTACGTAAACGTCCGAACTATGAAAATATCACAATATTTATTTCTCACGGTAAAGGCCTATTTTTTTTTCTTAACAGTGCAATGTTAGAATTCCAATTTATTTATTTTGAAACCCAAAATATTTGAATAAAAGGGATTAAAAAGATGAATGCACCCCAAAATAGTATTCATAAAAGCTGCCGCTCACACCACAAAAAATGAGCCCTCACACAGCCCAATCCGCAAAAAAAAAAAAAGTTACGGGTCTCAGAATATTATGAGGACTTACACCAGATGCATTTCTCTCCATAGAAAACACTGAATTCATCTGAGGCATTCGCAAGACCTAAAAAAAAAAAAAATTTGAGTGATTGGGTCAGAGAAGAGGCGGCACATGAGACGATGGGACATGGAGGACGAAGATAAGTTGCACAATAAAGGAACAAAGAGTAAACGTGTCAGCAACATAACCTTCATCAAGTGTAATCCCAGCATTCAGTGCACGAAATTCTGGGTGATCTACAAAGAGCTCCATTCCCTTGTGACCCCCAATTTCCTCATCTATCACAGAAGAAAAAAACATTAGGCTGTTATCCACTGCTGACACTAAATATTACACCCTGATGGACAATTAAAGCTAGTTCAGTGTCTGTATAGACAATCAGATTACAACCTGCCTAGAAGTAGTTACAATGCAGCGATATAGGAATGTGGACCGAACACTGCATTCAGACCCTTTCACTTTTTTCATTTTATTATATATAAGGTCTTGCAGCTCACAATGCGTATTAGAGCCAAAACTAAGCCATGAGGAGGAAAGAACTGCCTGTAGAGCTCAGAGACAGAATTGTGTGGAGGCACAGATCTGGAGAGGACGACAAAAACATTTCTGCTGCCCTGAAAGTTCCAAAGAGCCCAGTGACCTCCATAATTCTTACATGGAGGAAGAACAACTAAGACTCTTCCTCGAGCTGTCGACTCACCAAACTAAGTCATCGGGGGAGAATGGCCTTGGTAAGGGAGGTGACCCAATGGTCTTCTCTCTGGCTCTAGCTCCAAAGGCGGGTGCAGATGGGAGAAACTTCCAGAAGGTCAAGGGTCAACCATCACTGCAGCCTCCACCAATCTGGGCTTTATCGCAGAGCGGCCAGAAAGAGTTCTCTCCTTAGTAAGACACATGAATGACGCCTTGAATTACCAAAAAGCACCTAAAGGACTCAGTCTGCAAGAAACAAAATTCTCTTCTCTGATTATACCAAGATGGAACTTTATGGCCTAAATTCCAAGTTTTCTGTCTGGAGGAAACCAGGTGCCACTCATCACCTGCCCAATACCATCCCTACAGTGAAGCCTGGTGGTGGCAGCATCATTCTGGGGTAGGGGAGACCGGTCAGGGTTGATGGGAAGCTCAGTGGATCGAAGAACAGAGATAATGAGAACCTGATCCAAAGTACAAGAGACCTCAGACTGGGCAAAAGGTTCACCTTCCTACAAGACAATGACCCTAAACACACAGCTAGGACAACCCAGGAGGGGCTTAGGGACAACACTGTGAATGTCCTGAGTGGCCTAGCCAGAAGCCTGAACCCAATGGAACATCTCTGGAGAGACCTGAAAATGGCTGTCTGCAGACTGCCCCCATCCAACCTGACAAGAGGTCAGAAAACCCCCAAATTCAGATGTGCAAACCTTATGGCATCGTACCCAAGAAGAATGGAGGCTGGAGTCACTGCCAAAGGTGCTTCAACTAAGTACTGATAACAGAGTGTAAAACCTTATGTCAATGCAAAATGTGAGTTTTTCCTTTAAACAAAATGACAAAGATTTCTACCATTCTGTTGTCACTATGTGATTTATCATTATGAGTGCAGAATGATGATGGAAACAAGGCTACAACATGACAAAATGTAAAAAAAAGTGAAAGGATCTGAAGACTTTCCGAATGCAGTGTATCTGTCATTAAAGTGTTATTAAATTCCAAATAGCTGTATTTTATTTCTGTATTATTTTATTAAAATTATTTTTTCTCTTTTTTGAATTGTAAAAAAAATATTTGCAAAAGTTTAAAATAAAAAAGAGGTTTGGAAAAAAAAAATCCAAATCGCTGTCAGCAGAACTATGACTGCAGCTCTAGATCTGGCTAGAGCAGAGGAAATTCTGTAGCTCAGGATCAATTTAAGATAAGTATAGCAAAGCAATAGCAAAATATTGAAGACACACTTGAGTCACATCTTACCTGGAACCATGGTGAGGTGTATGGTGCGTGGGAACTGGCGCCCTTCAGATTTCATTTGACGGATAGCTTCTATATACCTGCATTACAAGAGCCATAGTGACCACAAGGACCATGGAGATCCATCCAATAGAGCAAGTCCACAAAATCGTCACCCAAAAGCCAAAGCCATAGGTCGACTGTGCTCAATACAGGCAGATTTGCAATTTATGAGTTTAGGAGAGCCGGAACATCTGCCATATTGGTTGATACCCAGGGTTCACAGAAAACAGATCCTAAGAGACATGTCAACAGAATAGAAAGAAGGATTTCCATGTGAACTTACTGGATAGTAACAGATTTCATATCCTGCGTTCCTCTTGCATAGATATTTCCGCCTTTGTCTTTATGAGCAGCAAATGGTGGATAAGTCCAGAACTCCTGGAATGCAACAAAGCTTTATTGACAACAGTCCTGTGAACCACCTCCCACCCTTCCCCTATATCCTACAGCTGCCTTGACCCTCCACACCTCAAACACCGGGACCACATCTGTATGGGAGTTTAGAACAACAGACTTCAGTTGCGGCTGTGTTCCCCTCCACGTGAGGATGACTATCGGCCGACCAGGAGCACACTAGAATAGGAAGGGAAAAACATGGCTATAGTGTTAAAGAGCAAAACAAAAGTCTTTGTGTTGTAGACCGGAATAGCAAAGCTGACGGCTTATGTAGCAACATACACAATTACGGTATAGGTGAGTTACTGTTGTGATGATGTGATTTGTTGTCACCTGAGTGGCCCAACAGAGAAGAACTACACAAGGATGACACCTGGACTATTAACCAAAGAGATCCAGACCTTAGGCGTATCAGGGGACCCGTTGCGGTGCCCTTTTATTTTTTTTAATGGGAGGCATTACTTCTACTCTTCCTGCCATTTTACCTCCAGTGTCTTCTTCTCCAGTCCAATCTCATCTGCCATCTTGAAAAGGAATCGCACGATTCCATCTGCAATACACAAATAGGGCATGAAAAGTTAATAAACAGTTTACAGGGACTGCAAGGTGTCATAAGGGATGTGGCATTAGTTTGTATATGATGAAAACACACAGCAGATAAATCATTGTGAAAAGAGCTCGAAATGGCAGGTTTACTAATTGGTTGCGCCATTTTACAGCGAAAAACTTTAAAAGGACGTGGCTAAGTCATTACCGTATTATGACTTTTTATTTTTCGCTCCAATTGTCTGGGAAGGTGTCTAAACATGTGATGATTGTGGTTCATTCACACAGAGGAACCTGAACAGTGGAGGGAGAGGGTATAAGATTCACTCTGTAAGGCTGGGTTATACCGAGAGTTCGCCAAGTAGCTGACCATATCAGAAGGAACGGAACTGTCTGCTTCCTGCAGAAAATGGCTCAGTGCACAAGAGCACAGACCCAGAAAGCAGCTGATCGGTGGGGATCCCAAGCAGTAGACCTCACCGATCTAATATTGATGACCCATCCTGAAGTTAGGACATCAATAGTTTACAACTGGGCAAACCCTTTAGGATAGGCCATCAATGATTGACAGGCAGGGTCTGACCCCTGTAAACCGCACTAATCAACACAAAAAGGGAGTTGTGGCGCTCCTGCTGCCATGGCATCCCCATCATGGTTTAGCTAGGCACAACGTCTCATTTGTACCTGTTACTGCAGTTTGTTGGGTCCGAGAGAACCCCCTTAGGGCAAAGCTGTCCTCTTCTACATCTTCCTCTAAGGACCAGGTACTGCCTCAACCATTGTGCCCCCTGTAGCTATACCTTTGTCACCCTCCTTCCCCATTATAGGGAAAAGTAGCAATTAATCTTATCACTGGTCCATGTAAACCCAGCCTTAGCAGCTTCATGATCATGCGCTAACACAGAACTGGGACAGTGAGTCTACAAATATCCACGCACGCGTGGCACATGACATTAACATGGCTGACACCAAGAGGTAACAGCAAAACATGGAAGACGATACCTGTTGGCTCAATGAACGTGCCCTCAGTTCTACCCTATGGACGGCCATAGCACCTCCGCAGCGAAGTAATAAAGCTGGAACAGTGTAACGGGTTATTGGCAATTAGAAGTGGACCTGCAGTGATAGACAACACACAGCCACTCGTAGGGGTGACCCGCAGTGGATATCACTCAGGTCAATACATATCACTGACTTCAAGGGCCAGTGCACCCTTCTGTACATAACACAACTGCCGTTGCTTAGGGTTGTGGGAGGTGCGGGGGTTATGCGGTTACCATAGTCCGGCTCTGGCTGCACGCTCTGGATCCTCAGATATTCACGGAATCGCGTGGTAGACGGGTTCTCAGCCGCTGAATCCATCTGCACAAGAAGAACACCACGTGTATAACCTGTGCCAAATCACAGCGTCCTGCCCTGGAAGGTGGGCAAAAATAATCGCAGCTGAATATTTCCCGATTAACCATTTCACTGCCATAATAGAAAATATTCAACATGTAGCCGCTGACAGGCATGCTGAGACTTGTACTCCTACAGCAAAGAAGCTAGTGGTTGCTTAATATCATTGCAACGCTGCAAACACAGATCTTACTCCTCCGTAACCCTTCACTTCACCGATTCTTTCCAACATTTGCTACTTTTTGTTTTGCAACAATGTATCTATATCACTTCCTCCCAGTGTTACCCTTTACTTCTCAGCTGGTGCAACGCTGCCAGCGCTCTGAGCACAGCTCTGCAGCCGCTCTCGTCTGACAGGAGACAGCGGCAAATCCCAGTATTGTCAGAGCAGCAATAGGGAGTCAATAATAACCTAATAAACCCCTGCTCTGTACCCGGCTACCCTTTGTACCGCTGATCCCTGCATCCGCGCTCTGCAGATCTCTTTACCCTCTTGCAGCTTGTGCAGTAGAGTTGAGCTTAGGGAGGTGGATATGTTTATATATAACAGCCTTGTAGCCAGGCTGAAGCAATCCATCCCTGAGCAATCAGCCCAAGTGCAAAACAAGGATGAACACAGAGCAATCCAACCAGAGAGCAGCCGGTAGTTCTAATATCATAAGAACTTTCTGTATATTATATACAGTTGTGTGCAAAAGTTTTACACAGGTGCGGAAAAAGTGCTGATGAGTAATAATGATTCCAGAAATATAAGGTTTAATAGTTTATTTTTTGACAATTCACAAAATGAATGAACGAAAGAGAAATGTGATCACATCAGTATTTGGTGTGACTGTCCTTTATCTTCACAACAGCATTGATACTTCTAGGTACACTTGCACACGTCAGGGATTTTGTAGGATTATAGTCTGGTGTATGATTAACCAATCATATCAAATAGGTGATAATGACCATCATGTGTAGGTAGAAACACAGTCATTAGCCAGAAACAGCTGTAGTAGGCTTGAAACCAAGTGAGAAACAGCCAAACTTTGCTACAAAGGTGAGGTTATGGAAGACAGTTTCATGTCACAGGTCATACACTATGGCAAGACTGAGCACAGCAACAAGACACAGGTGAAGATTTCACAGGAGACTGGGGTTTCAAGATAGTAACATAGTATGTTAGGCTGAATGAAGACAATGCCCCTCTAGTTCAGCCTGTTTCAACCCCCACCCTTGTTGGTCCCGAGGAAGGCAAAAAAACCCAAGCAGCCATTTAGCTCATGGGAGGAAAAATTCCTTCCTGACTACATTATGACAGCCAGGGTAATCCCTGGATCAACATTTGAGATCAACAACCCACTAGTCACCTAATGTCTATATCCTGTAATATCATAATGCTCTAGAAAGACATCTAGTCCCGTCTTAAACTCCTCTATCGACTTTGCCATTACCACATCCTCAGGCAGAGAGTTCCACAGTCTCATTGCTCTTAGGCCGCCTGCACACGAGCGGAAATTCCACGGCGGGATTTCCCGCCGCTGGAAGCCTGCATAGGATTGCGTTAACAAATGCAATCCTGTGCAGATGGCCGCGATTTGGCCGCACGAAATACCGCGCGGCAAACTAATTGCGGCATGCTCTATTTCGTGCGGGGCTCGCAGAGCTCCGCACAGAAATGTCACTCACCCGCCGCCGGCTCCGGTCTGCGCATGCGCCGGCTGTGCGGCGAGCTGGCACATCAAACAGCCAGAGCCGGCGGGTGCGGATGAGTACGCGCTGGTCCCTGCAGGCGCTCGGGTCGGGTCCCACTGCGAGAATCCTCGCCGCCGGATCCAACCCGCCCATCTGCAGGTGGCCTTACAGTAAAGAATCCCCTTCTGTGTTGGTGATGAAACCTGCTTTCCTCTAAACGTAGCGGATGCCCTCTTGTTACCGTTGCTGTCCTTGGTATAAACAGATCTTTGGAGAGATCCTTGTATTGTCCTCTCATGTATTTATACATGGTTATTTGATCGCCCTTTAGCCGTCTTTTCTCCAGGGTGAATAATCCCAATTTTGTTAGCCTCTCTGGGTATACCAGTCCTCCATTCTGTTTAATAATTTAGTTGCCCTTCTTTGAACCCCCTCAAGCACTGCAACATCTTTCTGAGCCCCGGTGTCCAGAACTATACACAGTATTCCATGTGAGGCCTGACAAGTCTTTTTCCATATCCCTTTTCCCTAGCAGTACCCCATTTAGTGTGTATTGGTAACATCCGTTTCTGCTGCCCATGTGCATAACCCTACATTTATCAACATTGAACTTCATTTTTCTACCCAAGCCCGCAGCTTATCTAGGTTCGTTTGTAGCCGTACCTTGTCCTTCATTGTATTAATTATCTCACTGACTGACTGACTGACTCGCCACTAATTCTCCAACTTCCCGATGTCGTAGAAACATGAAATTTGGCACGTGCATAGATTATGTCCAAAATAGGAAAAGTAAAAGGGTCCCAACTCGTTTATTCAATTCTAGTGCAAAAGAACTAGCGTCCAAATTTTATGTACGTAATCTAATTCTCTCACTTCCCGATGTCATAGAAATGTGAAATTTTTTTCACGAGCATTGATTATGCCATGAATAGGAAAAGTTAATGGGTCCCAACTCAATTATTCAATTCTAAGCGCAAAAGAATTAGCGTCCAAATTTTATGTACCTAATCTAATTCTCTCACTTCCTGCTGTCATAGAAACTTGAAATTTGGCACGAGCATTCATTAAGTCATAAATAGGAAAAGTTAATGGGTCCAAACTCGATTATTCAATTCTAAGCGTCCAAATTTCATGTACGTAATCTAATTCTCTCACTTCCTGATGTCATTTTATATAAACAAAATGTCGCATGGTTACCTCCACGTGGTGTTTCCTGGGTAACGCAAAGAACCATGCAAAATGGTGAACATATTTTTTTCCTCGGTATCTCTAAAGTAACAACTACTTCATAAGATTTTCCGTGTGAACACCAGATAAACACCAGTACCAAATTAACTCGGGAGAAGCCGGATATATCAGCTAGTCTTGTATAATTTTGTATCATCTGCAAATATTGATATTTTACTGTGCAGCCCCTCTATCAGGTCGTTAATAAATATATTAAACAGAATGAGGCCCAATACTGAACCCTATGGACTCCACTAGCAGCGGTTGCCCAATTAGAGTATGAACCATTTATTACCACCCTCTGCTTTCTATCTCTGAGCCAGTTCTTTACCCAGATACACGTTTTCACCCAATCCGAGCTGCTTCATTTTATATATCAATCTATTATGCGTCACGGTGTCACATGCTTCAGAGAAATCCAGATATGCAAGATCAATAGATTCTCCCAGGTCCTGCCTAGAACTTACTTCTTCATAGAAATTGATCACATTTCTCTGACATGATCAACCTCTCATGAACCCATGCTGGTGAGGAGTTATACTGTTGTTTTCCTAGGATGGCGTCTCTCATAAACCCCTCAAATATGTTTCCAGTTACTGAAGTGAGACTGTGGCAGAGAAGAATGATTTGTCTTCTATATGTTCTCAATGGGGTCGGCACTGCTGCCGCCGGCCCCATTGAGCGCATATAGAGAAGAGAACAGGAATCGCAGATCGCAGATAGGTGCGATCTGCGATTTCTGTTCTATAATTTATCGGACGAGCGCACAAAAAGCGCTCATGTGTCCGATACCATTGCAAAGCAATGGTTTTAAAAAATCGCCGGACGCATGCGCAAATCGCGCGAAAAAACGCCCGTCTGACTAAGGCCTCAAAGTGTAATTGAGATTTGTAACAACAGAGTAGAAGTGTAACTTTGACCTACGGTCAGCAATGTAATTGGTGTAACCATCCGCACTGTATCCGCCCTCACACAGCTGTGGCCTTTGTGTATTCGCTTATTGAGTCGTATCAAAAGATATTTTATAAAATGCTGCTATGTGGACGTTTGTATGTAAATGTCCTTCTGGGTGTTGGTGGGCCATCCCATGCCCTGCCACAGGGGGAATATAATCTATAAGAGGTAATGATATAAGCAGGAGCGCTGTGACATCATCACAGGAGCTGGAGATGTGATAATATGTCATCCTGTTACTTTCTTTCTTCTTCTCCAGTTACAGTATAGTAACTCTTTCCCATGTGATCGGCTGTAACGTCTGTCTCTATGGTCAGAGTCCGTAGTCCATGGCGGTTAATCGTTACATCCTGGCCTGATAACGGCTCACGTGTAGCGACTGCAGATTGTCCTTATGATTACATGACGGTGTTGTTGCCCTGAAGATCTGCTAGGGCCTTATTCTCACGGATATCATTCACATCCTTGCACTGTGTATCCAGCGGATGTCACTGGGAAACGCAATAGTCACCGGCGCTATTCACATATGTTTTTTCACATGGACCGACCTGCGCTATTCTGGTCCACTTTCCGGGGGAGAGTGCCCATTGTGGCTTTTTTTACAGGCACAGCACGGACACGCTCATGTAAAGGCTCTTTCAAACGGTTGTATTGTGTATTTCAGTCCGTGAATATGCAGCGTATTCTCAAACCGAAATACTCTGATTCCCTGCCTGCTTCTCACCGGCGGCAGTTTTTTTATGCGTGCAGCGTATGTAAAACGTATGTAAAAAAATGCTCAAAATCCAATTGACTTTGTGCTTAAATGCACAGTAAATATGCAGGTTTCCTGCGTATTTACGAATGCCCGTCGCTTTCAATGGGCTATGTTGGTGTATGGCACGTACCAAGATAGAACATGCTGCGGGTTTTTTTCAAGCAACCAAAAGTCACATGAAAAGTAAGCAACTGTGAATGAACCCGTTGAAATCAATGGGTTCTATTCACTGCGCATTACACACGTTAATGTAAAGAGCTCTAAGACCGGCTTCACATGAGCGTAAGCGTATGTGCGCACGCCTGTATTTGTGAAAGGAATGACGCTTTTTTGCGCAAGCATCAGCAAGTTTTAGTTAACTTTTTGCACCACAAGGCATGTTAATTTACGCGCGGCAAACAAACGTACCAATTGAGATGGCTAATGAGTTCCAGATGTGTTCCTTTTTCCAGCTGAATTATGCAGTGTTTTCTCACTTGTCTTTTCGTATTGCTCGCGCAATATGCATATGCGCACCTCCCACTGACTTTTACGGGGACTTATGGTACATAGATAGAGCATGTTCTATTTTATTTGTGTGACTGAAATGCACACGCAAAGTACGGAAATGTAAGTAAACCCATTGAAAGCAATGGGTAGTATTCTCTGCGCAAATATGTCCTTGTGAAGCCAGCCTAGGGGATGTTTCACACAGAATGGAATATTCCGCAACAGCTTCTCACATCCCAATAATGCGCCCCCCTCTGGTAACAGGGTGACATCTCTTCTCTCCGTCGTAGAGGCGTCTAGTGGCCAACAAGCTCTACACAAGCGGAAGAAGAGGTCACTACACACAAGGAGCCTCTGAGAGCCTTTAATAGGCCAAGGGGGGAACCACTTTTAGGGCCTCCGGTGACAAGACTGTTCATCTAATCACCACAACTCTAGTCATTTGAATATCTGCCCGAGATGGAACTGCAGGACGAGTTTTGCAGCAAAACAACAACTCCTTCTAGAGGCTATTATTAGTAATAATACATTGCAGTATAGAAGTAGTGCAATGTATTTTCAGTATGATCAGAGCCTCTCTGATTCAAATCCCCTACAGGAATATAAAACACACACACACATAAAATAATAGTACAAAAACACCCCTTTTTACGCATTTACCATTTTCTTTTGTTAAAAAAAAATTTTTAATTCACGTTTAGTATCCTTGCCTCCACAATGACCCGTACAATAAATAGAACACACTTTTTGTCCCTCATGGCAAACACGGTTAAAAAAATAAATAAATAAAAGACTGAGCCAACATGCTTTTCTGCCTCCTCAAAACATGCAATAAAATGAAAACCGCCATATGTAACTAAATATGGTACCAATAAAAGCTACAGCCCGTCACACAAAAAACAAGCCCTCACAGAGCTCCGTCCATGGAAAAGTAAAGTGTTATGGGACTTTGAATGCGACAATGCAAAATAAAAAATTCCCCCAAAAAGGCTTTTATTGTGCAATGTGGAAAAGCCCCCCCAAAAAAGATATAAAATTTTGGTATTATTGTAATCGCACCGACCCGCAGAAAAAATGTTCATGTCATTCAGGGCTTATTCACACGTCTGTATATTGGCTGGGTTTTCACGCCCGGCCTATATACGGTGTCCCTTTCTGCAGGGGAGGAGGCGGGCGGGCCTGGCTGGGAGCAGTGCACTGAGCTCCCTCTCCGGCCCTCGGCACTGTTTGCAATGGTGTGGGGGGTGGGGGGGGGTGGAGCTAAGTTCTGCTCCGTCTCGCCCCCTCCCATTGCAAATAGTGGCGAGGGGCGGAGAGGGGGTGGGAGCTCAGTGCACTGCTCCCAGCCAGGCCCGCCCGCCTCCTCCCCTGCAGAAAGGGACACCGTGCATCGGCCGGGCGTGAAAAGCCGGCTGATATACGTAAGTGTGAATAAGCCCTCATGCTGCATGATTAGCACTGTAAAAAAGACCCAAAATACAATGGCGGAATGCAGGTGTTTATCTCCCTACTCTCCAAAGAAATAAAATAAAAGATTTACAATACATTATATGTAACCAAAAATGGTGGCATTAAAAACTACAGCTCGCCACGCAAAAAATAAACCCTCATACCGCCATGTTGACGGAAAAATAAAAAAATGATGGTTTTTAAAAAGTGAAGATGAAAATCCCCAAAAATCATAGCGTCACTATGGGCTCATTCACACGAACGTAATTTCATCACGTAATCGGTTTAATGTAGGATCCATTCAGACCTTGTCCTGCTCAAACAGCTGAGGGTTTGTTACAATGTAGGCAAGAGCTCCAGTTCAGGATACAGAGGTGTGTGAATACATAGATACACTCCAGTCGGTGGAAGACAAACTTTACCCTCACTGCTGCAGGCGACAGCCTGGCTCCAAACACCCCTCCCCTATGTGCAGCCCCTGAAGACACAGAGATACTTAACCCCTTAAGCACACTCCCTATTT
The DNA here is from genome assembly GCF_035609145.1 of Eleutherodactylus coqui. NCBI lineage: Eukaryota > Metazoa > Chordata > Amphibia > Anura > Eleutherodactylidae > Eleutherodactylus > Eleutherodactylus coqui. The sequence goes on along the minus strand of NC_089839.1, from coordinate 207,522,282 downwards.
TGTCCATACGGATGCAACGATCTTTGCGGGATTTTTATCTCCACTTTTCAAAAGCCCTAACTTTTTTAGTTTTCCTTTGACACGGCCGTATGAGGGGTTTTTTTTGCATAGGGAGTTATAGTTTTTATTGGGACCATTTTTGGGTGCATATAATGTAAAACTTTATGGGTTTTTTTGGAGGGCAGGAAGAGAAAGCAGATCAATTCTGCCATTGTTTCTTTTTCAGCGTTAATCATGCAGCATAAATGACATGATCATTTTTTTCTATCGGTTGGTACGATCACAACAATACCAAAATACATATATTATTTTAAGTTTTACCATTTCTTTTTAAATAATTTTTTTTCACATCGTTGTATTCAAAGTCCCATAACCTTTTTATTTTTTCATGGGCGGAGCTTTGTGAGAGTATGTTTTGTTTTTTTTTTTTGTAACGAGCTATGGTTTTTATTGGTACCATTTTGGGGTGTATGTGGCTTTTTGATCACCTTAATTTGCGTTTATTGGGAGGTACTAAGCATTTTGTCTGTTTTTTATTATGAAAACAATGTTGTGTTTTTTATGAATTTTGCCAGCAGGAAAAATACTGTATTCAATTTATTCTACGGCCCAATGTCCACGGGCGGAATTGAATTGCGGAATTTGCGCAGACGATCCGCAGTTCAAGACACCCAAAGACAATTATGGGCGACCACGGTTGAATTTAAGCATGTGAGTTTGATTTGTGGACCTTTTGGCCTGGAAAACAAATCGCAGCATGCTCCATTTTGCTGCGGGTCCCGCACGGACGGCTTCCATTGAAGTCAATGGAAGCAGTCTGATCTGCAGCCCGCCCACAGCTGACTGCAGACGGGCCGCGGATCCCACGGGTAAGCAGGAGATTTTTACAAAATTGCCTGCTCACCCACCTTCATCCGCAGTGGAGGAGATGAAAGACCCACACAGCCATTGTAGAGGATCCGGACGGGTTAGTAATGTCCTCTTGCCGTGGGCAGGGCGGGATTCCACTGTGGGCTCCTGCCCGTGGACACGAGGCTTATAGGTCGTTATGGATACGATGATACCAAATTTTTTTTATCTTATACAAACAGGTAACTGCGCAAAAAGAGGGTTTTTTGGTTCCTTTTTTTTTTGCATGGGACCATAAAAGCTTTGATCGCCATGATAATACATTGCAGTACTTCTGTATTGCAATGCCTTGCTGCTTACAATAATGATCACAGGCCATGGCAGGCCCGGATGCCATTGTTTGGCATCTATTTGCCGTGGCAACCCATCGACCCTCTGTGTTTACATTGAGGAGTGCCAATGATGTAACAGAGGGAGCACGCTCCCTCAGTAAACGCTTTACATGCCGCGATGTACATTGGTCGCAGCATGTATAGGTTGAGGCTGCATTCACACGAACGTATATCGGCTCGGTTTTCACGCCGAGCCGATATACGTCGTCCTCATCTGCAGGGGGAGGAGGCTGGAAGAGCCAGGAGCAGGAACTGAGCTCCCGCCCCCTCTCTGCCTCCTCTCCGCCCCTCTTCACTATTTGCAATGAAAGGAGGCGGGACAGGGGTGGGGCTAAGTCCCACAAATTAGCCCTGCCCCCATCCCGCCTCTCCCCATTGCAAATAGTGCAGAGAGGGGGCGGGAGCTCAGTTCCTGCTCCTGGCTCTTCCATCCTCCCCCCCCCCTGCAGATGAGAACGACGTATATCGGCTCGGCGTGAAAACCGAGCCGATATACGTTCCTGTGAATGCAGCCTAACAGCGGGGATTGATGTGAGCATTGATCCCTGCTGTTGCAGTGGGAGGCCAGCTATCGGTAACAGCTGGCTTCCACTGCGGGAAGGCATGGGGTCATTTCTGATCCCGCTTCATCCAGAGAAGGTAAGTTTATGACCTGTTGTGTCTAGTACCCCCCTGACAGGATGTAAACTTACGTTTTGTAGTATTAAGAGGTTAAAGAGGTTGACCAGGACATTTAGAGAATTTTATTATTGATCCACACTGATCAGCTGATTCTCAGACCCGTTGTTAGTACGGACAGCGCTGGAAGTCGATAGTGCTATCAACATTGCAGCGGCACGTGTTGGTACTGCAGGAACGGCTCCCGTTGATTAAAATGAGAGCTGTGCCTGCAGAACCAACCCAGGCCATTGCAATATGGACAGCGCTATCTGCCTCCAACAGCAACAGAAGGCTCAAGGATTGGCTGATTATTGGGGAACCCAAGTGGCGGATCACCGACGATCAACTATTGATAACCTATCCTGAGGAGAGGTAATGAATAGTAAAAGTGCCAAACAACCCCTTTAAGATTGGGACACTTTTTCAGGCCTCCCAGGATGGTTGTACAGTGGTACAGCGCACACTGCAGGAAAAATGCAGTATTACACGACAATTTACATGAATAGCCGCCCTGTAATACCAGGATAGTAGAAGGTCTGCCAGGACAGGAGCTGCTCCTACTGAGGCATAGAGGGGCGACCTGTGTGGGGGACTCTTCTCTTTGATGTTCATATGTTCTAATAGGACATTTGAACAGGGGAGGCCATCTTGGTGCAACCCCTTGAATCATTGTATGAGCATTTTGCAACTTTTTAACAGACTCTGGGCATATCTATTAAAAGGGATATTCTAGACATTTAACCCCTTACAGTATCGATGACTTATCCTCACGATAGGTCTTCAATAGTTGAGGTCCGCCATTCAGGACCTCCAGCAATCAGCTGATATCAGCCCCCACATTCACTGCAGCAGGCCGGCTGTTGACAGCTCCGTCTGCACTGGGGTTGGAGCTGGAGGTGCAATAGAAGGCTTCACTCCCATTGACATCCGACCATGCTGCCGTGAGTGTGGGCGCTGAGATCAGCTGATTGCCAGGGGTCCTGAGCAGTGGACCCGGGCCAATCAACTATTGATGACCTATTCTGAGAATAGGTCATCAATATTACAAGGAGTTAGGTGCCTGGAATACCCCTTTGATGTTTGTACACCAGTTTTCTAGTGTACAAAACTTCTAATTTTGGTGCATGGGCCAAAATTTCCACTTCTCTGGCTTTTATGGCACTTTTTTGTTTAAGTGGGTGGGGCCTAGCATTAGGGGCGTGGCCATGCAAGCCCATCAGATATACTATAATGTGCGCCAGAAACTGGTATACAATATAGCCGAAACCTACAGCAGCTCAGAGCTGGCATAGGTTTCAGTCTGGCGTACAGAGGTGCCACCAGATGCCACCTCTGAATAAGTTTGTCGCACTTACACTGACTCATATTTACTTGGACTGGCATATAAAACACTGCACTATAGTAACTATGGTCCAATGTGCTTTGGTACTTCTTACACAGCTGGAGGTTTGTTGCAATGTATCAGCGCAGATAAAAGCCATCAGCACTAAATCCTTCAGCTCTGGGGCCCCAGTGCAGATAACTGTAAGAGGGGCCCCACACCATCACATCCTTTATGGTACTAGACTCCTCATATGGGACAGGAAGATATTCTCATTACATTCTGCACCCCTATATCTACACCCTTGGCTTAGGCCTAAGATCTCTGCTGCCGTGTTTAGCACACAGAGCACAACCTACACTGACACACTGTAACAAACCCTCAGCTGAGGAGCAGGATAGCCCCTATGTGACAATACCGAGTGACATGCTGAAATGTGATGTATTGCACAACGTTCAATATATGATGATGGACGGAACAGAACTTTATTAGTAGCTTCTCAGATCCTTGACATAAAATCCCAACAGTGGGTGCTGGGCGAGTATACGCTATATACAGGACATCAGAACGCTACACCCCCACCTCCAGGCACCTCTGACCCGTCCTCCATGGCTACATCCTGATGAACGACCGTCCTTTCTGACTCTCCAGGACGTTTCTCGGAGCGCCGAGTCCCAGCGGCCACAGTTACTTGTCTCTCATATACAGGCAGTGAAGAATCGGAACAACCGGACATCACAGACCGTCCACAGACACGGAAAATGGTGCAAAGTAGTGCGGCAGCGAGGGGACCGTACATGATCGCCATCTTGTTTTATCTAAATAAGTTAAAAATTATGTGCTGATTAATTCCATTATATCACTATGAACACAAAGCTTTGTTTTTCTGACACCAAGCTCCAAATCCCATGTAAAGACAGAGTTACACGGTAAGATCCGCCCTGCCTGCAGCCACCACTAGGGAGTACATAATGATTTATGTACACCCACCACTAGGGGGAGCTCACTGTATAAAAATATATACAACAACCACTAAAGGGAGCACAATGTATATAAATTTGTATTGCCACCACTAGAGGGAGCTCCCCGCACACAGATTTATACAGTCATCACTAGAGGGTGTTCACTGTATGTATGATATATATATATATATATATATATACATATACATACACACACACATACATACAGCCACCACTAAAGGGAGCCCCCTGTGTATTGATATTTACAGCCACCCCTAGAGGGAGTTTACTGTATACATTTTTATGCAGCCACCACTACAGGGAGTTTACTACATACAGATTTATACAGGCAACAGTAGGGAGAGTTCACTGCATACAGATTATACATCCACCACTAGAGGGAGCTCATAGTATATAGATATACACAGCCACCACTAACGAGAGCTTACTTTAGACAGATATATACAGCCACCACTAGGGGAAGCTCATTGTATGTAAATTTATACAGCCACTACTAGAGGGAGCTCAGTACATATAGATGTATACAGCTGTCACTAGGTGGAGCTGACTACATACAGATAGGGGAGGGGGGGGGGGACAGGATGTTATTGCACACTGTGCTATTATTGAGTACAGTGTATATACAGTATATAGTGAGCTCCCCCTAGTGGTGTCTGCAGGCAGCCTGTATCTCTATGACAGCAGGGAATTTGGTGCTTTGTATCAGGCAAACAGCTATGCGCTCTACATGATGTTCTATGGAATTCATTTACACGGAGTTTTGGACTTCCGTACGACGGAGTTAGAAGGTGAACAATTAGAAGGATTCTCTGCCGTTTTTGCCTTTATTGACTTTGGCCATTGTTGGGGGTTCCGGTCCTCTTGATGATATGTGGTAAGTTCTGTGTGATATGCCCTCCCCCTATATTCTCAGTTACCCCCGTCTCACTCCTCTTGCTCCAGTGGTTACATATTCATCGCCCTGGTCACAGCGGGCGCCATGCCATCACACGGCGAGATCTGTCCACCTCTCATCTCGGGCTCCTCTTATCTGATAGGAGTTATAGTTTGCTGAGGAACATGAGCAGAGCCGTGTGGAACTCCTCTGGTCGATCCATGTAACATGCGTGTCCGGCTCCTTTCAGGGGGCTCAGGGTGTGGTTGGGCAGGTGCTGCAGGCTCTCCAATGACTGGCTGCCCAGGTTCATGTCCTCAGTGCCGTATACGACGAGGGTGGGGACCTGCGGGGAAGAATATACAGATGCAGATTATTGAGGTGGGCCGGCGGTTCTGTGATGCTATGTTTACAGCGCCAATGAGGAACCAGTGTGATATTATAGCCATGCTACAGTCCTGCCACCCACTACTAAAGGACTGTTAGGGCCCCTCCACCTGCAGTGCTGCCCGCACCTGGCGCTACACACCTGGATCTGCTGGTACTGCTCTGGTTTGAAGCTCTTTGTCCCCACAGGAGCCACTGGAACAAACCCCCTGAGGCGGTCGGGGTGCTGCAGGAGGAGTGGTAAGGAGAAGAGGCCACTCAGGGATGGACTGATGATGACCGGCTGACGCATGCCCAGCGCTTCCAGGACGTGCAGCAGATACTCGGTGCGGCCCTTCTCTGAAGACATCGGCTGAGCTTGTAGGGACTCGCCATATCCTACAAAATTAGGACCCAGGGATTGAAGATGCAGAATTACAAGATATGAGGCAGGGCAAGGAGCGCGCACCCCCACACCCTGCAGGGCAAGGAACGTGCGCCCCCATCCTCTGCAGGGCAAGGAATGGGCGCCCCCATCCTCTGCAGGACAAGGAATGCGCGCCCCCACCCTCTGCAGGGCAAGGAATGCGCGCCCCCACTCCTTGCAGAGCAAGGAGCACGCGCTCCCACACCCTGCAGGGCAAGGACCACGCGCTCCCACACCCTGCAGGACAAGTAGCGCGCGCCTTTACACCTTGCACAGTAAGGAGCGTGCGCCCCCACACCCTGTACTATAAGGAGCGTGTGCCCCCACACCCGGCAGGACAAGGAGCACGCGCCCCCATGTCCTGCACAATAAGGAGCGTGCGCCCCCATATCCTGCACAATAAGGAGTGTGCGCCCACATATCCTACACAGAAAGCAGTGTGCGCCCCCACACCCAGCGGGGCAAGGAGGACACGCCCCCACACCCTGCACAGTAAGGAGCACGCTCTGCCATATCCTGCACAGTAAGGAGTGTGCGCCTCCATATCCTACACAATAAGGAGCATGCGCCTCCACACCTGGCGGGGCAAGGAGCGCCCCCACATATCCTGCACAGTAAGGAGTGTGCGCCTCCATATCCTACACAATAAGGAGCATGCGCCCCCACACCTGGCGGGGCAAGGAGCGCCCCCACATATCCTGCACAGTAAGGAGCATGCACCCCTATATTTTGCACAGAAAGGAGCACGCACACCCATATTCTGCACAGTAAGGAGCATGCGCTCCTATATCCTGCACAGTAAGGAGCACCCGGCCCCATATCCTGCACAGTTAGGAGCACCCGGCCCCATATCCTGCACAGTTAGGAGCACCCGGCCCCATATCCTGCACAGTTAGGAGCACCCGGCCCCATATCCTGCACAGTTAGGAGCACCCGGCCCCCTATATCCTGCACCTTAAGGAGCACGCGGCCCCATATCCTGCACAGTAAGGCTGCAATCTCGCTACAAAACATCGCTTATGTGAAAGAACCCATTGGAAACCACGGGCTTCACTTTGTAGCAATGATTTTGTAGTGAGATTTTGTAGCCCATGCCGATACAACCCCATGAGCATGCCTCTCCATATCCTGCAAGTAAGGAGTGCATGTCCCCATATCCTGCACAGTAAGCCCAATGTCCACATGCGGATTTTATTTATAAAATCCGTGTGTGGCCCTCACACGGGAGATCCGTGCGTCTTACTGCCCATAGGGATGCATTAGCATCTGTAGGGCAGCTAAAAGCATGCAGACAGGATTTCTTCCCGGCCTGCGGGTCGCACGCACGGGAAGAAATCCCAGCATGCTCCATTTTCCTGCGGGTCTCCTGTAAGGACGGCTACCATGGCTTCCATCTTAGCCTATGGAAGCCGTCCGTATCCGCAGCACAGCCACAGCTGTTTTTATGCTCTGCCGCGGATACAAGGGAGAACAGGAGTTTAAAAAAAGCTGCACGTATGCCGAGCACATCCGCCAGCCGGAAGAAAGAAGTTCCGGCCTGCAAAGAGGAGAGCCCCGCAGCGTCCGGAGAGGTAAGTATAATGTATTTTCCCTCTCCATGTCCGCAGGCACGCACGGATTCTACTGTGGGATTCAGCATGCGTGCAAGTGGGCATGAGGCCTGAGGCTTTGTTCACACGGGCTACAAAATCATCGCTATGAAAGAACCAATTGTAAACCATCGCTATGAAAGAACCAGGCTGTATCCGCACGGGCGACAGCGATATCACGGCTACCTACACATTATTTTGTAGCGTCAGTGATGCTTTTTTCTTGGGAAAAATGGCCCATCGTGTCGCTGCTGCCCGCAATTTTATTTTGGAGCGAGAAGGTTAATAGGAGTTTCTAATGTTAAAATCGCATAACATAAAAATCACAAGTTTGTGCGATGCGAGAAAGTAGCAGCCTCCATAGGGAAACACGGGCTACAAAAAATAGCAAATCGCGGCTCGCAGCGATATCACATTGCTGGTCCGTGCGACATCGCTGCGGTCTCTCACGGTGATACCATGACATTGTAGCGCTAAAAAGTCACATTTGTTGCTACAAAGACGCGTGACTTTGTAGCACCACATGCAATGATTTTCAGGGAAGGGGCCCTGAAATACAAGCCCTACCCCAAAAATAAGCCGTAGCTGAAGGAAAAAATAAGTATACATCTCCTCTCCTGCACTGTCTGGGGCGCCACTGCAGTTTCTCCCGGGGTCCCGGCACTGTTTCTCTTCACCATCTTCTGGCCGGGGATCGAAAAATCCCCGCCTCCTGGAAGGACTAGCTGTGTTTGGCTAAGCATCAGCCAATCAGAGCCAGCGCTTCCAGAAGGCGGGGATTTTTCAATCCCCGGCCAGAAGATGGTGAAGAGAAACAGTGCTGGAACCCTCGAGAAGCTGCTGAGGCGTCGGAGAGCGCTTGTAAGGCGATGTATGTGTATTTTTTTATTTTTCCCTGCAGCTGGGCCTTAGATTATAGCTTTGACAACAGGATTTCCTACTGTCAAAGTTGCATCACACCGCATGAAAACCGCGTTTTCGTGCGATGCAACAGAGAGGAAGGCTCCATAGGGAAACATGGGCTACAAAACTTCAGGAGATTCGTGCATATCACTGGACCCGCGAGGTTTTTGTGCTGGGTTGTCGCATGCTTCAAAGTATCACATGTGTGAAGTAACCCGTAGGAAAGCATGGGCTTCTCATACACGTGATTTGTAGCAATGCTACAAAATCATGCGACTTTGTCGCCCCTGGGAACGAGGCCTTTAGAGCATGCTGCGATTTTGTAGTCTCGCAATGTAGTAGACTACAAAACATTGCTCGTGTGAATGAACCCATAGAAAAGCATGGGCTCTACATACATGCGATTTGTAGCATTGTCCCATTGCTACAGAATTGCGCAACAAAATCGCCCATGCAGATACAGCCTCACATACATGCGTTTTGTAGTGATGATTTTGTAGCCCATGTGAAAGACGCCTTAGGCGCAGGCACCTCCATATTCTGCAGGACAACAAGCGCATATTTACACATCCTACACAGCAGGGAGCGGGCATTCTCGAATCCTGCAAGACAAGTAGCACATTACCACATCGTGCAGGACGGTACAAGGAGCGTCAGGATGTGGGCATGCACACTCCTTGTATTACATTGAGCGCGCGTCTCCCCGTATCCTGTGGGCCAAGGGGCGCGCCTCCCCGTATCCTGTGGGCCAAGGGGCGCGCCTCCCCGTATCCTGTGGGCCAAGGGGCGCGCCTCCCCGTATCTTGCGGGCCAAGTGGCGCGCCTCCCCGTATCCCACAAAAGAAGCCACAACCTCCCATAACATCAGGCCCTGGACATATAGGGACTCTCTGTAGTCCGGCACACGTTTAGTTATGTAGCATTACCTGGTAAGTCGATGGCCACCGCCCGATATCCGTGCTCTGACAGGATCTGCAACGTCCCCAGTTCTTCCCAGGTCTTAGAAGTGAACGAGCGACCGTGTAACAACAACACCGGGAACCTGAAAAATCAATACGAAGAATCCTTTACAGCATGTCACCGCCATAGGCTCCTCCCACCTTCCTGGACTGTGAAGTGTCAGTAGATACTGCCCGAATATAAACTCTAGACATCAGTCATGTGACCTGCGGTATTTTCATACAATCAGGGAGGAAGATCTGCACTTGGCAGATGCGGCGCTATGATCACATCTTAAATAGGATTGCACCTCACAATGTTTACCATTAAGGCCACGTTCAGATTTGCGCAGATCTGGTACATAATCCCTGTGCTATTTAGTTCGCGAAAATGCCGGGTGGTGTGCTGCAAGCCCGATGGACCCAATGATAGTCAACGGGATCCACCAGGTGCTGTCGAATCCAGCCTATTCTGGATCCGACACTTCCGGTATTTTCGTTGTTGGGCTCCGACGTCGGAGCTGAATAAAGGAAATTCTACCAGAGAAGGTGTGAACGCGGCCGAACGTTTCCTGCTGCGTCTCCCTTCAGTTACTGTCACATCAGGTTGAAGGAGAACACTGAGACACATGTCAAAAGCGCCTAAAAGGCGTACAGCTGCGCCGCCACGTATCTCACAGAGATGTCATGTTGATATAAAGGTGCAGGTTCCATTTTGTGTATGTTGCAGATAGAAATGGCGCAAGAGCAATCGTGAATGATACCTGCCACGCTGACCGCCTACAACCGAGCACCACGGACATTACGTATTACGGACAGTAGTCGAAAACCACGTACCCCCAGATGTCCTACCTCTCAGCTGCTGCTCCCTCCGGGCTGCTCCGTGGGGCGGCTTCCCTGTAGAAGGTGGGCCAGTCGCCGTTTAGGGTTGCCGTCCGCACGGTGAAGTTCATGCTGTCCTGCGGTTCTGCCCGGGGGACCTCAGCTTTGGGCTCGTCTCGTTCAGGCCTCGCCGATGGGAGAAGCAGGTAGAGCAGAACAGAAACAGACAAGATCAGGACCAAGACGACGAGCTTGTGGCGGCCTAACCCCATGGTGCTTGTCTGCAGGGAGGCATTACATATGCATATAGGGCAGGATAAGAGCGCCCAGGGCTGCCTCCAGCTGCAGTCTCCGTCTCCTCCCGTCCGTCTCTATACCCTCCAGCGTCTCCTCCTCCTCCAGCACATCATCAGGACAACAAGCCTCCCCATGTGACTGGTGACGGATCCGGGACGGGAGGGCTGCTCTGCACCACCTCAGTCTTCCTGGAGATCCAGCTAATGTGCCTGAACGTACAACTTGCCATTCCTCAGCATGGACGGCTATAACAGTTCCAGCGCCATTGTGTCTAAGAGCTCGGGCGTATTGTCACCGCGTATTACGCACACATTTTTCTTGTGCGTAACGCGCAGTGAATGGGGGCAATGACAGAATAGACTGTCATTTTTCCATGCACACCTCGGAGTGGGCACTGCGTATCGATACGCAGGAGAAATAAACCGCGGCATGCTCTATTTCTATGCGTATCAAATGCAACCCATACATGCATTGAGTAGCGTTTCAGGAAAAAAAAAATCGCACTGCACGTCTGTCATGGCGTAAGTCGTAGGCATGCAGTTCCATACGCAGCCCATACGCGGTCTCTGCCAGATCAGCGTATGGGCTGTAATGTGTACAATGCTGTGGGAGACCCGCAGTGTTGTACGCATACACCCATGTGAATGAGCCCTAAGGCTGATGTCTCGCGGGTGTAAGTGCATTTATGCATGCATTTGCCTTGTTGCGTGTTCTATTGTATTTCTTGCACACGCAAATGCTGCATGCAAAAAAGTACAGAACCATGCTCCCATTTATTGACATGGACAATTAAGTTATTTAGCCCAGTATGTGCTATTTTCGTGCACAAAATACGTATTTTGTGTTGCGTGAATGAAATGCGATCACTAAATACTCTTATGTGAACAAACCCACCCACTGCATATTACGCATGCAAATTTTGCGCACACAAAATGCTGCGCAAATATGTTCGTGTGACACTGGTCTAAAAGAAACAGAAGGGCGGGACTGCAGCGGCCAAAAGAGCGCAAAAATTGTATTACTGAGCATTCTAAGAACATCTCTTGGTCAGATGGATCAAGATTTCTGTTGCTCCGTTCTGATGGAGGTCAGAATTTGGTACAAGCAGCATGAATTGATGACCCCTTCCTGTCAGCTGGACAGAACAGGTCAGCACATCCATCTAATCTGCAGAAACTGCAAAAAGCTTCCTGTCCGCAGGGGCCAATATTCCTGCAGGATGATTTCATCACCCAGTGGAATCAACACCACAGGGCATTGCTCAAAGTCAATGGAGGTCCAACGCGCTACTAGATGGGGGTCTCATAAAGAGGTCGTACAGTATAATTATAAGCTCCTATGGTCAGTGCTCTTACCCTTGCCCCACCTCTTGTACCTCCTCTTATTCCTTACTGTGTCATTACCTCTTGTGTCCTCTAGGGGCAGTGTTGAGCAGCTGTAGATTTTTCTTAAAAACTTTTTTCTTCCTGTTTGCACTTTTTGTCCTCAGGACTCAGGTAAGAGCCAGAGCTCCTTCTCTCTCTGATTAGTAATCACATGCTGGAGTGAGTAGAGTGTCAGCTCTGCTGCCTGTCCCCTCTGTATACTATCTGCTCTGCTCACTGTAAATTGCTTCATCTGTTCTAAGTACTGCAAAGCTCTGCAGCAGAAAGGGGCAGACAGAGGCGGCTGCAGTGGAACTAAAACCCTCAGCATGCACTCTGGGACTTGTAGTCCCACAGTTGCTGGTTACATTTGCTGCACTAGAGGATGCTCTACTGTTTATGGAAGTCTGCGCTTAATCCCAGCATGTGACTGTATAGAGGGAGCAGTGCAACTGTTCTGCAGCAGAGCGGGGGACTGAGCTGCGTCCTCCGCTCCGTAAGGTGAAGACGAAGGATTTGCTCTTTATGCGATTGTCTTATTCTTAAAGGGTTCAGGTCTCGTACATTAGGATGGAGCTGATAACGCTGCAGGAGGCGGGAGCGTATATAATGTACATACAGAGGCGTGTTCTGCCGCAGTCCTGCCACTTGCTCCGCCTTCCTGGTGACTTTTCACCCAGTCACGCCTATTTGTTTCCCTGTTGGGTGTCTGACTCCAGGTAAAAGGTTTGTTATCTAGTCCCTGACATCTCGCATACATTATACACAGAGAGCTATATATACAATACACAGGTATGGCGAGATGTATTGTTGCAACCCTGAACCCTTTGGAATGCCCTGGATTTCTGCATTGATTACTAATACAATCTGATTATATCTAAGATACAATTGTAGACAAACACAATGTAACTAATAACTCACAGAGTAAGGCCGGCTGTCCACGGGCGTTGTGAAGTCCCGCAGAAGATCTCCGCCGTAGGAGCTGGAGCCGCAGACTAATCTCCGCCGGTCCGCCTAATCTAATAGGCTGACCGCGAAGAATCAGGGCAATTCGCAGCGTACTGCGAATTGCCTGCCGCGAGTGGAGAATCGTAATGATTCTCCGCTTGTGGACACGGGGCTGGCGCTTTCCATAGCAACGCTATGGAAAGCTTTAGCCTGCTTCAGCCTGCGTGATTCACCGGAGATTTACACGGTCGTGGACAGGGGGCCTAAGTGAACCCTTGTATTTAATAAACTGTAGTTGCCCTCCACACCTTTTTTTTCTGGCAGCAAGCACCTCCACTGAAAGTTTCCCGTAGCTCTACAACACAAAAGATAAATTTTGGCTTGGTCCTCCCTGCATGTGTGTTTCATTAAGTTCATCAGTATTTCTGGGATGCCTTTTGTGCACAGTCCTGTTCAGGTCATGCCACAGCGTCTACATAGGGTTACAGTCAGGACTCAAATCTTCCTCTTTCTCCACTATTCTTTAGGTGATTACATGTGGGCTTTGAGTCATTCTCTTGTCACATCACTCAATGTCTCCAGCTTGAGGTCCTGCACGGCCCCTACATCCTTCTTTAAGATGTTCTCAACCACCTACAAATTCATTCTTCCTTCGGTGATGACAAGATATTCATGCCTGAGGAGCAAAGCTGGCCCAAACCACTATGACCCCTCCACTATAGCCCCATACCACTATGGCCCCTACACTGTAGCCTCAAACCAGGATGGCGCCTCCATGCTAGCCACACACCCCGATGGCCCTGAACCACAATGGCATACTGCAGGTTTTTTTTTTTTTTTTGCGTGACCAAATTGTGCATGCGAACAAACCCACTGAAATTAAATGGGTTCTATTTTCTCGAAAATTTTTTCGTGTGCAAATACACTCGTGTAAATCCAATCGCAGTCGGCACAGTTAGTCCTGTGCGGGTAATGGCTGCTAACTTGCTGTTTATGGGATGTTTGGTTTCATTGAGCTTATCGACTTGTGCTGGAATCGGCTCAGTGTGAGGCCGTTTTCACACAGCTCAGAAAATCGTGCGAGATTTGTGCATTGCGAGACGCACAAATCTCATATAAATATGAACCCCATTCTTTTGAATAGGGTCATATACATGAGCAATTTTTTTCCCGCATCGCAGTACGGGGAAAAAATTGCAGCATGTCCGATCCTTGGGTGTTCCCTCATGTTTTGTTAGTTTTTATCTAGTATTTAATAAAGCATACACAAGGCGCCGTGCACACCGCCATTCCTTCTGGCCACCAATTGCTACTATATAGATATATACAGTATATATTACTATAGTTCTGTCCATTCTGAACATCTGCCTTCATGAATGGAATGCTAGAACTACAGTAAAGACTGACACATAAGGGTGCAGAACTACATAACAATTGAATGTGCCTGCCGCTCAGGGTGTCTGGGAAGCTGTGAGCTCCGTAATGGCGACTACCAATAGGTGATAAAAGGACGCGGTACTGAAATTTGTACTGTAATACTGTTATTTCCCAGGTGGCGGCAGGCATGGCGGAGCCTCAAGTGCAAAATGGCACCATTAGTGTTTCCGGACAGACGTTATTCTTCCGTGAGGCGGTCCCCGCGCAGAATTCATTGCAGCCGCCTGTCCTCCTGCTGCATGGCATCAGATTTTCCTCCGAGACCTGGCTGAAATTGGGGACTCTGCACAAGTTGGCGGCTGCCGGACATCGTGCTGTCGCTATTGACCTACCTGGTAAGAACCGCTTCCGCCTCCGGATTTTGCAGCAAATACTGCCCATGCTATGGAAAATCACTTTTCCATGTCCACGAGCGGAAGTCAATTGTGATTTTCTCCTCGTGGATAGAAAATCATTGCATGTGCCATTCCAGTGCGGATGGCATCCATTGAAGTCAATGGAAGCCGTCCGATCCGTGGCTGTGGTAGGGTCACGGATTCCATGTCATTGCCTAGTGACGGCACAGCATCTTCTGTACAGTGCATGTGTGCTGGCGCGCCGCTGGCACATCTGCAGAAAAGACTACTGTGGACAGGTATGCAGGGGTCACCGGCCAGGCGCAGGGTCGGATTCCGCTGCCATGTGCAGGCGGCCTTATGCACATACTTGTATAAGGAAGCGGGAGGGTGGTAACAAGCTGAGCCCATGGCTTTGTCTCATAAAGGACTGTTCCCTTTACAGCTGAAGATTTGTTACAGTGTATCCAGTCTGTAAAATCTTCTGTGGACAGTTTTCAGCCCATGGGTGTACACAAAAATGTTCTCTTCACTGACAGCAAGCAGATGAGTTGAAAATGTTAAGAAATGTAAACTATAAGGTTTATTACAAAGCTGCAGAACTTCTTGTAGAATGATCGGGTTCTCCACCTCCTACACTGATATAAATAGTCCAGATTCTGACTCCTCTCTATAGTGGTCGGATCCTGTTATGTGATGCAGGTCTTCCCACTTCTAGCTGTTTTGCTACAGGAAGCAGACAGCTCCATACACTGTGCAGTGGCCGAGGATGGTACTGTAGGAAATAGACAGATGCATACATTATCCGGTGGCCTGGGATTGTACTTGAGGAAGCACATAAATCTTTACAATGGGGGTGGACCGAGATGCTACTGCGGGAAGCACACAGCTGTGTATATTGTGCACTAGCCCAGGATGGTATGGCACAAAGCACACCGCTCCATACATTGTGCGGTGGCCTGGGCTGGTAGTGCAGGAAGCACACCGCTCCATATATTGCACAGTGGCCAGGGTTGGTACTGCAGGAAGCACACAGCTCTGTACATTGTGCGGTGGCCTGGTCTAGTACTGCAGGAAGCACACAGCTCTGTACATTGTGCGGTGGCCTGGTCTAGTACTGCAGGAAGCACACAGCTCTGTACATTGTGCGGTGGCCTGGTCTAGTACTGCAGGAAGCACACAGCTCTGTACATTGTGCGGTGGCCTGGTCTAGTACTGCAGGAAGCACACAGCTCTGTACATTGTGCGGTGGCCTGGTCTGGTACTGCAGGAAGCACACAGCTCTGTACATTGTGCGGTGGCCTGGTCTGGTACTGCAGGAAGCACACAGCTCTGTACATTGTGCGGTGGCCTGGTCTGGTACTGCAGGAAGCACACAGCTCTGTACATTGTGCGGTGGCCTGGGCTAATACTGCAGGAAGCAGATTGCTCTGTGTATTACACAGTGACCAGGGTTGGTACTGTGGGAAGCAGTCTTACTGAAGTGAATAAGATTCCAGCAGTAAAACCAACCTGGGCACAATGTATGGAGCTGTCTGCTTACTGCAACAATGTACAGCATGTGACCACCAGCTGCTTCTTCCGGCTTCTATGCAGCAGGCATCGGGGCTGCAGCGCTGGACGGAGAGTAGCAGGAGAGATGAATATTCCATTTTATTTATTTTAAGCCATTTTAACTCTCATCAAGTCTCAGGAAACTCCTTAAGCTGTAATGTAAAAATAAGACATCCAGCATATGTTTTTGTGGGACAGAAAAGTACAATCACTACACTATTCTATACAATAAATGTGCACCATGTTGGCATAAGTATTGGCCCCCCACCAGTCCTGTGCTGTCCGGTGATGTGTGAGCCTTAGGTATAAAGGAGAGGATCACACATCATATCCCAGTACAGAAACCATCAGATGCCCACAGGTGTAGAGCCGACAATGGGGTCTGGTGGTGGGATGTCGCCAACCAATCACTACGGGACATCGTAGCACTTATGGACTTTCCAGAGTCCACTGTTGGCCAAGTTATTGGGAAATGGAAGCCCTCTGGTGTGTGCGGTGCAGCCACGTTCAGGGAGACCTGGTAGACTGACAGAACGTGGACATTGAAGCCTTGTACCAGCTGTGAGGGCATCACACACATCGTCTGCCCTCGTCTGGAGGTCTCACAGGACATTGGAACATCCATTAGCATCAAAACCATCCGTAGGAACTGCATGTGAAGGGTTACCATGGACGAGCGGCTGTACACCGCATCACAGCAGGGAATGCACAGCGGCGCCTGCGATGGTGCTTGGAGCGTCGGACCGCAAATGAGTGGAAGCAAGTGTTGTGGACGGCTGAATCACAGTACGCCATCTTCCGATCTGATGCGCGCACTTGGGTGTGGCGGTTGCTTGGAGAGCGGTTTCTACGTGACGGCACCGTCCCAACAGTGAAGTTTAGAGGAGGTTCTGTTATGGGGGGGGTTCCTGCTGGGAAGGACTAGGGCTATTGGCTATACTGATATCCACCCTCAAAGCCAATGGGTACAGAGACATGTGGTAATGCTTGGATACAGTTCCGTGCCTCTACCACCATGACCGAGCCCCATGTCATAGAGCACGCAGTGTAGAGGAGCAGAACGTCTGCAGGCTTCATTGGCCAGCCCAAAGTCTGGATCTCAATCCCATCGAGCGGGACGAACTAGAACGCCGTATCCTTACATGCCCATCATCCCCCACATCACTATCTGAAGCTCTCCAGGAATGGATGTAAATCCCTTCACACATCTATGGGAATTTGGAGGAAAGTAACCTAGGAGGGTTACTGCAGTCATTGAGGCCAAAGGCGGTCCAACACCGGACTGAAAAATAGGAATAAAATCCAATTTCATCACCTTCTATAATCCATTGACTGATTAATCTACGTAATACATTTTAGTTGTTTATTTAGTAATACAATGTATACGCTCGACAGAGAGCTAAAACGTGACGTGAATGACCCCTATCTGTACAGAACATCAGCTGATAAACAGGTCTATTTTCTTGTCTATCAGGTTGTCTGTGTGAGTATAAGGCTGGGTTTACACGGGACGGAATTGCCATGGAATTTCCATGCGACCATTCCGCCTGTGCTCCTAATACGGGCATTAGCCAGCCATGTGGACGAGATTTTGCAAAAATTTAGTCCACACGGGGCGGCCAAGCCGAGCAGAAACCGGGATGCAGCGCGGAATTTAATTCCGCGGCATGCCAATTTTTTTTTTTTGTCTGCTGCAGCCTCACTCCTCTCTATGGAGAGGGAAAGCCGCAGCGGAATTTCAACTGCCGAACCGCTCGAAAACCTGCGGGTTTTGAAGCTGTGGCTCTCCAGCGGGAATCTCACGTTTTATCAGTGCGGCCACACCACGAGATTTCTGTCCCGTGAGAACCCAGCCTTAAAATGTTCACTGATTAACTGCACGTCTCCCCATGTGAACAGAAAGCGGTACAGATGACCGATGATGGAAACTAAAGAGTATTTGTCCCCATAAAGTCGTGAACAGCACTTGTTACAGCAGACCAGTTCTCAGTTTGATATAACATTCTGTGTGCAGCCACCACTAGGGGGAGCTCCCTTTATTTAGATATATACAGCCACCACTAGGGGGAGCTCCCTGTATTTAGATATATACAGCCACCACTAGGGGGAGCTCCCTGTATGTAGATATATACAGGCACCACTAGCGGGAGCTCCCTGTATGTAGATATATACAGCCACCACTAGGGGGAGCTCACTATCTATCTATAGAATGACCTCAATCAGTAAGCTCCTGAGCATTGGATTTGGAGCCCTGTATTAGGAAAACAGATCCATCTTCTATAGAGACAGTAATTGGGGCCGAATGTTGGACCTAAAGATGATAGGTGGAGATTCCCTTTCAGCTTTATTTACGACTCCAGCGCTTGTTGTTGCCGCTTCTCTCTGGTGCCTCTTATCCCCCCTCTCATTATCTTCTAGGTCTGGGATGCTCAGCCAACGCTCAGGCCCCGAGCCAGATCGGGGTTCCGGCCCCTCCCAGCTTCATACAGGACGTCTTGGACTCTTTGAATATGGTCCCAGCCGCCATCATCAGCCCGTCTCTCAGCGGCATGTACTCGCTTCCCTTCATCCTCAACAACCCGCAGAACGTCGCTGCGTATGTACCAGTCGCCCCGATCTGTACAGACAAGTTTACGGTGCAGGATTACAGCAGAGTTCAGGTAAGAAAGCGCAAACATGACAACTATCCGTGCAGCGAGATGAGTCGTCGGCGGGTTGTCAGACTCATAGCAGTTATAGGGAATCCATAGATGGAGGTAGAATTTGCTTCATCCAAGTGCAGTATGGGCCATTTTTGTGTCCATATTACTGACGAGTGTTGCAGCCCGCAGGGTGCGCTATGGCCCCAGCTTACTACCAAGTTCGGGTCAGTAGGCTCACAGTTGAGACGGGACACTTGTCTATAATACAGATAAAAAATGTACTCATCATACACCTGTGTGAATGCAGTCTTACTTATCTTATTTCATAAATACAGCTTTGGCTGTGACTAGAGTGTAACTTTTCTCTCTATCAGTATTGTGCTTCGTGGATCTCCCATTATGCTCAGCATTTTGCTGCTTTGCTTAGTGGGAGAGTGCTTGGTGTATGTACTACATCTACAATGCATGACAGAGGAACGAGCCAACCTCCAGTAATCCAGAACTAACCCTGTCCCTTTAACTCCTTCCCGCACCAGTACATAAGTTCACATCCTAGCTGGGAAGGAGTTCCTGCAACAGACAGCACAGTGTCCGCAGCGGGATCTGGCTGTGAATGGCATCCAGGTCTGTTATGGCCTGTGACTACTATGAATAGCAATAATGCATTGCAGTACAGAAGTATTATCAGTGCAATCATAGAATCGCAGGTTCTAAAAAATGCGGAAAAAAACCCATAAAATAATAGTTTAAAAAAATCCTTTTTGTGCACTTTCCTGTGTAGTTAAAAAAAAAAGCCACATTTGGTATTGTCACATCTATAATAGACCCATACAATAAACTGAACCCACTTTTTACCTTACACAGCAAAGAAAAACGAAGGCGAAATGCTTATTTTTTTTGTTCATTTCACCTCCGAAAAAAGCTATAAAAATGAGCAAAAAAGCCTTCTGTCCCCAAGCTACAGCTAGTCACGCAAAAAACAGGCCTGCACAGAGCTCTATGCATGGAAAGATAAGAGGTTATGGGACTTTAAATGCAGTGATGAACAAGAAAAAACGTTTTATTGTGCAAAAGTGGAAAAACTTAAATATATATAATTTAGCTATTGTGGTAACTGTACCAACTCGCAGAACAAGATTGTCATTTATGCTGCAGGATTAATACTGTAAAAACCAATGGCTGAATTGACGTGTTTTTCTCCCTGCCCTCTGCAAAAAAATAATAATGCCACCTGCACACGGGCGCATTTGCATTGCAGAATCCGTGGTCGGCTTCCGAACTGCAGTTCCGCAGCAAATACCGTCCATAGCATGCTATGAAAAAAACACTTTTTCCTGCACACTCACGGAAACCAATTGTGGTTTCCGCGAGCAGAGGGAGAAAAAAATAAAATAAAATATCGCAGCATGCTCCATTTTTGTACGGTGTCTGCACAGACGGCTTCCATTGAAGTCAATGAAAGCCGTCCGATCCGTGGCCTGTCTACAATTGACATTGCGGACAGGTCGTAGATTCTGCTTCATCGCCTAGCAGCGGAGCAGGACAAATAAACATTTGAAAAAAATCCGTACTGTGCATGTCCGACAGCAAGCCGCCTGGTCCATTTGCAGTACAGATGAAGAAGCACAAATACAGGTATGCGCGGACGCAGCCTACGGTCAGGGTCGGATTCCGCTGCGGGCTCCCGCATGCAGAGTCCAGCTCTGCCGTGTGCAGGCGGCCTAAAAGTCATATGTTATAAAGTGGATATCAAAAGTCTACACACCCCTGTTAAAATGCCATTTTTTTGTCACGTTAAAGAATCCTATATAATCCGGATATAAAGTTCAGCTCTCCTAGGAGGATTTTCCTGACATATTCTTAGTTGGTCGGTAAAAGGCTTACAGCACATCACAGGGATCCGATTGTTGGAAGGTATCAGCCAGTAGAAGGGACCAAAACATCTCCAAGGCATTACATATACCATGGAGCACAGTGAAGACAGTCAACAAGAAGGGGATTACATTTGGCACAACCGTGATAGTGATCCCTCGTCTATTGCGGTGGGTTACGTTCCAGAGACCCCCGCAATACATGAAAATCAGTGAAGTAGCGGCGTTATATTTACACAAATGAATCTGTCGGATGAATGCCAAACAATAAACAATTGCAAAAGTGAACAAACAGAGCGATGCTATGATCGGTGAGCCAATCAGCACCCGATACAGAACACATTCCATCAGCCAATACTGTGCCGTGTACAATCTCACGTTGGCAAGCGGTAGTGGCGTACTGTATTTCCTGTATGTACTGCAAATTCCGCGATATAGTGAAAAACTCTGCAAAAACAGAATTATATTTGGTCTATCTAAAATCCTTGATGCACTGAAGCCGCAATCATTGAACCGCGATATAGAGAGGGATCACTGTATTACCAAGAAGCGGACACTTCTCAAAAATTGATGAAAATATTTTAAAAAATTGGGCCAGGAGGCTTCCAAGAGACCGACAGCAATATTAAAGGAGCTGCAGGAGTTTTTGGCAAGTACGGGTTGTGTAGTGCGTGTGTTTATCTGCTGCTGGAACTGGGGCTTTAGTCAAGGTAGAGGGAATAATGGACAGTTCCAAATATCAGTCATTATGGCACAAAACCTCCAGGTCTCTGCTTAAAACCTGAAGATGAGGAGGAATTTCACCTTTCAGCACAACAACTCAAAGCAGACCTCCAAATCAACAAAGAAAGGCTTTGCTAAAAAAAAACCGATGTTTGCGAGTGGTCCAACTAGATCCCAGACCTGAATCCCACTGAAGTTATTGGATGACCTGAAGAGGGCGGTACACACGAGATGCCCTCACAATCTGACAGATTTGGAGCGCTTCTGCAAGAAAGAGTGGGCAAAGATTGCCAAGTCAAGATGTGCCATGCTGATAGACCCCCTACCCAAAAATATTGTCATAAAGTCAAAGGGTACATCAACAAAATATTACTTTCAGGGTGTGCAGACTTATATAACCACACTTTAGGGTATTTTTCGCCCTAAAAGATTTTAATTTGTTTTTCAATGGAATGGCACAGATAACGGGTCACATCGCAGGTGGAAATAAACTTGGAATGATTCATCTTTGCTAGAATTGTTATCATGACAAAAAACGTGACATTACAACAGGGTTGTGTAGACTTTTTATATGCACTGTCTGTACCCAAAACATGGTGTCCAATGCTACAGCTCGCTACGCAAAAAAAAACAGCCCTCATATGGCCATGTAAAAAAAAAAGTTATGGCTTTTGAACAGTGGAGATGAAAATTCCAAGAAAATCGTCATATCCTTAGATCCAAAATAGGCCGTGTCACTAAGGGGTTGACAAGGGGTCCAAAGCACTAACAGTCTCATGTTGCCTCCTTTTCCTCTACAGTTTCCCGCCTTGATAGTTTACGGTGACGGTGATGAACAGTTAGGAGAAGTCTCGCTGAACAATCTGAAGAACCTGCCTAACAGCCAAGTGTTCTGCATGAAGGGGGCAGGCCACGCCTGTTACCTGGATGACCCAGACTCTTGGCACAGCCGCCTCCTGGAGTTCCTGGGCAGCCTGAAATAAGAAGAATCGACTGGTCCTTATAGTCTATCAGGATGTACAGCGCCCAGCCATATGGAGTCGCTCATCCGATCCCACCACACCAATCACTACAAGCGCTGATGAAGAGCGAAATAAAAGAGATTTACACAATTCGGTGTTCCCGCGTGACGTGAATATCGCGGGGTGATCAGTGCTTTGGGGCATTTGTGTAGGTGTCTCAGGTTTATTATATTTTAGCAGTAGATGACGATGCCCCAGCTCTGGGCTGTGATAAGGCCTTAGCTTCCCCTCTCGTTGGGCAGTGCTCCAGCTGAGGGCTGTCCTGTGGCTCCCCCCCCCCCCCCCGCTGGGCAGTGCCCGACACAGGAGCTGCGATATGGCCATGGCGTCCCCTTCGATCGTGCAGCATCTGAGCTGTTGGCTGTGCTGTGGCATCCCATCAGCTTAACTTCAGCTGAGCAGAAGTGAAATTAAATATAGTGTTACAACAATGTAGAGCTCATTTTCAGGCGGAGGGGTGTGATAGCTCAGTCCACTGGTAAACGGCAAGATTGGTATGGAGGTAACATGGTGACCGGTGAACATCAACCAGAATATATTGGTGACCATGAGCTGCATTATCCGGGCCAGCAGATGTGTGAGTAGGATGAGCTAACCTTCTATAATACAACCATTAATAAAAGAGCACTGGCCCTTTAAATTTTCATCATTACAGGTTTTTTATTTTGAACATTGTAACAATGGCGCAGAAGTTATAACCAGACTACAGTGGACACATTATATTAGAATAAACTGGTAAAGGCTTCTTCTGCCTAAAATAAATGGCTGGAGAGGAATAGAATAAAATCTACCTCTCAGACACGATAAACAAAAGTTACATTATATCAGGCCAATACAGCCTTATGGCCCATTTAAATGGGCCGAGAGTTAGGCCTAATGTCCACGAGCAAAAGAACAATTAGAATCTGCAGTGGATCACCCGCACGCGGATCCGCACCCCATAGGGATGCATTGACCACCCGCGGGTAGATAAATACCCGCGGATGGTCAATAAAAGTGAATAAAAAAAAATCCGGAGCATGAAAAAAAAATGGACCATGCTCCACTTAGGTGCGGGACTCCCACGGGGACGGCTCCCGCAGGCTTCTATTGAAGCCTATGGAAGCCGTCCGGATCCGCAGGAGACCCGCGTCTGAATTAAACTCACCTGCTCCAGGCGACGCGTGTCTTCCTTCCTTTGCGGCCGGATCTTCTTTCTTCGGCCCGGCGGACATGCCCGGCGCATGAGCGCTGCACGCAGCCGGCGTGCAGAGCACATCCGCCCGGCCGAAGAAAGAAGATCCGGCCGCGAAGAAGGGAAGACACGCACGGCCCGCAGCAGGTGAGTTTATTCTTATTTTCAGCCCTCATGTCCGCGGGGCAGGAGGGACCCGCTGTGGGATTCTACATGAAGAATCCGTAGCGGGCCTGATTTTCCCTGTGGACATGAGGCCTTAGGTAAATGCCTGCACGAGCGCTGACATCACCGCTAGGTTGTTAGAGCTTGTGCGGAGCGTTTACACAGGCAGATCACCATGTGAAGTGCAGAGCGAGAAGCCGACGCTCCCACGATGATTTTCATGCTGGTTGAAAGTGAGCAATCAACAAACGAAATGAATAACGCGCAGTGGCTGTGGAGTTAGATGCGACAATTATCAAGGCTGTTCTTGCACGCACAATACGCACAAAAGGTTTCCTGCACATTTTGGTTACATAAAGAAAACTCAGCACGTATGATTTTCCTGCTCATTAAAGTCGATGGGCGCACAAATTTGTGCGCAATGCACAAGGAGATGCAAGAAACACTGCAATTCCGCTGGAAAAAGAACAACTTTGGAAATCATTAAGACTAATTAACCATTTTAATTGGTCTTTGTTTTCCGTACGCAAATCAACATGTCTTGCGGGCGCAAAAAGTACAGTAAAATACACTCGCCCGCACAAATGCACATACTCTGGTGTGAAGGGTGCTTTTTTACATGGCAAGACCTGTCAGGTGCAAGATGCCAGAGAGGTTGTCCAAGTCAGACTGCAGCGTGTTGATCTTTTTGGAAATCAGGGATCGGCGCTCTGTTCTGGCTTTGATGACATCCATAATGATCGGGCTAGCTGCAGAAGGAGATGTTGTAGTAGACCCAGAAGGGGACCCAAGACTCACTAGAGAAGGTAGTAGGCTGAGGGTCTGCCATGGCATTGGACCATGCAAATTGCTGCAGCTTATTAGTGAATTTAGTCGGCGCCATGTAGGCATTAAAAAAACACACACACACACTGATTAGGGCAGCCCATAGAGAGGAGCAAGCGTAATAGTAGGCTGGAGCTTATTTAATATCATAGGTGGAGGCTGAAAGGGAAATAATTCTACATTGAACACATCAGTAGAAAAGCCGAAAACCGCATCATGTTACTCCACATCCACTAGAGAATGACTTGTAAATACACAAACAGGTTGCTTGCTGTATGAGGCTCTAAGGTGGTCCCAAGGGGCTATCGTGCCACAAGGAAAGGTGGCTGTACATTGAAGGGGAGCCTTTACGGCAGAGTGGAGGATGCTGCACGGCTGGTCCCTTTAAGGAGATGATCCACTTAATAAAATCTCAGTCCCCTTTAGTGAAACAAATACTTGGGCTAAATCTGGAAGGCTGTCAGAATGATTGAAGCAGACATCAAAAATGGAGGTCCAGAAAAATTAAGGTTATGTCCTGAAAAAAATGTACAGGCAGGATGCTGTAGCATCAAGGTGGAACTGCAGGCAGAACAAGTTTGGCAAATAGCCGACCAGTCTGTACGAAGATGGTCTGGCACGCCATGCTCTGAACGGACTCCTCTGCTCAGGTGTCAGCAATATAGGTAGGGCTCACCGCAGGTCTGCTAGCGTCAACTCCCACCTCCTTCCCAGGTGCTGACATCCTCTG
Organism: Eleutherodactylus coqui; assembly: GCF_035609145.1. Taxonomy (NCBI): domain Eukaryota; kingdom Metazoa; phylum Chordata; class Amphibia; order Anura; family Eleutherodactylidae; genus Eleutherodactylus; species Eleutherodactylus coqui. The sequence goes on along the minus strand of NC_089839.1, from coordinate 207,497,071 downwards.
AAGCAGATGGCAATCTCAGGGTGGATTGTAACTGCTCAGCCACTCGAGGCCATGCTTCACAGGATCCGTGTTATGGATCTTCATCAGGTTCTGGCAGACTGGAGGCTGCCGCTCTTCTTTCCCTATTCTGCTACTTGCCCTGGGCTTGCGGTCTAGATAAGTGCATTGTATATGTGCCTGGGGTAGAGATTGCGGACCCCGAGAATAGCTCCACGTGGAGGTCTTGGGAGGTAGACTTAGGTGGGCTGCAACTACAGCAGCAGGGATGGTTACCAGCAAAGCCCACCAGAGGGTTATAAACAGTACTGGGGGAAATCCAGGAGCGGTTTCTGATGGCTACAGGTGGAAGGTTGACAGCTGAAAGCACCGGATTGTACAGCAGGAGCTCAAGAAAGAGCAGCCATGTAACTTGGCGGTTAGCCATGCTTCATACATGATATACAGGCTGATTGTCATCACCAGGGGGTAGGCTGTGACTACCTCTCAGACATGATATACAGGCAGGTTATCAGCAGTAATAGATGTATAGCTGTTACATAGGGATAGTAGCAATATAATACAGGACACGTTCTCGGAGTGTGTACACAGCTTTACTCTAGGATTACACTTTACATTGGAGGCTGCTCACATCTGATGCCTCACTGATATGTATTGTGAATGCAGTAGGTTGGTTGCAGCCCCATGATTGTCCTGTGTTGGCTGCAGGTGCAGCCATTACTTCCTTAGCCAAGATATGTTAGTTCATTGAATAGATATAACTGTAACCTGTGCGGTGAGGGCGGAGCCTGGAGAGGGGGTGATGAGAGGGAGGAGCCTAGAACTGCAGTAACAGCAGGTAGCGCAACCGTGCTTGGCTCTCCTTGTACACTAGGTACTCGCTCTGACCGAAGTGCGTGTCCTTGTACTTGGACACATTGACTGGTTTACCTTGCGGCACAATAATCTTCCTTCCGTCCAGTATCAGTTCCCGATCCAGGGAGGGATCTGCGGAGAGAAAAGCAAACCGGGAGCGATCAGCTGCAGCGCAGGATCAGCCCGAGAGCGAACCCCTCGCCAGAGGATTTCAGCTCTGGAGTATAATATGGGATGTAACTCAACATACTCCGAACATGGGTATAAACTGATTTTTACTTTTGTTTGTGGCTCATGGACCAGGGGTGAGGGCCTAATCTTGCTGAATACAGTTATGTAATTGTTACCGTTTGGTATTTTTGTTTTATACTTTTTAGGATGTAACTCAGGATTCGTAATGTATGTACACAGTGACTCCACCAGCAGAATAGTAAGTGCAGCTCTGGAGTATAATACAGGATGGAACTCAGGATCAGTACAGGATAAGTAATGTATGTACACAGTGACTCCACCAACAGAATAGTGAGTGCAGCTCTGGAGTATAATACAGGATGTAACTCAGGATCCGTACAGGATAAGTAATGTATGTACACAGTGACTCCACCAACAGAATAGTGAGTGCAGCTCTGGAGTATAATACAGGATGTAACTCAGGATCAGTACAGGATAAGTAATGTATGTACACAGTGACTCCACCAACAGAATAGTGAGTGCAGCTCTGGAGTATAATACATGATGTAACTCAGGATCAGTACAGGATAAGTAATGTATGTACACAGTGACTCCACCAGCAGAATAGTAAGTGCAGCTCTGGAGTATAATACAGGATGGAACTCAGGATCAGTACAGGATAAGTAATGTATGTACATAGTGACTCCACCAGCAGAATAGGGAGTGCAGCTCTGGAGTATAATACAGGATGTAACTCAGGATCAGTACAGGATAAGTAATGTATGTACACAGTGACTCCACCAGCAGAATAGGGAGTGCGGCTCTGGAGTATAATACAGCATGTAATGTATGTACACCGTGACTCCCCTAGCAGAATAGCGAGTGCAGCTCTGGAATATAATACAGGATGACTAATGTACATACACAGTGACTCCCCTAGCAGAATAGTGAGTGCAGCTCTGGAGTATAATACAGCATGTAACTCAGGATAAGTATTGTATGTACACAGTGACTCCATCAGCAGAATAGTGAGTGCAACTCTGGAGAAGGTTGGGTGTGTGAGAGCTCTGCAGGATCCAGGGTGTGGTCAGCAGTGAGAGGAACGTTACCCAGCAAAGGCTACAGGTGCTGGGCTTGCTTCAGCCATGGAGTCCCGGACCTCCTCCCTCCGGCTTCGGCCGGGGGGAGGGAGGACTGCACCCCAGGAGGGGAGAACACCTGGTCAGAGTGGCAGCAATGTCACCCTGACTCCCCTGGAGGAGCCCAAGAGGACTCGCAGCCAGAGTAAGAGAGTGGAGGATCATGCTGAAAAACAAAATATGCAGGCAAATTGGGCCGATCGCAAGGAGGGCGAGTCGGTGACTGATGTGGCAAGCCGTATTGCCAAATACATGAAAGACTTTGGGCATGTCGGGAGGCAGCTGACTAAATATAGGCAGGAGCTGCGCGTTGCCCACTATGATGCGGAGCGGGCCAGATCCCGTACCAGAAAACTGGCCATATCACGGCAGATTGAAGCCTGTGAGGACGCTATAGACTTTTATGAGGAGGAGAGGGAAAGGATTCTGGAAAGAAGTGGGCCTTTCAAAGAGAAACTGCTAAATGATGAGAGGTTTAGCAAAATGGCATTGGTGAGCAGCGGTGGCATTAAAGAGCGCTCTGCCAGGCACTCAAGCAGCAGCACGGGCGAATCTGACGGTGCTCAGGATGGGCGAGCTGCGTGCTCTGGTGAGCAGCAATCTTCGCTGCCAGGTGGGACTACTGGGCCCAGCATCCCAGCTGAACAGGTGAGCCTGCCCCTCACGTCGGGTGAATCTGACCTGGAGGACAGTGATGACAGCTGCAGCAGCAGTGGAGAGGGGGCACTGATTATGCGTCAGATTCAGCTGCAAGAGTCCCCAGAGAGGCTGCAGTCCTTCCATTTTGGGAATGATTTGCCCCCAGACACCTCAAGCAAAAAGAGGAGGAAAAAGGAAAAAAAATATATACAAGAAAAATTTGTTTATGTCACCAACCACTCTGGTTTGGCCGCAAAGTCAGACCAGGGTGGTAACCCTGAGCTCCTAGTCCCGGGCTCTGCAGTGGGTCCGGTGCAGGGGACTGGGGAAGAGAGGGTTAATGCGGCCCAAAACTCCAAGTCCGCTTGTGCCAGTAGTGGGAATGGAGGAGTAAAGGAGGTAGAAAAGAGTGTCGGGAAAGCAAAGGGTCGCGGCCAGTCCAGAGGTGCTGGTGCTGTCGGTCATGTCCCAGTGGGAGGGGGGCGTGATCCGGCACCAGGTCCCACCTGTGGTGGCCTGGCTGTCCAGCCTGTGTCCCTAAAGCGCCTTTCAGGTGCAGAGGGGGCGCAGTGGGTGGTGGCCAGGTCTACCGATCCTCCCACCCATGGTAAATATGCTCCTGTTCCTGGAAGGGAAGTTGAAGGAACTACAACTCCCAGAGTGGCTAAGGTGGGCGGAGCTACAGCAACTAAAGTAAAGAAAAATGTAAAAAGGCCAGACACTGAATCCGCTGAAGTGCATCTCCAACCACCCACTGGAGGTGCCATGGACTTGCCCTCTGGGCAAAAAGGGAAAAAAGAGGGTAAAAATAATAAGGGTCCTGGTCCAGCAGCTAATGGAGAGGCGATTGAGGTAATGGATGTGGCTGTTGGTACCCCTGCTGCCCCTGTCCCTGTTTCCCCTGTTCCTGCAAGGACCCTGGGAACTCCAGGTGTCCCTGGTTCCCCAGTTAGTATGTCATCTTGTGTACAAGTGGGTGGGGCTTCGGAGGGTAGTAGTCAGGGGGTGGGTCAGGATCCAGTCGCCCCTCCAGCGGCGACAACATCTGGTAGAAGTTATGCCAGTGTCGCCGCTGGAGGGAGGGGGGATGCGTCCTCCTCGTCTTTGGGCTCTGGGGACGGCGTTTTGCAACAGCGCCTCCTGGAGGCCTTGAGAAGAGGGGAGAGCTCGATGAATGTAGGGGGCAGAGTTGTGGATTTGTCTCTCTGGGTGGAGAGACATGGTCTTGGTGCCTTCCGAGAACAAAGGGGGGAGACCGTCTGGTCCCTGCCAACAACCGGGCAGGACATTGGCCGTAGGAATGTGGCTCGTCTTCAGTGGAGAGGCAATGACGCGTGCCCATCCAGGAGTAAGGTGGTGGAGCTTCTGCTGAAGATGGGTTTCAGGGCAAATGACATCTATGCCCTGATCCATCCTTATGGCACGTCTGAGTTCGACATCAGCTTTGCTCGCCCGGAGGGCCTGGAGCTCTTCTGGGGGAATTATAAGCTGATGAAGGACGAGCCCGGCTGGCGCGGTTTCGCTGCACAAGTGGTAACCCGCCAGACTGGAGTCAAGAGAGTGACCGTTTTGACTCGTAACGAGTCCCTCTCTTGTTACGATATCATGACTTGGATAAGTCGGTACGGAGAGGTGGTGGATATGCCCAATAAGAACCGGGACGAACACGGCATCTGGTCCGGAGCCTGGACGTTTATGGTAAAACTTAAGCGTTCAGGGAATTCGGTGGCCCACATACCATCCACGGCCTTCCTTGGCAGGGATCGTATCTTGGCCTTCTACCAGGGGCAGCCGAAGCTCTGTCACAAGTGCGGCGACCCCACACATTTGAGTGCAGCCTGTAACATCATCAAGTGCGCTCTGTGTGGCGAGGTAGGTCATCTTGCGGCATCTTGTACAGAGATTAGGTGTCACCTGTGTGGTGACCTCGGTCACCCATTCAGTCGCTGTCCGCTCTCTTTCGCCAATGCGGTCATGGCCCCAGCGGAGGAGAGCCGTGAGGTTGCTTCTGCAGGGGAGGGGACCAGCAGAGGCGATGGAGCCCAGGAGCCAAGGAAGAACAAACATGCTGGGGCAGCCAAGCTAAGGCGCCAAGAGAAGCGCGGAAGGGGCAGGGAGCTGGTGGAAACCCAGGTGGCAGGTGGGTCAATGCTGGCCCCTGCTCCGGACGCAAATCATGTGGCTGAGGCTCCAGGGGACAGGGAGCTGGATGAGGAGGTCAGGAGGATCCAAAGGGAGGAGGCTGCCACTTATTCAGATTCTTCCCACTATGAAAGTGTGGGTGAGGGCAAGGATGAGTGGCAAAAGAAAAAGCGCAAGCAGGGCTCCAAGAAAATGAAAAAAAGGGAAGGGAAATCTTCCCCTGCAATGGGCCAGGTGCAGGAAGGCAATCCAAACTCTCCTCTTGTTGGGCTCTCCAACAGGTACCAAGCTCTCTCGTCCTCGGAGGAGGCAGAGGTATCCAGGACAAGCGTGGGGCCTACAGGGGGTGCTGAGCCTTCCTCTTGTGGGGGTTTGGTGACCTCCAGGGGGAGGGCTGGCCCAGAGCCCAGTGGCAAGGAGGACGAGGTTGAGGAGCCCCTTGCCATGGACCTTTCAGTGTCCAAGAAACGTGGCAAGGGGTCATCCTCAGACCCTGATGAGAAGGGGGGTGGGAAGAAGAAAGCCATCTAACTCGATCACCAATGATGGCGGCACCCACTCCGTTGACGCTGGCATCCATTAATGTTGCCAGCATTAAATCTGATATGGCTAGATTTGCGGCCTTTGATTTTCTCGGCCGCGTTGAAGCCGACATTTTGTTTTTGCAAGAGACCAGGCTGCCAAATCTGGCAGCTGTGCATAAGGCAAGGAGGGAATGGAGGTCTGGTCCATCTTACTGGTCTCTTGCGGCCGAGCCATATAGCGGAGTGGCGGTACTTTTTACCGCAGCGGTTGAATGCCGACGGGTTATCGAGTTAGAAATAGGGAGGTGCCTGATCCTGGATGTTCTCATGAAGGGACAAGAGCTTCGGCTAATCAACATCTACGGTCCCCAAACCAAGCGGGACCGCAAGGATCTCTTTATGAGGATCAAGCCGTACCTTTTTACCAGTCGGCAGGTGATCTTTGGGGGTGACTTTAACGCAGTCACGAGGACCCGTGACAGGGGAGGCTCCCTAGGCAAGCTGACTTATGATAGCGTCGCGCTAGCGAAGCTCGCCTGGTGGATGTCCACATCCGGCACACCCCAGGCCACGAGGGGTTCACCTATTATAGAGGTCAGAGCAGGTCTAGAATAGACAGGTTTTATTTGAAGGAGGAAGCCATCTCTTCACCAGTATCTGTTGTTGAGGTGGAATTCTCCGACCACTGTCTGATTTTGTTTTCCCTGAATGTTGCAGAGACCCCCCCGATGGGTAGAGGCTTATGGAGGCTGAATTCATCACTCCTGGAGGAAGCAGAGATAAGACAGTCCTTTGAGGATTTTCTGCAGAGCCAGGTACCATTACTGGATCTTTGTAGCAGTAAGTCAGAGTGGTGGGAGATGTTCAAGATCAGGGCGGCGAGGTTCTTCCGCCAGCTCTCTAGCCTCAGGAGCCTGAGTAAGTACCGTCTTTACCAGGGCCTGAGGAGGAAACTCGAACATCTCGTCTCGACTGGAGGTAGCCGCGAGGAGATCTCCAGAGTGAAGTCTTTGCTCAAAGGGTGCCAGTATAATAGGCACGCATCTTTGGTTTTTGAGAGGGACTTCGGGAAGTACCACTCACCTGACCCTTACAGAAACTGCAAGATGTCAGTGAATCGTAAAGTTGTCACTGGACTGATCGACGGTACGGGATCTCTGAACAGGTCCAGATCAGGGATTCTGGAAGTCGTCAGATCCTTCTACTCGCACCTTTTGAGAAAGAGGGATCTAGATCGAGATGTGATGTCGGCTTTCCTGGCTGAAGCTGTTCCTGAGCCAGGGGATGACATCTCCCTTAATGTTTTGACAGAGGAGATCAACATAGAGGAAGTTAAACTGGTGATTGATGGGCTTGCGCTCAAAAAAATCACCAGGACCGGATGGTTTAACATCTGAGTACTATAAGACCTTTAAGGACCTCTTGAGTCCCCTCTTGACTGAGGTTTTCAATGAGTGTCTTTCCTCGGACACTCTCCCAAAGTCAATGAGGAGGTCGGCTTTGATCCTTCTGTCAAAGGGTAAAGACTCGAGCCGTATTGAGAACTGGCGTCCCATAGCGCTTCTCAATACAGACAGGAAGGTTCTGGCAAAAGTGCTGTTTAATCGGCTGGTCAAGTTTGCACCCCGGCTCCTCTCGGGCGCCCAGCATTGCTCTGTTCCAGGCCGTAGCACCTTTAGTGCTGTTCTAGGTGTCCGGGAGGCAGTGGAGCAGGGTAGGGCTGGTCACTGGGAGGGGTACCTGCTGTCATTGGATCAGGCCAAAGCGTTTGATCGGGTTAATCACGAGTACCTCTGGTCTGTTCTTCTGAGGTATGGCCTGCCAGTGGGGTTTGTCAATTGGCTCAAGACATTGTACGCGGGGGCTGAGGCTTTCCCGCTAGTGAACGGTTGGGTCGGCCACCCATTTGAGGTTGGGTCTGGCGTCCGTCAGGGTTGTCCTCTGAGCCCCTTGCTGTACGTGTTTGCCATTGATCCTTTCCTTAGGATGATTGATGGTGGGCCTATGGCGGGGGTCGGGATGGATCGGGCGGTGCCGGAAGCCACCCTCAGGGTGGCAGCGTACGCTGATGACGTCACCGTCTTTGTGTCCTCGAGGGGGGAGGCAGAGTACGTGATGGCAGAGGTGGATCGCTACTCGGAAGCATCCGGGTCCGGCATCAACTGGGATAAGTGCGAAAGTCTCTGGTTAGGAAGGGGAGATCCTACATTTAGTCTCCCGGACACCCTTCCAGTGCCCCAGGACTCGGCTAAAGTTCTCGGCATCAAATTTGGCCGGGGAGATTACCCCATGCAAAATTGGGTGGTCAGGCTCGATGGTGCCACTCAGAAGGTGGCCCAGTGGAAGGGTTGGTCTTTGACCCTTCGGGAAAGGGTTAACCTGATCAAAACATACCTGCTCCCTTTATTCATCTACCTGGGCAGCGTATGCATTTTGCCAGAGCCTCTCTGGACCCGGGTCTACAACCTGTTCTTCCTAATGTTGTGGGGGAACAGGTTGAACCTAATTAGGAGAGATGTCACATATCGCACGAGGAGACTAGGGGGGTTATCTATGGTCAACCCCGTGGTGTTTCTCGTAAACACCTTTGTTAAGATCAATATAGGCAACCTCTGGCAAGAGAGGGCTCCTCCGTGGGTATTCTCCTGTTGGGGATGGCTTCGGCCTTTCTTCCAGGAATGGGAGACTGGAGGGCGAGTGAAGGATCTTCGCACGCCGCACGGGCATCTTCCGGCTTACGCTACCGTGGTTCTGAAGATGATACGTCGGTGGGGTCTGGGGATGTGGGAGATCAGAACTCTGTCGAGGAAACTCCTCGATAAGAGGGTTCTGTTGACCCATTTCCAGAAGCCCCTGGCGCTCAAGGACTGCCCAAGTCGGGACCTGGAGGGAGGGTTACGTTTATTGAATTCTGACAGGATCCCCTTGAAGTTTTGGGACTTGACTTGGCGCTGTTTCCACGGGAGACTGTATGTAAGGGGCAACTTGAAGAGCAGGCCTCTGGTGGATAGGGGTTGCCCCCGCCAGGAGTGCAGCAACGTACTGGAAAGCATGGAGCATTTCCTGCTTCAGTGTCCCTTTAATACAGAGGTGTACAAACGGGTGGGAGCCTCCATTGGTTGGCCCAGGTTGGCACGCCTCTCGTATGCGAAATGGGTCTATGGGGCATTCGGGGACCTTGGTGGCAGGGACCGGTGCACTTTATTCTTAGTCAGCCTAGTAGTCAGGTTTCACATTTGGAACGCACGGTGTTTAGTTTCGACGGAAGAGAAAATCCTCCCCGCGGATGAGGTGAATAGAAACATCCTTGGTGACCTGGTGAAGGTGCGTTCTCTGGATTATGAGAGGTTGGGCACGACTAAGGCCTCTCTCCTATGGAGAGGGTTTGTATTTCGTTAGGGACAGTCTTCTTATTGTTAGGGTCTTTGTAGGGACAGAATAGGGAGAGGTAGGGACAGTTTCTCTGAGGGTAAGTTTTAGGGAAGGAGTAGGGACATTGTAGGGACAGATTAACTATAGGGATAGTTTTTCTATTTGGTCGGTGCCCGGCTTATCATATCCAGTCCTTGTGGAGGGCTGTGTGTGACACTAGTAGAGTTTTTGTTTTCGGTCAAAGATAAAGTATGTACGGCTGCAGGTAACTGAACCTTAGGCTTTCGGGTATTAATATGTAGTGTTGGTTTGTAGTTGTGTAGTATAAGAGATGTTATATGTTATGTTTTGTTTTGTATATAGGGTTAGGGGTTATAGATAGGTTGGGTGGGGGTTTATTGGGGGGAGGGGGGGGGGGATTTATGCCTCAGCCGTAGCTTGACACGTCCCGGACAATGAACACTGGGCACGGACTGTTGGTGCGGGCGTGGCCCTCAGGCTGCGGCGGGCAGGGTGTGTGTATGCGGTGCAGCTCGGCTCGTCCTGGACATAGACATTGAGCACGGACTTGGGATGCAGGCGTGGCTCCCAGGCTGCACCGTAGGGGGTTGTTTGGGGTGTGTGGTGGTTTGGTCTGGGTATAGGGTTAGTTTAGGATTATGTAAGGTTTTATTCTTTAGGTGGTGGGCATTTAAAAAAAAAGAAAGAAAAAAAAAGGTATTGGGTTGTTCTTATTGTTATTATTACTTTTGTTGTTGTTTGCATTATTGTTATTATATCATTGCTTCGGTTATTAGTCATATTTTCTTTCTTCTTTTGGGATTTCAGGCTGGATCCTGTGAGCTAGGGATGTTTTCTTACATGTGGGTTTATTGTTATATGTAGTATATATGTATTGGTGAGGATGAGTGAGTGTAGTTTTGGAGTGCAGGTTGGTGTAGTGTGCTGTATATATTATTTGGACCAGATGGACCCTTTGCTTTTGTTCCTTTGTCCTGAAGTAAGGCAAAGTACAGTTAATATAAGTGATCATTTGTTTTGGTTTTATGTTTATGCCAAGTGAGCGATATTTATGTTCTGTTTATTGTTATGTTTTTCACTTTTATAATAAAAAGATCTACAGGATGTAACTCAGGATCAGTACAGGATAAGTAATGTATGTACACAGTGACTCCACCAGCAGAATAGGGAGTGCGGCTCTGGAGTATAATACAGTATGTAACCCAGGATAAGTAATGTATGTATACCGTGACTCCCCTAGCAGAATAGCGAGTGCAGCTCTGGAATATAATACAGGATGACTAATGTACATACACAGTGACTCCCCTAGCAGAATAGTGAGTGCAGCTCTGGAGTATAATACAGCATGTAACTCAGGATAAGTAATGTATGTACACAGTGACTCCATCAGCAGAATAGTGAGGGCAGCTCTGGAGTATAATACAGGCAGTTGGAAAATTATGCAATTGTATTTAAAACTGTCCATCTGGATGTATTAGTGAATAATGTGTGGTTTATGACGTGCACACCTAACCTGGTTCAGTAAGTCCACGTGCCACTACGCTGTCACAGCCTTTCGGAGCCATTTTCAAAGAGCAATCGTCACGTACGATGTGATGCTCTTTCCCCAAAGCCACTTCATTTAAGAACATGATTCCTTGTTGCTTAGAGGTGCAACCAACTGCAAGGAAACAAAAAGACATCTATACAGGGGAGTAGGTATAAAACAGATGTTTCTCCTTGTACATAGGGGGCAGTATTACAGTAGTTATATTCTTGTACATAGGGGGCAGTATTACAGTAGTTATATTCTTGTACATAGGGGGCAATATTACAGTAGTTATAGTCTTGTACATAGGGGGCAGTATTATAGCAGTTATATTCTTGTATATAGGGGGCAGTATTATAGCAGTTATATTCTTGTACATAGGGGGCAGTATTATAGTAGTTATATTCTTGTACATTGGGGGTAGTATTATAGTAGTTATATTCTCAAACATAGTAGGCAGTATTATAGTAGTTATATTCTTGTACATAGGGGGCAGTATTATAGCAGTTATATTCTTGTACATAGGGGGCAGGATTATAGTAGTTATATTCTTGTACATAGGGGGCAGTATTATAGTAGTTATATTCTTGTACATAGGGGGCAGTATTATAGCAGTTATATTCTTGTACATAGGGGGCAGTATTATAGTAGTTATATTCTTGTACATAGGGGGCAGTATTATAGTAGTTATATTCTTGTACATAGGAGGCAGTATTATAGTAGTTATATTCTTGCACATAGGGGGTAGTATTATAGTAGTTATATTCTTGTACATAGGGGGCAGTATTATAGTAGTTATATTCTTGTACATAGGAGCAGTATTATAGTAGTTATATTCTTGCACATAGGGGGTAGTATTATAGTAATTATATTCTTGTACATAGGGGGCAGTATTATAGTAGTTATATTCTTGTACATAGGAGGCAGTATTATACTAGTTATATTTTTGTACATAGGAGGCAGTATTATAGTAGTTATATTCTTGTACATAGGGGGCAGTATTATACTAGTTATATTTTTGTACATAGGAGGCAGTATTATAGTAGTTATATTCTTGTACATAGGGGGCAGTATTATAGTAGTTATATTCTTGTACATAGGGGGCAGTATTATAGTAGTTATATTCTCAAACATAGTAGGCAGTATTATAGTAGTTATATTCTTGTACATAGGAGCAGTATTATAGTAGTTATATTCTTGTACATAGGAGGCAGTATTATACTAGTTATATTTTTGTACATAGGAGGCAGTATTATAATAGTTATATTCTCAAACATAGTAGGCAGTATTATAGTAGTTATATTCTTGTACATAGGGGGCAGTATTATAGTAGTTATATTCTTGTACATAGGGGGCAGTATTATAGTAGTTATATTCTTGCACATAGGGGGTAGTATTATAGTAGTTATATTCTTGTACATAGGGGGCAGTATTATAGCAGTTATATTCTTGTACATAGGGGGCAGTATTATAGCAGTTATATTCTTGTACATAGGGGGCAGTATTATAGCAGTTATATTCTTGTACATAGGGGGCAGTATTATAGCAGTTATATTCTTGTACATAGGAGGCAGTATTATACTAGTTATATTTTTGTACATAGGAGGCAGTATTATAGTAGTTATATTCTCAAACATAGTAGGCAGTATTATAGTAGTTATATTCTTGTATATAGGGGGCAGTATTATAGTAGTTATATTCTTGTACATAGGGGGCAGTATTATAGTAGTTATATTCTTGCACATAGGGGGTAGTATTATAGTAGTTATATTCTTGTACATAGGGGGCAGTATTATAGCAGTTATATTCTTGTACATAGGGGGCAGTATTATAGCAGTTATATTCTTGTACATAGGGGGCAGTATTATAGCAGTTATATTCTTGTACATAGGGGGCAGTATTATAGCAGTTATATTCTTGTACATAGGAGGCAGTATTATACTAGTTATATTTTTGTACATAGGAGGCAGTATTATAGTAGTTATATTCTCAAACATAGTAGGCAGTATTATAGTAGTTATATTCTTGTATATAGGGGGCAGTATTATAGTAGTTATATTATTGTACATAGGAGGCAGTATTATAGTAGTTATATTATTGTACATAGGAGGCAGTATTATAGTAGTTATATTTTTGTACATAGGAGGCAGTATTATAGCAGTTATATTTTTGTACATAGGAGGCAGTATTATAGTAGTTATATTCTTGTACATAGGAGGCAGTATTATAGTAGTTATATTCTCATACATAGTAGGCAGTATTATAGTAGTTATATTCTTGTACATAGCAGGCAGTATTATCGTCGTTATAATCTACAGTTGTGACAATCTTGTTGTCTGTCCTCTTACCATATCCAGCCGATTTGCTGTTCTCAGAAGCGAAATATATCCCTCTGCCCACACGTCCTCCTGAATGAGGCATTATGCGCAGACCACTTTTCAAAATTGCAGCCACCACAGCCACATTGGTTCCATGCCACAACAAGCGGCGGTTCTCAATATCCTTATGGGTGCTGAGTCGTAGTTCCTGGGACAGGAGATAAAGGTCAATGCAGCACATCTGACTACAAGGAGGAACAGGTAAATGCTGCAATGTGGGGTACATCATTAACACATTATATCCATGTGTGACCGCCAACTAAAGGCCATCTGCTATGTAGCATCAGGACATCACTGACCTCAGTTTCTCGGTCCACTTTCCACACATTCAGGATTTTCAGCTTACGGTAGGTGGGACCCGTGTTCTTCACATATGTGTCAATTACCTGCAATACACGTTAAAGATGATCCCGAAATAAAACACTTGAAAAGTCAACTGCTTTACATTAAAGGGCCATTTACACAGGATGATTATTGCGCAAAATTCATCTAAAAGAACGGGATTTGTGTGATAATAATCGCGGCTAAAGACACACCATCGTGCGCTATTGTTTACAGTTTGTTGGTCGCTCGCTTTCAACCAGCATGAAAACCAACGCTGGATCGCTGACTTCTCGCTGAGTGTAAATGCTCCTCAGTGAGCGAGAAGCCAGTAGTGATCTGCACGAGCGCTAAAAACCTAGCAGTGACGTCAAGGCTCATGCAGTCATTTAGATGATTGCCGTCCCGTCTAAATGGTCCTCCTTTTAGGAAACCATTGATCAGAGACCCCAATTTATATACATTGGGGCATATACATTGTGGCTACAACATATTTCTGGGGTAAAAAAATTTGCAAATTATAGCGCATGTCATAATTTGTAACTTTTTGCTCTTTTTCTAAAAGTGGGAGGAGCTGGATAAAAAGGGGCAGGACTATGCGCAAGACATCAGATTTACTTTAATTTATAGCAGATGCTCTATGCAAAGGCATAGATTTTGTGTTGGTGTATGCAAGCGCTGTCAGATGTGAGAAATGTATTAGAAGCTTACACCTGTTAATACATTTGTCGCATTTATCCAAGTGCATACTTTACTTAGATTGGCGCATGAAACGCTGCTCTAAGTAAATATTCCCCATTTTCTTGCGCAGTTTCATCCTTCCTTATGCTTTACATGGCAGCTATCTCTTCTGATTGACTGTCAGTCACATTCAGTGCAAGAGGAACAATTACCATTAGTCATTTTTGGGTGTCTCAGTTACCCAGCCGGGTTGTCTCAGGATTACCTTGTATTCGTCAGTCTTTGCGTCCAGAAGGTTGAGTTGACACTTAAGGAGCTCATAATCTACATCCAGGGGGTGTGGGACATCAGTCAGCTCTTCCTCTTGCTCCTGCTTAAGTTTGTCGGCTTTGAGGGTCTGAGCTAGTTCAATATCTGCAAGGACCTGTTGAAAGAAACCAGAACATAACACTTACACTCCGCACTGGAGGGGTTGCGCAGTTATACAGAAGTACAGGAGCATGATAAAATCAGCAGGATGTCCCCTCTCCTCTTCGTCGAGCCAGGAATACCAAGCAACACGTCAGAAAATACACTGCATTTGGAAAGTCTTCATGCCCTTTCACTTTTCTTACATTGTTATGGTGTGGCCCTGTGCAAATTAAAAATTGAAAGTTTTTCCCCCTCATCCTACACTCAGTACCCCGTAATGACAAAGTGACAACAGAATGGTAGAAATCTTTAAAAAAAAAAAAAGAGAAACTACTTTTTTGTGTTGACATAAGTATTCACACCCTGCATTCAGTACTTAGTTGAAGCACCTTTGGCAGTGACCCCAGCCTCCAGTCTTCTTGGGTAGAATTACACACCTGGATTTGGGGATTTTCTGCTCTCAGTCAGGATGGATGGGGGCTGTCTGGGGACGGCCATTTTCAGGTCTCTCCAGAGGTATTGGACTGGGTTTAAGTCAGGGCTCTGGCTGGGCCACTCAAGGACATTCACAGAGTTATCCCTAAGCCTGTCCTGTGTTGTCTGGGCTGTGTACTTGGCGTCATTGTCTTGTTGGAAGGTGACCCTTCTGCCCAGTCTGAGGTTTCTTGGGTTCTGGATCAGGTTTTCATTCTCTGTACTTTGCTCCACTCAGCTTTCCATCAGCCCTGATTGGTCTCCCTGTCCCCCGCAAGATGCTGCCACCATCAGGCTTCACTGTAGGGATGGTATTGGGCAGGTGATGAGCGGTGCCTGGTTTCCTCCAGACACAACGCTTAGAATGGAGGACAAAAAGTTCCATCTTGGTGTCATCAGAGCAGAGAATCTTGTTTTTCGCAGTCTGGGGGCCCTTGAGGTGCTTTTTGGTAAACTTCAGGCGGCTTCAATGTGTATTTTATTGAAAATAGGCTTCTTTCTGGCCACTGTGCTATAAAGCCCAGATTGTTGGAGGCTGCCTTGATGGTTGACCTTCTGGAATTTTCTCCCATCTACTCATAGGATCTCTGGAGCCAGAGTGACTATTGGGTTCTTGGTCACCTCTCTTACTAAGTCCCTTTTCTCCCGATTACTTAGTTTGGTGGGCCTGGAGCTCCAGGAAGAGTCCAGGTTGTCCTGAACTTCTTCCCTGTGAGAATTACGGAGACCGTTGGGTTCTTGTGAACTTTCAGTGCAGCAGAAATGTTTTCGTAGCCTTCTCCAGATCTTCAGAGGTAAATATCAAGGGTCATACTGAAGGCTATGAATGCTTATTTTTTTTTAAATGTACAAAGATTTCTAAAATTCTGTTGTCACTTTATCACTTTGGGGTATTGAGTGCATAATGATGGGGAAATACAAGACCTCAACCTAACAACATGTAAAATAAAAGTGAAAGGGTCTGTAAACTTTCCAACTATAGTTTATATAAGTGGAGTCAAGGCCTTGGATAACCCCTTTCCATTCAGCCCATTACATTATATGGAGGTGAAAGGAGGGGGACGATGGTCTCTAACGTATGACCTCAGCTAGTAGGGCCACAGCATAGATCAGCTTGGCACTGAAGGATCTGCTAATTGAAAAGTTGGGAAATAGACTGGGGCTCATTTTATAAGGAGGAAATTGTGCTGGGTAAGCGAGCACAGAACAGTAATGATGATCGGTACCAGTAACATGTCCTTCTTGGCTTGTAATACATCTAGGGTGTCGATGACGGGGGGTATCTGGCGTCCAAAGTTGTGGGGGATGATAGTGTAGAACCGAGAGGACAGTTCGCTGAGCTCCTTCTTGTTCGCCTTCCTATCCAGAGCAGCCTGAAGTTCTTCTAAAGCGTCAAACCCCTTGGCTATTTGTGCTTTACTCAACTTCCCTAATGGCATCTTCTTTATGTCTGAAATACAAAAGGATCTGATATGAAGCTGAAGATCACCAATAAAGGCAGTCACACCCTCTACAGCACTACTTGTACTGCCCCTTACTGAAGTTACTTCTTGCCTAAGTCTTTAATAATGGTCTATACATTGAACAATCACTGCATTAGGAACACCTACACAATATTGATTTGCTCCACCTTTTTGGGCCATCACAGCTTTCAGACTTTAGGGAACAGATTCCACAATGTGGTAAACATCCTCCGTACTCGACTTGCTTCCTCTAGATCAAAACGGGGGTGGAAACAGGCTGAACTAGATGGACATTGTCTTCTTTTAGCCTAACATACTATTTTACTCCCCAGGGATCTGAGCTCCATGACATGGAGCATTATTGTGTTGAAAGATGGCACTGCGGTCAGGGAAGACTTCCTGGAGATATGGATGCAGATGGTCAGCTAACAGGTCCCTGCACTGTTCACCATTTAAGGATTGTGGTATGTTGACTAACGGTCCTAGGCCCTGTCATTAAAACGCTCCCTAGACCATGACCCCACCACCACTGGCCTGCTGAACCCCAACAGTACACCCATGGGATACAGCCTCATGCTGCTTACAACAGATGTGGACACGGCCATTTGTATGGCTCAGCAGAAAACAGGAGTCATCGCTGCAGATGACCTTATGCCATGTATCCATTAACTTCTTCCCTGGGCCCACGCAACACGTTGATGATGATGATGACATGGAGTCATAAGATACCAGACATGCAAACTGACGCTCGCCTCTAAGATCAACCACACATGGT